>NC_056731.1:43793956-43971456 GCF_019279795.1 Protopterus annectens | reverse complement strand
ACTCCAAAGTTTATAAATGCACCACTTACGTAAAAACAGCAGGTCAGACTGAGCATGACAAATGTTTTGACATTCTGCAGTCTTACAGTACCAAATGATGACCCCTGGAAAACCAAATATAGCAGGTAGAGCCAATTCTAGGCTTTCACAGCAGAATTTAATTATTTACTTCACTTTGCTATAGAATTTTACTATCTGTAAGCTAAGGAAAACATGTGTTCAGTTCCTGAAGGAAACTGCAGTTTGGTTGACACTTGGCAAGAACACTTGCATTAAAACAGAATATAGTTAACCCAAGATTTGTTTATGTAAATAGTATGTGTGTTATTTTCTTGAATTAAATATAATAAGCATGGCTACTGAAGCTGAGTAATAAAAATTAATATATTTTATTAAGTACATGTTAGGCACAAGTGGTGGTGGTGCTGCGGTAGCATTGTCGCCGCACAGTTAGACGTTCCCCATTCGATTCTCAGTTAGAGAGTCTTCTGTGTGGCGATATGCGTAAATGGGTGTTCCTTCGTTGAAGGTTGTGCATTAGGCCCGGCAAGCCAGCACGTAAAAATCTACTGCCAATCATTAGCGGACCGGAGTTCCGCTGTGGCGACCCCTAAACGGGAAAAACCGAAAGACACAAACAAACAAACATGTTAGGCACGACATTAAGAGACCAAGTCAGATGAACTTCACTAAATAGGCAGAGATAAATGAACTATGCCACATTAACAAAAAAACAAAAACTGATGTAGCTGTTTAAGAGAATTTATCGTGTAGAAATTCCTAAATATGCTTACTACATGAAATACTGGACCATGCACAAAGCCCAAAATCTTAGGCACATTAACAATGCAAAACTGCCTGACTTTCACAAAAAAAAAAACAAACCAAAAAAAAAAAAAAAAAGGAAAAACATAATAATCGAGAATTTTACTACATACAGACTTTCTTCCTTTCAGAATAAAAGTACATAATAAAATTAAAATCTCCTAACATACATATGAAAAGAAATGCATTATAAGTTTTTGAAACATGCAAAAATTAAATGCGTCACTCATGCATACATTTTTAGAGCACTCTCCAATCCAGATTTCAATTCAATTAAAATAACCACTTCATCTTAGTTTTGTTTCTTTACTCTACTAGGAAGCAGACTACATACATTACAGAACAACATTGCAAACAATTCCATACAGTGTATTACAAGAAATCGGGGCTAGTCAATGTTCGAGCTTAACTACCCTAAATAAAGCAATAAAAGCTATTTGATACATCCTAAACATGTGTAGTTTACTGCAGTTAAGTAAGCCATTCAATAAATAAAATCCATGCATAACTAGGCTACACATGCACCTACAAAGCTTTGCTGCAGATGGAAACTAACTGCTGCAAAACAACGATATACCAGTTGACATACTCCCACTGTACTGACTTATTTCATACAGAAGTGGGTTAGGTGTGCACTGCCTCCAGTAATTTACAAAAAGACAGCAAAGTCACCATTCACTTATTCCATGTTTCTTCCTAAGTGTATCTGCTTTGTGTCACTGTTTTAATTTCAGAATTCAGATACAGCTTACACAGCTGAGCTGCTACACGTCCTTTCATATCACACTTCAGCCATTGTTTTTAGGAAAGCAACTACTATACTTCTTAAGATGTAAGCCAAGCAGTTGTTAATTTGCCTTCAGGTACAACTGTGCCTCCCATTTTCAAGCTACAGAGTTCACGATGGTGGCCTTGGTGCGAACATACTCTCCACAGTTTAAGCTGCAGCTAACTGTAGCTCCCTGAGCCAAATGAATGCATAAACATACTGATTTGTCATTGAAAGCCATGTGTGTCCAATATTAGAAAAGCACTGGGCTAAAATTCAGCTTTACAGTTAAGTAACAGAAGATACCACATGGCGAGGGGACAGATGCTAAGATACAAAAGCATTCAGATCCAAATCCCACTTGGGAAGAAATCTCCTTTGTAAATACAGCAATAAAGGGAAATACGTGTGAAGTAATATTCTTAACGAGTATTTAAAACTGTATGCAGAAACACATAATGTGCTTAGACAAACATGTAGGGTTCAACATTAGCAACAATAGTTTCTTTAGTGGAGTAAAGTTGCTCATGGTTCGCTGCTCCACCTTTTTTTAAAAAAACTACAGTAGTAAACGAGAACTTAAACAGCACTTTAATCTCTCTACATTTGCTGTGTCCTTTACAAATGAATTTCATTAATGTCTTCAGTATACAATACTTAGAATGTGTATCCTTACTCCCTTGGTCATTCATTACGACTTCCCCTGCCTAAATTCAATAAATTTGTAAAAGCATTATCACTCTTTTTTTTTTGCAGCTCTTCTATATGAAGCAGTGAAACAAAGAAAACATTTTTACACAGTGATGCACGTCAGCCAGGAATATAAGCTTTATTTATTTTTGTGCCATGGCTTGAACAAACTGATTTCATATTCCTCCTAGTTCACCTGCATAAAATTATACAACATGCACATATATAAATAAGATTCAATTTGATGTTTTTGTCACTCTCAAAATATGACTAAGCAATGAATATGCCCTGCATTTTTTTCTTATACTGTTGTTTCAGCTGGTGACCATAACCAGGATAAGGGCAGATACATTTTAAATGTTCACCGTACAAGAAACTTGTAAAAGACAAAGCAGCAGCAAGAGATGACATTCTACAACTGAATCAGACAAAATCAATTAAACAACACACTTTAATAAGTACAAATATCATGTCAGTTACTCTGGTTACCCAAGTAAATATAAGCCAAGTTTCTGACTTAAAAATACTACTACAAAATTATGTGCAAGTCTCATAAAAATGATGTAAAACAATTTATGTATATCATAAAATCTTGTATCTTTTTACTTCAATTAAATATAAACAATCATTTCATAAAGGAGGAAACCTTAACTGAAATTATTAGATGGTTCTCTGTGTGTATATCTACCTTAATAATGGGAACGCGAACATAATTTTAAGTGCAGTTAATGGAAAAATTTTACATTTATTTCCCTGTAACATGAACTCTCAGTAAACATTGAGTAAATAAAACAACTTTAGCTATTCTGACGTCTATAAAGTGACATTTTTCCATGGGGGTTAAAAAAAATCTGTATTTTCTTTGACTTCTGTGACTCAGGTTCCCTCTGTAGCTTGTAAATGAAATGTAAAACAAGAAAAACAAAGTTATATATGGCAACAGTATTACTTAATTATAAAAGAAGAAACAAAGAATTAACACTACCTATGCCTTATTAGCAAAGTTCACATACAGGGTAACAGATTGTGGTGCTTACAACAGATACAGGAGGCTGTTATACTCAGCAAACACATCCTGTCAGCTGGAAATTGTATGCATGAGAAATATATTGCCCCAACCATAATAAAACAAGTTCCAACACCTCCGAGTAAGAAACATTAGAGAGATTGTGTGTGTGTGTGTGTATGTGTAAGATACTGTTCTAGAAGTCTAAAAGTGGGATTACAGATATATATATATATATATATATATACACACACGATTAAAAAAATCAGGAAGCCATGATATACCAGTAAAACACAGAAAAAAACAAACGAAAACACAAGAGAGGCTTTTGTAAAATTAACAGACACCTTTGTCATACAAAAAACATCTAGTAATGATATACATTGAGAAGAAAAATATCTGATAAATCAGCAAAATTACTTCAAAACATGTCACCGACACCATATTATTTAGACAACGGATTTTAATCAAATTCTTTATTTTTGCATTCATTTTACTCTCCAACAGCTGCATACATTTATACGGTAACACGATCCTCATCATCAGAATCCATCTGCTTTTCCTGTTTAAATCATTTGCTGAAGTTGAATTCTATCATCTGTAGCAAATATTTCTTCAAAGTGTGATATTAATATGGATCCTATGACTTCAGGAAGAGTTAAGTACAAAATGCAGACAGTAATTTCTACAGTCAAATACTGTATGGAAAATAATATGATAATGGAGAAAAAGGACCATCACCAGTCTCAAACAATTATATAACTATGTCTAAATATTATGCACATTTAATATTCTCAGAGGCAGGTAAATACCAGATTGTCTAAATAAAAGGGCTCTCCTCAAATGACGATCTCTTCTGCACAGGAGTCTAGGTGAAAATCAGCAAAGAAAATAATATAGCATAGTTTTTAAGCACACGTACTATATAGTTTTTAACTATGCACTAAATTAAATGACAGTTTCAATAGATCTGCATTAAAAATGATAGACCACTAAAGAACTATGCAGCAAAAGAAAGCCATAATATATATTTACACTTCCTGTGCTTTTCCCTGCAAACCACTTTTCTATTTTTACTACCTCACAGGCAAACTCTGGAAACAAGCTTCCATTCATTATATTTTCCTGGTGTAACTATTTGTTAAATGGAAAAGCACACACTGGCCAGGTTACAGTGTGCTGCCATGACTACAATGCACATATACTGACTATAATATTCTTGTTTTCACTTTGCCGGCTCTTGTGGTAACACCATGGCTTCTGCCTTCTATATCAAGAGCAATGCATATTTTTTTTTCCCAGTTAAAGTAAAAAATAAACAACTGCAGTTTCCAGTGTAAGAATATAGTAAACAGATTTTATATAAACCCCCTTGAGTAGTACCTGGGTAAACTCTGACATCATCAAAGAATACCTTGGAAAAAGTATAAAACATCATTGCATTACAATATAATTTTGCCCATTGTTCTAATATAACAGCACAATAGAGTACAATGTACTGTATCATATCAAGACTCCACTATGTTTCAGGCAACGTGCTGTGCATTTTTTTTAAATGCCAAATAGCATCCGTGGATAACACACATCCTCCGCATTTGTAAGGTCCTGACTCTCTTACATGTCCCAGTTAAAGAAAAGCAGAAGTTCAAACTTCAGTTTCCTCATGAAGTGGAGTGTTATTTAGTGCTTGCCAAGGTCTGTTACTGACACATCTTTGACTTCTTTGCATCCACTGTGACTTTACTGAGACTGGCTTTTGTATTCTCTGGGATGCAGTGTCAGAAGCTCAGCAGGCAGTACACCCGCCTTTGATGTTGGAAGATCAGAAGGCTGTGGGTTCTATTCCCAAACCAAGTGCTTGGATTTGTATTCCAGTACTAACAATGCTGTATTGCATGACGGGGCTGCATTCTTGAACTGCTATCCTTTGGATGACATATTAAATTGAGGTCCCATCTGCCTGAGTTGGTGGTAGTTTAGAGGGATATTAAAGATTCCACAGCACTTAACTAAAGAACAGCAGGGAATTTCCCATTGTCCTAGCCAAACTTTACCTAGTTTACATAATTTGCAGCTTAGGTCTTTCTGAATATGGGTGACAGACCCTAGCAGGACCACTCAATCAACAAAAAGTAAATTAATTATACTGAAATTACAGTACTGCATGCAACTTCTAAGCAACACTAGTGATTGTGAAAAACAAGACACATAATAGCTTTATATCTCAAACCTGCTTGGGTACATTTTAAACCAACCACCACTCACCTATAATGCAAGGTCAGTTCTGTGCAATGCAATGTCATAGAGGCAATGAGAGCTCATCATTGAGAATAAACCTTATATGTGACTCTAGGACTGCTGCTATCCCCACCCCCAAATAAATCCCACTTGTGCAGGACTCTATCAATGGAGATCATCACCACTATTACAGACGTCTTAGCACTAAAGCACTGCTACACATTAAGAACAACAAATGGTTACAGTGTTAGTAGCAGTATCCAACTAACCATGAGGCATGACCAAATTATTTGGAGCTTTTCTATAGCCATGGAAGGGATTTGTCTTAAGACATTCAGTAGCAATCAAAGCTCATTCACAAAGGCTGTTTAATTTAGGGAAACTAATTACTCTGACAGCAAAAATCATCCTACAAACGAGTGCTCCCTCTCAAACATACATCAGATAGCACACATACTGGTTTAGCTGCTTGTCTGACAGTCAAGTAACTGCACACCTTTAAAATTAGAGAAACCAAAATGGTTTTATATTACGTGTGAATTCTTTTTACTATACATATTGTTTCTAGAACACTGGGATACCTTCATTCACAAAGCCAGTGTTTAGAATTACAAAGTAATTCTAAATTTTTAACTGAATGCAGCAGCAGTTTGACATCATCTGTCTAAAGTATGCAAGAAAGTCATTCATTATGTTAACTGACAAAAGCGACTGCTTTATTTCTGCATGGGTAGTTTTCACCTGAAATGGAAATGTATAGATACACACAATGCATAGCTACTTCCTAGTTAACATCAATAAATAAAATAAAAATGATCTACTTTCAAAACAGGGATGTCTGTCTTACAAAAGCAGCATCTGTGTAATAAATGCACATCAAAACTTATTTTGCCACAAGAGTTAGTTTTCCCAGGGAACATTGCCTTATTTTGGAGGAGTTTTTTTTTTTTCCCTTCTGTGATCCTTACAACTACACGGTCTAGAGCTATGTCCTCCAGGTAAAAGAGGAGGTGGCTAAAAATATAAAAAATGAACCCCATATCATCTCTCTCAAAGAATATGATAGAATTGCACATGGGCAAGAGTTGCCAGGGACACACCCATGGAATCAGGCCTAGTGTGATGCTTAATGGTGATCCATCTGGTATTCCACCCTGCCCAATCTGGTCAAGCTCAATATGAAACATGGATGCTAGGTACAGTGACTACAAACTGGCATGCAGGACAGGAATGGACTAAGATGAACCATAACCTGGCAAGGGAAACTTGCTCTTGAGATGTGGGATGCCACCCCAATGCTAGGAAGGAGGATTCAGCTTGTGCAGCAGGTTGAAAAATATTAGCAAGCCATAGCTGATCTTCCCTCTTCACACAACACAAGTTAAGGATCCTTGAGACTTGATTGAGGGAGGTAGACTGTCTCCCACTCTGGAGCTATTTCTCCGGGAAGGCCATGGGTGGGTGTGGAATCCCCAAGCCCCTGGCTGGGTGCTGTACAGCTGGACTTTGTGGCAGAAGTTGATTGCCTTACTATACCTGTGTGTTGTGAAAACAAAATCTTTGTTGTTTGTGCACAAAGCCCAAACAGCTACACATACTCGCTTTCTTGGAGACTGTGATTACAGTGCTTGGCAGGGCACCAGTCACTAATTCTACTGCTGATTTCAATGCTCATGTGGGAAATGATGGAGATACATGGTAGGGAAGTGATTTGGACACTTGGCTTACCTGATCTGGCCTGGTGGTCTATTAAAGAACTTTACTGCTAGCCACAGACTATCCACAGAGCACCATTTTGGACAACAAGGAAACTCATAAATGTACTTGTTACTTGAACACTTTCGGCCAAAGTTTGGTAATCAGCTCCATAGCTATGTCATCAGACTTGAGGCAGTACATTTGTAATGCATCTTGTCAAGGTAAATGCTGAGCTGTTAATGGTCATTTGATGTTGAGCTGGGTCACACAGCTAGGTCACTGACTGCATGTCTTGGAAAATCACTAGTAATCACTAGCTCCTGAATCATAGTGCTGGAAAAGTATATCTCATATATCTGAGGTCTGTGACATGGAGACCAAATATATCCTGTTCACGACTTCAGTAGCTGAAGTGGCAGCAAGAAGAAAGGTGATTGTTGATTGTTATGAGTATCACTCTATTACTCACTGGTGGACAAAGAGAGGGAAGCCATAAGGTAAAGGGGGCATGCCTTCCATGCAATCCTACTGGGGAGTGCTCCAGGTTTGACCAACAGGTACTAAAAGCCAGAACAGCAGCAGCCATTGCAGCTACCAAAGGCAAAGGCCCATGTATAGGAGAAGTTTGACAAAGCCATGGAATGTGGCTTCAAATGGACTGTTGCAAACTAGCCGGCAACTGATTGGAGGGGAGTGTTAAAGACACTATACAGGGTGTCCTCAGGAAGGATAGAGATACACTGACATTGAAGGAGGGGGACAATGTCAGGAGGTAGAAAGAACACTGATGAACTCCTGAATTCAGCTGAATGTCATTCTTTGCAGAGGCAGAGTCAGAAGCCAAGTAAAATGATTGTGCCATTCTTTTCTGCAGGTGTGGTCAATTCAACATTTATTCAGTTCCACAGTCCTAAGACAGGGACAGTAGACAAGATACTTCTGGAAATAATGAAGGGAATGGATACTGTTGGGTATCTAGTACTTATCTCACCTTTTGAATGGTGTGTACAAGACAATGGTAGTACCTTCCCAATGACAAACTAGGGTGGATGTCATCATTTTCAAAGACAGAGAGAGGCAGCAATTTGTTTTCCATTTATAGAAGGATCATGCTCTACAGACTACCCAGGAAGGCCTACACAAGGGTAATGTTAAGGAGACTACACCGGTCAATAAACCAGGGATTCAGGAGATGAAGTGCAGATTCCATGCTGGTCGTGGAACACTGGATCAATGCTATGCCCTTGCACATATACTAGAGAAGTTTCTGAAGCCTCCACTACAGCCTCCTAAATGCATGTGGACCTGTAAATGGTACATGACCAAGTACCATGGAATGCCTTGTGGGAGGCCTTAAAACAGGGCCACTGCTGCATGCCATTTATAGCCTTTTATTTGAAAAATATGATCTGAATCCACATCCTTGACATTCAATTAAATATATTCAAAGCAAGAGCAGTCTATAAAGGGCGCATCTTGCCTCCCTCCTGTTTATTTATGTTTTTTTTTTTTTTTTTTTTTTTTAATGGAGAATTTCAAGGCACAACCAAAACTTTGAAAACTTCCAGTCTGGGGACAAATGGGTTGCATTTTTATTGCCAGTAGGCAGTGTTTTAATTTCAGCCTCAAGTAACTGTGATCTTGAATGGTCACTGGAATGGTTTACTGGTAAGTGTGACATGTCTGAAATAAAAATCTGCACCTTTAAATCAGGGGTCATGGTTACACCAAGAACAGAGCAGAGCAGATTGGTCTCTGCAGGTGAGAGAGAAGCAGAAATACAAAATGAGGGGTTTAGGTAACATGGGATCTTGTTCTTAAGTAAAGACGGAGGGAACCAGGACACTGATCAGTACACAGATGGGGCAGCAGTACTGCAGACCCTGGACAGAATAGGCAGGTGTAACAAGAGTGGAGCCACAAGTCAAAACTCTCAATTTACCAGTCAATGTCCTCATCCTCACCTACTGTCCCAAGCTTTGCAGAGATACTGAATGGCTACAGAAATTAAGTTTGTTTGCAAGGCTGCTGGGCTCAGTCTCTGTGACAGACAGACAAGCTCATCAATACTGAATGACCCTGAAGTACAGCCTACTCTTCTTTGGGTTGGGAAGAATCAGGTGAGGTGGTTTGGACAAAAAGTGAAACTAACCCCATAATGCCTCCCTTAGGAGCAGTACTAGGCAAATCCCAGTGGGAAAAGGCCCTGGGAGAGACCAGAACAATATTAGATTATACCTGAAAACCCAAAACCGCTTGGGGATCTCACAAGATAAGCTAGGCACTGGTGTTGGAGAAAAGGAAATCTGGTCTCCCTGCCCAGCTTGCTGCCACTTTGACCAAGACAAGGAGTTCACACCATCAAAGGAAGGACCAATAGGGTTTTATATAAAAAGTCTTGCACACCATGCAAGAAAATTAGTGTACGTGTGTCATAAATAAACTAACCCAAAGGACTGGTAGCTGGCATGTCTACCTAAAGGGAGAATGACTTATTAATTACAGATTACTATTCTCATACCTACAAGTATCTTTTGTCATCAAATCTGCAAATAGAAAATATCACAGAGATGGAGCCCTTTATACAGTATTAGCCATTAGAAAACATCTAGTCAAGGGTTTCACAGTGGTGCAGTGGGTAGCATTCTCACTCACAGCAGGAGGCTCTCCTTTTTGATTCTCACTTGGGGTGCCTTCTGTGCGAAGTCTGCATGTCTACCCTACATCCGAGTGGGTTTTCTCCAGTTGCGATAGTTTCCTCCCACATTCTAAAGATATGCAGTAGGTGGACTGGGCACTCTAAACTGGCCACATGTGTGTAAGTGTACATGCATGTGTGTGGTATGGGGAAAAAACATGGCAGGCCTAGCCATCTGACAGTGTAAACATTGGCTATAAATGCTTATCACTGTTGATGTGACACCCTGACCTTCCATGTGTAAAAATGGGTAAAAGGGGTTATAGATGGATGGATGAACAATTAGAAAAGATACCAAGGACTAAATCCCCCCACTACGGTCCAATCACCATTCCACCATAAAATAAAGCCAGTCTTGGTGGCTCAAAGGTTGTTTTTTTTTCTCATGCTCACCATCCTTCTGTGATTAAATTACATACACTTAGTATTCATGCCCTACTCTCCTGAAACACCTGTCTCCATTCTCTAAGAGAACAATGGCAGCTTAGTAGCTCAGTAGCTCACTGACTCTTTGTGCCTTATTAGAACCAAAAACACCCAGCCAGGCAAACTGGACCCAATAAAGGAAAACACCCCATGTATAGGCCAAATGGTGGCCAAGTACGACAAAATAAGATCTGAAGTAGGATATTCATTTGTCTGCAACCTGTGGGTTATGGATCCGATATCGGATCCGAACCGGCATAGTTTTCCAGCTATGGATCCAAGCTCTCAGCTCCTCCCCTCACCCATAATGCCCTGCTCTACCCTCATGACCTCAGATCTTGTTTGCCGCGCTGGTAACTAGATGTGGATTTCATAGCTCTCAGCTAAGTGGATATTTCTTGTTTAAAAATAGAGAATTTTTGCCTTCTTTAACTTTTTTTGTGTGAAAGTTGTAGGTTTCCTATTGTTATTTACTGTTTTTAGTTTAATTTAATTTTCTGTAGTAAATTTTATTCCCTCCCCTCGCTGGTACGTAGAGTGTGTGTGAGGCCTGTGTGCTTCTTTATTGTTTTACAGTTACTTTCTGTAACTTTGGTTAACTTTGGTGACTATGGCTGAACAGCCTAAGTCAATATTTTCTAAATGCTCCGAGTGTGGCCATAAGCTCTCACCGGCTGATGGCCACACTCGGTGTGTTAAGTGTCTTGGGGTTGAACACCTCACATCTGGTTGTTCCATTTGTGCAGGGTTCAACCCCAGGGCACTGAGGGAGCGGAGGTCCAAGCTGGTCTTGGCGGGTCTTTTACCGCCGGACTCGGCTCCGACCTCCGCTCCTTCGGGGACTCCTGCGGCTGCAGTTGTTCCCCTGTGGCACCCCCTCCTGCTCCTGGGACTCAAACTCCCGCTTCAGGACAGGAGAGGGATGCATCTAAAAAGGACCGGAGGGAGAAGCACCACAAGCGGCGGGCCGAGACCTCTGTTTCGGCCCGCCAGCCAAGCGGCTTCTCCCGGCTTCCTGTTGGTGCGGTCTCCTCCTTCTCGGCTCCGGTCACCTGTGTGCTTCTCACCGGGTCCTGAGGAGGAGGAGACCCGATCTCCGTCGAGGCTATCGAGGAGGCATTCCAGGCCTACCTCGGTGGCCTCGTCGAGATCTACCCATAGCCTTTCGGATGCTGATCTGGACCGGATGATGAGAAGGTTCATCCAGGCCCAGATGCAGATGGGAGTGCTCTTGCCTCCCCTCGGGGAGCTCAACACCCTTTTTTAAGCCTATTGCTCCTTCTCCGACCCGCTTCCCGGGTTCGGAGCAACTGGAGCCGAGCAGCTTCGGAGCCGGGGGGAGGTCGGAGCCGATAGTACTTGGTACTTCGGATCCGACCATGCCTCGAAAGTGCGTCGGACCCGATCTCTCCGGAGCCTGGATCCGAGCCGGATCCGGGGATCAGTGCTCCTTCGGCGCCGTCTGTGTCGGAGCGCACTGTCCCGGATCCGAGTGCCGGCGCCGGCTCCGATCCACTCTTCGGATCCGAGGAGCCGATTGTCGGATCCTTTGGACGAGGTCGGCCCCCCACCGGCTTTTGATGTAGTGGAGAGGGCTCTGTTGAGGGTCTCCGGACCCCCGGCACTTGCTTCGGCTCCGTCCCGCGCTCCCTCTGCACTGGGCCAGGCTTCCACCATCCGGCCCCTGGGACAGCCCGTTTCTGTGCCCCAAGTTGCTCCCATGGAGCAAATTGCTGCTGAGGACTCCTCTGACAGCCCCCAGAGGAGGCTCCTCGCAAGCATACGCAAGAGGAGGCACATTGACTCCCTGAGTCTCTCACTGAAGACACGGACTTGGAGGAAGGGGAAGGCTCCCCACGGTCACCCCGAGGATGTCTCCTTGGAGACATCATGGAAATACTCCGTATTAGGGGGTGGTCTGCCCCAAGTCTTCCTCGGACGAGTCCGTGTTCTTGGAGGCATTCAAGCGGGCCCGTCTACCTCTTGGGTGTCCCCCCCTGCCGACCCCCTGGTGGACCTTATTACCACCAGGGCGTGGAAGGAACCGGACACCGTGGAGCCAATTCCCAAAAGACCTGATAGAATCCTTAGCCCGCCTTCTGACAGGACCCATTGGAGTAAGGGGCCTCCTGTAGATGCCATGTTGATGGCGGCGGCCACAAAGAGGGAACTGGCTCAGGAGAGTCCCTCAGTCCACCCACCGAGCAAGGAGTCTCGGATGATGGACCGCTTGGGGAAGCGGATGTTCAGTTCGGCGACCTTCTCGGTAAGGGCGCTGAACTATTTGGCACATGTTATTCGGATGCAGCGAGACCTTATTAGAGTACGCTGCATCCCCCCCTGAGTCCATTTCGGAGGAGGACAGAGCTCTGCACTCCACCAAAATGGCCACTCTTAGGTCAGTCACAAATACTTCTATGCGGCTACTCTCCCATGCTACGGAGGGCCGCTAGAGCTGCGGGACAGGACTGGTCACTAGGCGTCAGGCCTGGCTCCGCCACTCATTTTTCTGAGCCCTTCAAGGCGTCGTTTAACGCCCTTTGATGGTTCTGCTCTGTTTGGCAAGACCGTTCGCGACGTTGACCCAGAGCGAGAAGGACGGAAGACGCTGTCTGCCGTCGAATCCGCTTCTCTGCACCCCAGAGGCCCTATTCTAGGAACCAAAAGGGTCAGAAGAAGATGTGGTTCCGAAGTCGCAGCAGTCCCAGCCTGCTCCGGACAACCAGTCCTTCCGTGGCAGAGGAGGACAGGGAGGACGCCGCCCTAGAGGCAGAGGGGCTCCCAGAAACTTCGGGTCCAGGGAACCTTTCTCTGAACGGCCCGCAGCAACCCTGAGGGTTGCCCGACTGCTCTACTCTGGAGGCAGTCGGGGACGTTCGGGCACCTAGCGGCATGGGAGTCCATAACATCGGACCGCTGGGTTCTCCAAATCATATCCAGGGGATATCGCATTCCTTTCCTTCACCTTCCAAAGTTGCAGTCCCTCCCAGACGTACCACCCGGTCAAAGGGAGGCCGCTTTGGCAGAAATTGGCCATCTGCTAGAGAAAAGAGCCATCCAGCCCGTTCCCCCAGACCAGATCGGATCAGGGTTCTACTCCAGGTTCTTTTTAGTGCCAAAAAAGACGGGGGAACTAAGACCAATCCTAGACCTCTCTCTCTTGAACCTGGCAGTCCCCAAAGAAAAATTCCGAATGGTCACTCTACAATCTATTCTCCCCCTTCTGGGAGAAGGCCACTGGATGTGCTCGATAGATCTCAAGGACGCGTACTACCACATCCTAATGGACAGACGCTCCAGGAGGTTTCTCCGCTTCCGGCTGGGAGCCAGTCACTACCAGTTCCGGGTCCTTCCCTTTGGTCTCACCACAGCCCCCAGGGTGTTTACCAAAGTACTAGCAGTGGTAGCGGCCCACCTGAGGCTTCAGGGGGTGCAGGTCGTGCCCTACCTGGACGACTGGCTCCTTACCGCCCAACAAGGCATCTACTTCTCTCGGCGAGACTCCTTTCTCCATCTTGCTCCATTTCTGGGCATCACAATAAATACAAACAAGTCCAACCTGGCACCCACTCAGCTCTTAGATTTCATAGGGGCCAGACTAGACACAAGGAGTTCTGAGCCTTCCTCACTGCGGACAGAGTTCTAAATCTGCAGCTCCAGGTGCGGGCCATTCTCCATTCATGTTCTGTTCCAGCGGAGTTGGTCCTGAGGGCTCTAGGGTCCATGGCTTCATCGATAGCACTTCTTCCTCTTGCCAGGCTCCATATGCGCATTCTACAGTGGACGCTCTTAGTTCAGTGGTCATACCTTGCTCTCCCATGCATCATCCCATAGCGATCAGCAAGGCTTGCAAGCGGTCCCTCTTGTGGTGGCTCCACTCCCGGATCTCCACGAGGGTCGCCCATTTTGTGCTTCTCCCCTCTCGCCACGGTGACCACGGACGCCTCCCGCCTCGGGTGGGGGCACTTTATGGGCGGACAGTCCAAGGCACGTGGAGCGATTCAGAGACCTTACTGCATATCAATGTTCTAGAGATGAGAGCAGTGCTCTTAGCGTTGCTAGCACTTCAGGACTTTCTTCCCTTGGGAACAATTGCGATTCAATCGGACAATATGTCTGTTGTCTGGTACATCAACAAGCAAGGGGGAACAAGGTCTTACCCTCTTTGTCGAGAGGCCATGAGAGTTTGGGAATGGGCAACCTCCACCAATCGCTTTCTCATAGCAACGCACATTCCGGGTCGGTCCAACATCCTAGCGGACAAGCTCAGTCGCACCATTCTGACACCTTACGAGTGGTCTCTCAATTGTCAAGTAGCGGAACGCATATTCGCACGGTGGGGAACCCCTTCATGCGATCTTTTTGCTTCTCCCTCAAACACCAAGTGCGACAGTTTTATCGCTCTAATACCTCCTCACGGAGGTACCCCAAGAGACGCTCTGGTGCATGCTTGGCCACCCGGTCTTCTGTATGCCTATCCACCCTTGCCTCTGATGCTGCAAGTGCTTCAGAAAGCCTCTCGGGTGGGTTGCAGAATGATTCTCATTGCTCCATTCTGGCCTCGACAGATCTGGTTCCGCTTCCTAAGGTCTCACTCGGTGAATCCTCCTTGGATTCTAGATCCCATTCGGATCTGATATCCCATCCTTCCTGCATTCCTCCTCCGAACCTGGACAACCTGAAGCTGACCGCTTGGCTGCTCCAGTTCCACTCTTGATAAGGACTCCCGGTATTTCTTCTCCGGTAAAGGCTATTTTAGTGGCGGCTCATAAACCATCCACTAGAAAGGTTTACCGAAGCAAATGGAAACGTTTCTCTGTGTGGGCGGAGCGGCAAGGCCTAGATCCCTTCACGGTTCCTCTCCCTGTAGTGCTTGATTTTCTAACCTCTCTCTTTAATGATGGTGCCAGCAGTTCCACAGTCAAAGTTCAACTGGCGGCTATTTCTCACTATCACATTGGTCAAGAGTCTCTTCCTCTTATGTCAGCCAAATTGTGCAAAACCTTTCTTAAGGGTACCTTCCTTCTCAGGCCCCCTGTAAAGCAAGCAGTTCCTCCTTGGGACCTTTCTTTGGTCCTACAGGCCTTGACCGCTCCCCCTTTCGAGCCCGCGGCTACAGTGGATCTCAAATTCTTGTCTTACAAGACAGCCTTTTTGGTAGCCATTACATCAGCCAAGAGAGTTTCTGAACTTCAAGCTTTATCAGCTAAACCTCCTTACTTGGTTTTTTTCCCGGACCGTGTCTCCCTCAGGACCAACCCGTCCTTCCTTCCTAAAATCGCTTCTGAAGCAAACATCAATCAATCCATTAACCTCCCTGTTTTCTTCCCTAAGTATGAAAACAAAGGTGAATATAGGCTACACTCACTAGATGTTCACAGGCAACTAAGATTTTATCTCAACAGGACAGCTGGTCATAGGCAATCCGACCAGCTGTTTATTTCCTTTGCAAAATTCAATTTGGGCAAGCCAATTTCCAAAGTTTCTCTATCCCGCTGGATTTCACAGTGCATTTTATTGGCTTATCAAGCGTCAGGAAGGCCCGCACCGGAGGGTGTTCATGCCCATTCAACCCGGTCAGTATCTACCTCGGCAGCCTTCAAGGCTAGGATTCCTCTAGATGATATTTGTGCAGCAGCCACGGGCTTCATCTCATACATTTATTTCTCACTATAAGTTGGATCTTGCATCTAGGGGTAGAGCATCCTTTGGCTCAGCGGTGCTCGGAATATCCTTCCATGATGGCCGCCCAAGATTCAGGTAGCTGGGGACTCTGTCCCACAGGTTGCAGACAAATGAATATCCTACTTCAGATTTAGAAGTTATGTACTCACCATAACGTTCCATCTGAGTAGGTGTATTCATTTGTCTGCAACCATCCCGCCCTCCTATCCCCCTGGCCTTTCAGTTTCCTGCATATTTCTTGTTACCCTTTTGAGGGTATTGTTGCTTTGGCAAACTCGATCTGAGGTCATGAGGGTAGAGCAGGGCATTATGGGTGAGGGGAGGAGCTGAGAGCTTGGATCCATAGCTGGAAAACTATGCCGGTTCGGATCCGATATCGGATCCATAACCCACAGGTTGCAGACAAATGAATACACCTACTCAGATGGAACGTTATGGTGAGTACATAACTTCTAATTATCACCAGGAATGGTAAAATAAATTAACTTTAATAAAACAGATTTAGCATTTTGTTCCTCAACTGGGAACTTCATCAGAATGTCAACCAAATCTAGTACACCATTCAAATATACAAAAGAAATGCCATTGGTCATGTCATATAATCAAGAAAAGCTCATTGGTCACACAACTAAGAACTTAACCAATTGTAAAAAATATTACTCACTATTAAAACGTATGCATAAAAGTTCAAATACAAATTATTCTATGTCCTACTTATAAAACCAAAAATATAACATATTGTGTCTTATTGTCATATTCTGTATCATATTATGTATCTGAAAACTTTTTTTCTAAAAAACATTCAATACTTTAAAGCCCTCATTTTTAGGGGAGAAACAAGGCAGCAATGGTCATTTAGACCAGAAGGTATACAAGCTTCCAGGAGTATTTGCCAAATAAGCTCCCGGTACTCCAATCTAGTTTGCCAGTCACCTCTCCTCTCATGGGATTTGACTTGTTCCAAAACCCAAAACTTAAAGTTGGCTTTAATACAAGTTAAGGGAATGCCTAAAAAGAGCATTATTATCCTTCCTTTTGTTAATATATAAATATTTGTACACCCTCTGTTTTAATCTTGTCTCAATCTTCCCAACATAATATTTAAAGTAATATGTGCAATAAGCCAGGTAAATTACAACTTTGTAATAACAATTATAGTAACCATTAATAAGTTCACCTAATAAGGTGTTTTCATTCCTACTCAAAGGGATGTTACCTCAGACTCCAGAAGCTGCCATGTCCACCAATGAAAACACAACCAATAACCAAACCACTTGTGGTACCGCTGAGCCAAAAGAGACAAAAATACGAGAAACAAAAACACTCAGTCAGGCAAACTGGACCCAATAAAGGAAAACACCCCATGTATAGGCCAAATGGTGGACAAATACAATAAATAAAATAAGTTATCACCAGGAATGGTAAAATAAGTTATCACCAAGAATGGTAAAATAAATTAACTTTAGTAAAATAGATTTAGCGCTTTCATTCCTCAACTGAGAACTTCATCAGAATGTCAACCATTTTCTAATAGTTTAAAAGTTTTTTCAAGATCCCTGAAATTTAGTTTTAGAAGATTAAAACAGAGAATATGACAATGCAACACAATATGATGTATTTTGTATTTTTGGTTTTATAAGCAGGACATAGAATCATTTGTATTTGGACTTTTATATGTATGTTTTAATAGTGAGTAATATTAATTATGCGACCAATGAGCTTCTCTTGATAATATGACACGACCAAAGATATTTCTTTTGTATGTATTTGAATGGTACAACAGTCTGCCCAGAGCTAGAATCTGGGGGAGCATCTACCACAACAGATGACATTTGCAAGTCTATAACATTATGATAAGAAGGGAAAGTGAGTTTGAAATCTGGCACCATTGTGCTTGTAGTATCCACTGGAGGACCTTCATGTAAAACTTTGTATGAGGGACCTGGAATACAGTGGCCACCATCAATCCTACAGTTTTGGGACAAAACTAGACTGGGACAGAGCTCTACTGAATAATTGTGTTAACAGTTCTTTGGATGGAAACAATCCTTTCTTGGGGAAGAAATGCTTTGCATGAGTGTGTATCCATCAGGCAACCTACGAATACCTGTGTTTACAAGGGCTCAGCCTGTGACTCTGAAGTGCTCACTATGATGCTTATGAACTGAAAATTCTGAAGTAAAGTGTTGCAGGACCAGCTAGGAAACGGGCATCTAGACAGGAAAACAGTTTGATTCTTGCAATTCTTGGTTACTGTATTGACAGTCACACATCTGGTAAACAACATGAGAAATGCAAATGGAATATCCTAAAACTGATGCTGACTGGTTTCTACCCAAAAGTGGAGAAACCTCCTCAGCTCCTTGGCTATTCCAATATGCAAGCAAGCATCCTGCTACCCTATCTCCAGTCAATGTAAGACTGACTTCCACAAAGACCATCCAGAATGTCTGTTTTGGGATGAATGTGTTTAAAATACTTAGGTCCAAAATTAGTCTGACGTTCTTTGCTTTCTTTGGAAACAAAAAAGTATATTGCATATTATATCCAGACCCTCTCTAATCTGGTGGGAACTCTTGACAGGCTATTTTTACAAGCATGTTCATTACCTCTTATTTGGCTGTGTTCCTCTGATAAGGTGAGTTGTTAGGTACAGGCTGTGGTGTACAAAAGAGAGAGGGTGTGTGTGTGTGTGTGTGTGTGTGTGTGTGTGTGTGTGTGTGTGTGTGTGTGTGTGTGTGTGTGTGTGTAAAATTACATCATGTAGCCTCTAGATACAATGACCCTTATCCTTTTGTCTAGTGTGATGGCCAGCCATGCCACAAGATGGAGGGACAGGCAACCCCCAGACTGCCTCCAGAGAAGAAAAATGGGCAAGTTGTTAGGGGGCAATAAAAAAAAACTCGATTTTGCAGATATTTTCTGCCTCTGAGTGAGCATCCAAACTAAAAGGAACAATGGCTGTGCTACCCCCCAAGAATGTTGATTACCTTACTGTTAGGTGCTCTGTTTATATCATATCTACCTAGGCTTATTAGGAGCCCTGGTAAAGCAGTACTGTGAAGTCCGGAAATGGACCCAGAGCTCTCTTTTGTTTTCTTGAAGCCTCTCTTTAGCATGTGGACCAAAAAGATCGGCCGCACTGAAAGGGTTATTCTGGAAATGCACGTTTAAATTTTCAGCAAAATCACACAGTTATAGCCAAGTAATGGTAACAGACAATGATGCCAGCATATGCCCCTCTCACTACTCCCTCCACTACATTTTGAGCAAGGTAGAGGAAGAGGCATGAAACTAAAATTACAGTTACTGTTTAAGAAGTGAGCTCCTTTGTAATATTTTTCAATTCTTGTGGATCTAATCCAGTGTCTTGTATAACTCCTCTGCAAAATGTTACTGGAACTCAGGTATTTGAAACAACTAATTTAACATCCTTATAGAAAATGTGGAAGCAGTACAGTTCTTGTTTCCCATAGTGATCCACAGCCCTACAGTCTTTGTTTGGGGGTGGTGGATCACAGGAGACTAGAGAGTCAGTTTTCTCTTTAGGGCAACTACAGTGACAACACAATCCACTACAAGCAACTTTAATAATGTGCCCAAGTCTAAAGGCAACCAGAGGTTCCTCTCTGGTGTCACTGGAACAGGAGCCATCACACTGAGGGTTCTGCCAAGCCTCTTGGGTGACCAGAGAAATAGTCTAGCCAGTTCAGGGCGACTCCCAGGACGCTGTTGAAGGAGAAGAAACATCAGCAGAAATATACAACAATCCAGTGCTTAAAGACCTGAGGCCATTTCCCACTACTAACTTCTTGTGCAGCAAAAGAAATCTAAAGTGTAAAAAAAAAAATCACTGCTATCCATTATGGGATGAAAATAGTAGAAAGAGGCTGGAAAAAGTTTCCAGTGTTGAGCAGACTTGAGCCTATAGTTAAATCCTAGCTGTACTGAATTATCCTTGATTTACTGCTGACATACTTATGCTGTGGACCACAGAAGGGAAGGTAATATTCGATTAAATGTAATTACTATTGCATGCCAGAAATAAGGGAATGGGTCAGGAAGTGAACTAACCTGGCCAGACCCCTTCTACCTCCAGCCAATCATCCACCTCCCTCATTCTCCTCCCCCTCCCCTACACCTCCAGACCACATCATCTATGTCTCAACTCATCTCCTTGCTAGCCAGTACTCTTCTACTCTACCTTCTATAGCTCGTGCATAACTCCACCTCTCTCTGCTCATATAACATCAGTCACCTTCACCCACCTACTCTCCATCAACAGCCATACCCACAGTTATGTTGCAATTAGCTCCCAGCTCTACAACTCAACTACTTTACTTCTCCTACCTTTCAAACAATTGCCCACACACGGTAGTTATGGTACAACTCTTAGATAGGTAAAACTTACCAATAAAAGCAAACACCTCATTCTATACAACATAACACAAATTAAGCTCCAGGGTGACATCCACCCCAACCCAGGACTAAACACACACATCTCTCCACACCCAGCTTCTTCCCCTCCCTACCCTGCACCTACCTCTAGCCAACATACCACTAACTCCCACCCCTCCCCCCACATCCTAAAACCGACAAGACTGACCTACTCTTCATAAACTTTAACCTCCGAAGTATCGTAAATAAGACCACTGACTTCCATGCAACCCTTATCACCTACTTACCGGACATAGCAGCTATAACAGAAACCTGGTTAAAGACCCACATTAAGGACAATGAAATTATTACAAATGGATACAGAATAATTAGACAAGACAGACCAAACAAAAGGGGATGTGGTGTTCCCATCATGTATAAAGATACAATCAAAGTAGAACTAGTGAACTGTGCCCCCCCTGACCTACCCAACGCCGAAATCCTAACAACTCGACTATGCAACAACCTACCCATAACTGAAAATCTATTCTCCAGGGCATCTACTGCCTTTACCCAGGAAACCATCATCCTAGGGGATTTCAACCTTGTTTGTTACTCCTTCAACTCTAACAAGGCATCCAATTTCTTAAATCTTTTCACTTTCACCCAAACCATATTCTGTCCTACCCGCCTTGACAAACACTCAAAAAAGCAGTCCACACTGGATTGGATACTGACTAACAAACCCAATCTAAGTTACATATCAGGCTGCCTTCCAGACTCGCTCAGTGACCACTCACCTACTTGACTGTGCCTAAAATGAACACAGACACATATTAACATAATATATAAATATGTCAGGAATAAAATAACTTTCTCCCCCTCCACTTTCAACAATTTACTTCAGCAAAGTAACTGGTCATCTCTTAGATACCTCCCTCTAGATAAGGCAGTCCTTTACTTCAACAATATCTTTCTTAATATACTTAACAACCTAGCACCCACAAGAAAAATAAGAGCAAACACTAAGCCCATACCTTGGCTAACTAGAGATACCATAGCACTGCTGAAGCAAAAAGACAGAGCATGGTCTGCATACCATACTAGCAAAAATATAACAATCCGCACAACATATCTGCAACTTCGTAACCAGGCTAAAAAAGATAAAAACAGACAAGCAAAACTGCTTTATTTCATGTCAACAATCCCACCAATATAACCCCATGAAAATTTGGCAAAACATTAACAAGGTACTCAACTCAGGCCATACTCCACCCCCACACCTACCACCATCAAGGTTACTGACTCAATAGCCACACAATTTAATGCCCACTGTATTACATCAATCATATCACTACTAGGTAATCGGACTGACCTACCTCTCACTGTACCCCTTCCCTCTTCCAACTCCCCCACACCCTTCTCCTTCACACCAATCCTGACTAGCTACATAAAATCACTCCTCTCCAAGCTCAAACCCAGCTGTCTAGCTGCTGACCAACTACCTAATGAATTCCTTAAAACCACAGCCCCTCAATAGCCTATCCCATATCAATCCTGATCAACTGCTCAATCTTGGAAAATTACGTCCCTCAACTTTGGAAGATATCTCTCATCATTCCACTACACAAAAGCGACCCTTCTAAAGAACTAACCAACTACCGACCCATAGCCATCCTCTCCCCTCTAGCCAAGATCTTAGAGAAATGCATACACTCCCAACTCCTCACCCACCTCCTCAATCACAACCTCCTCTTCCCCACTCAACATGGGTTCAGGCCTAAACATAGTACCACCACTGCCCTATTGTCATTCACAAACACCATTCAAGGTCTCATTAACAGAGGCCAAATAGTCTCCTCCATATTTCTTGACATGTCAAAAGCCTTTGACACTGTCTTTCACCAAATCCTACTAAATAAACTATCGTCCCTTGGCCTCAACACATCAGCCCTGTCCTGGTCCACAGTCCTCTCTCTAACCGGCAACAAGCCACCAAATGGGATAACACCCTGTCCCCCCTTCTACCCATCACTGTTGGAGTACCCCAAGGATCCATACTTGGCCCTCTTCTCTTTAAAATTTTTACTAACAACTTCAGCTCTGCATCCCAAGTAGCCTGCATGGTCCAGTATGCAGACAACTCTACTCTAATCTACTCAGCCCCCACCCTACAGGATCTACAAACAAAAATGCAAAAATATTTTCAGGACATGGAAAACTACCTCACCAACTTATACTGAATCCTAACAAAACCAAGTTAATAATCTTTAATTACAACAAACCCAAAACATGTTTGAGTCCACTGTCAATCCTGTCCACAAACAGAACCATAATAGAACCCACTAACCAAACAAAACTTCTAGGTATCACAATTGATGAAAACCTAAAGTTTGATACCCACATCTCCCTCACCATCAAAAAAATCCACTCCAAACTGACAGACAAGCCACTGCCCGCACACAGCTACTTTCATCCGTTCTCTATGGCTCCCAAGTATTTACAAACATTCGCAAATCAGACCTACATAATCTTGAAACATGCTATAATAAAATGGCTAGATTTGCTACAGACCACCCTTACAGAACACATCACTGCTCAGTTCTCACACAACACGGTTAGAACTCCCAGATCTTCTAACACTAACCCAACTGTCCTTAGCCCACAAAATAATCCACAAACCAAACAACTGCCCATCACTCAGTAACCTAATACAACACAACAGCAATCCTAGAACACTATGATCCTCAAATAAACTAATGTTAAAAGTTACTCAACCCAACAACTCTCAAGGCATTGCACTCTACTCCTATAAAATTGCAAAACTCTTGAACACCCTTCTTCAATCTATAGCTAACAACCCAAACATTCATGAGTTTAAACACACCCTCAAGTAACATCTAGCAAAACAATGGCTCTGCAATTGTCATAACCCAGGCTAGTCCACCTACTACTCACTTACATTTCACCCTCAACTGGCTTACTATCTCAACTACAGTTATTATCTGCTGAAGGCTAGTGTGGCTCTACACTCTAGTTCAGTTAGTAAATGTAAACACATATACTGCTGACTGCATTGCTCTTTGACAATCTGTAGCACAGTGTTCTCACTATTTAAATCATGCTGTAATGTCAATCCAAAGTTTTGTTAAAAGTGTTTTTTTTTTTTATTATTGCACTTGGTCTATTGCTGTACTGATTTTTTGCTTTACATATTGTTTAAATAATATGTATTCAAATTGTTTGTTCAATAGTGTCTAGTTGCACACGTGGAGCTTTTCTCCCTAGGCCTCCGCTGAAAATGAGACTTGCGCCCAGTCGGACAATACCCAGTAAACAAATTAAAATAAATAATAAATAAAACTTCGATGTGGCTTGCAGGATGGCAACTGGAATGTGACAAGGGGTTGCCACGGACTACACTGCTGTTGCAAAATAACTATAGAACGGGGAAAATACAACAGAAATGATATGCATCATTTAACTATGGACATGTTTAAAAGGAGTGATCACGAACAGCTTTCCAGTTAATATTACTTCATTACAGTATGCTTAACCAGAAAAAGAACAGAGAGAAAGTGAGGCTAACAGGGAAATGTTAGTGTTTATATGGTTTTACTGCAGGACACTAACAAAAGGGACGCCACTACTGAATTGTCAGCGCTTACACTCTTTTGCTGCAGTATCTTGGATGTAGTGCAGAGAAATTCAAAAGAACACTGGCACATAAGTATTTGTATTTTTTATTGTGCGACACTGACGATGACAAGGAGATGGACACCACATGGCTACCGAGATTCATGTTATTTTATTCAATACAAAAGAAGAGATCATTGGGGTGGGCACCACTACACTAAGAAGGTTTACACTCTTATAGCACAACAGGAAAGAAATAGGAAATGGTTACTGATGACCACCATGGCATGTACTATGACTGTATGCTGACACAAGACCAATAGTCTATAATCAAGTACATGTGAGTGCTGAGACCAAAATTCAAGCAAATGCCCCTCCCATACCATTTTCCCATTCTTTCATACCACTGTCCCAAGTGACTCTGAACCCCTCTGTTTTCATATACTGTATCACTGTTTCTGGCAATACATTCTAGAGTATACGACTGTCTAATCTGATGCAGTATTTTCTCAAGTCTAATGAAAAAAAGCTGCCCCAGCTGCCACCCATGTCCCCTTCTCCCATTCGGTTACGCTTCTTCACTTCTACTCCTCTCTTCCCTCCAGAAGTAATTTGATATATTGAAAGCAGATCCCTGCTTTATGTTCTCTTGTCTACTGCATACACATCCAGCCGTCTTTCTGCTCAGTCCTGTGACACCCTTCACCATTTTGGTAACACTGTTTTGCAAGCATTTTACTAGCCTAATTTCCCTTCATCATTCTGGCCTTCAGATTTGTATACAGTATTCCAGAAGAAGCCTCCTCAGTGCTCTGTAGAATGGGTCAAAGATATTAGCATCTCTGGAAACCATACATCATGATGTGCATCCCTAGCAGATTATTAACATTTAACACTGCCTTTTCACAAGGTCACTACTACTGCCAAAACCACTTCCACCTTCTTAACGTCACCACATGGTGAGTGTATGCTTGTAATGGGTTTCTCCAATTAAAGTACATAATGATATAAGCTTTTTACATTAAATCATTGTCTGACAACTGTGCAGTATGCAAATGGAAAAAATACATACGGTCAAATTCATCACCGAAGGTCACTGCTAAGGAGTAATCCTTTCCCTGAGGTGTAACAATCCTAAAACATGAAGTTATGTACTCACCATAATGTTCGATGTATGTAGTCCATCTCGCCTTACATTCTTACCCATGGGTTTGGAGCCGAACCTCGGCCATACTCTAGCTTGAAGTCTTCAATTGGCTCGTGGCTAAGAGGTATCCCATCATGCAACAGATCTATTCCCCAGATCTTATTTGCTGCAAGCTCACACACATACACACTGAGAAGAACAACTACCCCAACAGAAAGGACTACCGACACCTAGAGACAATACTTGCAGGTCCTCCAGGAGGGGGAAGGAGGGAGGATTAGTAAGAATGTAAGGTGAGATGGACTACATACATCGAACGTTATGGTGAGTACATAACTTCTTGATGTTATGTAGTCCAATCTCGCCTTCATTCTTACCCATGGGACAGCGTCCCTAGCACCTTGACCTTGGGTAGCTCAGTGAAAAATACTTTTGAGCACTGTGGAACCAAAGGAAGATCTGCCTCTAGAGACCAGATCTAATTTGTAGTGACTAATAAAGGCATGAGGAGAAGCCCATGTTGCTGCAGCACAAATATCATCCACAAACATCCTAGCCTGAAAAGCAGTTGAGGTAGCCACAGATCATGTAGAATGAGCCTTCACTTTACAGGGTAATTTTTTGCCATTGAAATCATAAATAAATGAGATGCAATTGGAGATCCAGTGAGACAAGGTTACCTTAGAAACCGGAACCCCAAGTCTAGTGTCTGAAAATGAGACAAACATTTGATCTGATTTCCTGAAATCTTTCGTCCTATGTAAATAGAAACGCAATTGTCTGTGAAGATCCAGCTGATGAAACTCAAATTCTGCCTTGTTGGAAAATTCAGGAAAAAACACAGGCAACTCAATGGATTGGTTGATATTGACAACAGAGGCAACCTTTGAAACAAAAGAAGGGTTGGCTCTTAAGGAGACCCTATCCTTGTGAAACACCAAATAAGGTGGTCTAATCGATAATGCTTGGAGTTCAGAGACCCGCCTAGCTGAAGTTATGGCAACCAAGAATACTGTCTTCCATGACAAGAATTTAATGTCACACATAGCTGCGGGCTCAAAGGGAGTTGAGGTGAGCTTCTGTAGTACAAAATTGAGGTCCCATGGCATCACTGGATCAAAGACTGGAGGTTGGAGTAACACTGTCCCTCTCATAAAAGCCCTACAAAGCCTATGAGCCATAAGGTCGGGATCATTAGCAATGTGAAAGGTAGAAATTGCTGCCAATTGCACTTTAATGGTTGCCGCAGCTGAACCTTGACTAAACAGTTGAGAAAGAAATTCCAATATTGTGGAAATAGGCGCTGTTTAAGGAGCAATATGTCTCTCATGGGCCCAAATATAAAATCTCTTCCACTTACTGGAATAAATCTTCCTGGTAGAAGGCTTGTGGGAGGATGATAGAATATGGACCACTTCCGGGGAAAAATCATGAAGCCTGATTAAGGACAGAACTGGAGCAGCAAAGCTGTCAACCTGAGGGTCTGGATGGAGGGATGGCACTGTCCTAACATATGAGTCAGCAGATCTGGAACTGGGTCCAGAATCCAGGGCTTGTCCATTAGATAGGGTTGAAGGAAGGGAAACCAAATCTGACGAGGCCAGTGTGGGGCAATGAGGATCATTTTGCTCCCCACAGACTGTGCTTTCTGAATGACCTTTAATATCAGAGGTAACGGTGGAAAGGTATAGAGAAGACTGGAGGGCCAATCGTGAGCCAGAGCGTCCCTGGTTGTCTCCCCCTCCGGGGGATAAGGGTGAAGTAGCTGCTGCATTTGGCATTGGGGGGGGCTGGCAAATAGATCGCAGCAAGGCTGACCCCGTCTGTGGAATATCTCTTCCACAACATAATTGTTCAGGGACCACTAGTGAGGCATTAGGATAGCTTTGCTCAGGCTGTCGGCAATCACGTTGGACTTCCCCGGTATATGCGTTGCAACTAGAAAGCGTTGGGAAGACACCGCCCACTGCCAAACTCGAAGTGCCTCTCTGCAATGATTTGGTTCCTCCCTGTTTGCTCAGGTACCACACCACCGACATGTTGTCTGAGTGGATTGCAATTGTCCCTAGAGGGAGAAAGCTCTTAAGTGCTTGCAACGCTAATAGCACTGCTCTCATCTCTAAGACATTGATATGCAAATGGGTCTCGTGATCCTGCCGCATGCCTTGGACAGTCCTGCCAAGATAATACCCCCCCAACCAATCTGGGAGGCATCCGTGGTCACCGTGGCAACTGGAGAAGATGGGACGAAGGGCTTGCCCACGATGAGATTGCTGGCCTGAAGCCATCAGCATAGATCCCGCTTGCACGTGTCCATAATCAGAATAAAATGGGAGAGTGGGAGATGCTGCAGTGACCACTGGGCGAAAAGCAGCCACTGAAGAACCCTCATGTGTAGTCTGGCAAGGGGAACTAGCATGATCGTGGCAGCCATGGTCCCTAATAACTTGAGGACCACTTTTGCCCTGACCTTTTGCAATGGTAGTAAGGTGTAGACCTGCTGTTGTAGAGACTGAATTCTCTCTTCTGGTAAGAAGGCCCTCATGAGCACCACATCTAGTTTGGTGCCGATAAAAGTGACATGCTGCAAGGGCACCAAGGCAGATTTTTTCCAATTTACAGTAATTCCTAACCATTGGCACAGTGTAATGGTGGCGTCCCTGCTCTGTAACAATAGATGCTTGGTGGTGGCAGAAAGGAGTCAGTCGTCCAGGTGCGGAAACACTTTGAATCCCTGACGTCTCAAGTGAGCCATTACCACTACCATGCATTTGATGAACACCCTGGGGGAGGGCTGCAGTGAGACCAAAGGGCAGAGCAGGAAACTGAAAATGACTGGCTCCCAGCCGGAAGTGTAAATGACTTCTGATGCCCTGTCCATCTTGATATGGTAATAAGCATCTTTGAGGTCGATGGAGCACATCCACACATCTTTCCCTAACAGAGGGGTATTGACTGTAAGGTGACCATGCAGAACTTGGACTTTGTATAATTGGCTGAGATCCAAGATGGGTCTCAGGTCCCCTGTTCTTTTCGGCACCAAAAAGAATCTGGAGTAAGTTCCTAATCCTACTTGGTCTGCGGGGACAGGCTGGATGGCTCCCTTTGAAAGCAACTTTTTTATTTCTAAAGTTGCGGAATCCCTGTGACTGGGTGGAACGTCTGGGATTTTCTTGGATGGCGGGGGAGCAGAAGAGAAGGGGATATGACAACCTCTGGAAATTATCTTTAATACCCACTCGTCTTGGGTGACTTCTTGCCAGGCTTCTGGGTATAAAGAAATGCGACCCCCAACCGGCTGCAGAGATGCACAGTTGGGCCTCCCTTCAGGAGCGGTGGGAGGGAGAACCATGAATGGAATCTCGGTCCCCCTGGTTACACGGGTTTCCTCTGCCTCTAGGGTGGCATCTACCTGAATTTCCAACCCCTCCCCTTTCAAAATGAGCTTGTTCTTCCTCTCCTGTAGCACACGGGGACTGAAGGAATGACAAAACAAGCAGGACTCTTGGAGGTGAATAGCACCCAGGCAGTACACGCACACAGAGTGCCCATCAGTTAAAGACATTTTATTGCTGCATTCAACACACTTTTTAAAGCCCGAAGCCTGTGTTCCTTAGGATCCTTGGACATGCTGAAAGGAACAAATTAATACGTACATGCACTAGACCCAACTAACAAAAAACAGAGCCTCTAACTCAAACAGCCCAGAAACCGGCAGGAAAACAACAGGGAGGACTAGGTCCTCTAACTCAAACTGGCCTAGCCCGGGGAAACAAAGGCAGGAAAGCACCACTAGCCAAACACAACACTAAACGCGAACATAATGGAGCACCAAACCAAAGACCACACAGAAACAATGGGGAGGACTAGGTCCTCTAAAACGGGCCTAGCCCATGGGGAAAGGAAACGAACGGGATACCCAAACAGCCAGACAAGGGCACAGAAAACAGCCAGAGAAACAAATACAGGCAGTAAAACACCACTACCACACACACAGAGCTATGAAAATAGCTTTTTCGAGCAACAAGTCAACAGTTTATAAAAATTTTATAAACAATATACTTAGCCACGGCCAAAAGCGAGACCACGTCTGAGTTTAACGAGTGGCAAATGAGATCTGGGGAATAGACCTGCTGCATGATGGGATACCTCTTAGCCATGAGCCAATTGAAGACTTCGAGCTAGAGTATGGCCGAGTCGAGCCGAGGTTCGGCTCTGAACCCACGGGTAAGAATAAAGGCGAGATGGGACTACATAACATCAAATTATATAAAAAAGGTAGTGTAGGATGTGCAATATAAAGGAACATGGGGTGCTCTGAACCTCACAAACAAATAGTGATTTATAAACAAACAAAAACCTTTACAAACCTTTTTCCAACTTTCAAATAAAAGCATTCTTGTAACTGCCCTGAAGCCAGTCTTAAGGGACACCGAATCATTGCGAGAGGGGGAAAAAAAGCAAGTAGGAATATCTGCTAATCAAAGCCAGTAATTCTGAGGTGCTGCAGATAGAGGTAATGGATACTCATAACATCATACTTCAGCATGCAAACATCATGCCCCCAAGACAAACCAGTCTGAAAGGTGGGCATGTATGCAAGCCTGCAAGGCATGAAGTTTAATCGAGCAGAAGGGCTCTTACAGAAGAATCTTAAAGGGCTTTTTGGGAAACCTGTGTTGGCCACAATTCTGCCTTCTGCAAGGATGTGAAATACCAAAAAAGCAGAAACACACATTCTGACCATGAAATAAATAAGGGGAGATCCGTGAGATAGTCAAGAACCACCTGCAAGCTCAGTGAATGAGGTGGGGGGTCTCTATCTCTATTTCCACCCATATGGAGAATCTTCTCTACATTTCATTCAAGTTTCATTGGCCTTCAAGAACTCTGACTGAAATACCAACAGGACCAAGTGATTTAAAGGAGCAGTCAAGACGCAAAGATGCAGCTGGCTGTTCCTTCAAACAATGACTCCTCCTCTGGCTTGCAGTGGAATGTACTCCTCCACTGTTAGATGCCCAGCATATTGAAAGCACACTCTTCTTGTCCAATGAGAGGTAACAAGCAGAAATTTTGGTACTTCCTCTCTGAATCTAGCAACCAGGCATGAAATCTAAAAAGACACTGGAAGACATATGGCAATATTTTTCATTACTAACCTACTCTTGCCTTGCTTTCCTTGAAGAACTGAGTGGGCATTGCTTTCTTCCTCTTTGGCAAATAAGTTGATCTCTAGATTATCTTCCCCAGCAAACCCTTTCTTAAGCTCACCTCTACTACAGGACAGGAGTTGTAGCTGAGGGAGTCTGCCAGCATATTTACTTGACTCTGAAGGTGATGCCCTTATCAGCACGGTGTCATTCTAAGGAGGTTCCACTATCTGTTGGCCTGTGAAAAGATGGTAAATAGGGCTTCTTTTTTCATCGGGTATGACCTCTCATACCAGGGCATTCACATACTGGATAAAGCATTTGCTGTCCTACAGTGCCTTTGTTTAGGCAGAGTCCTACTGGGCATTCCTACACAGCAAATTCATATACCATCATCAAGGCCTTATTCAATGTTAAGAATATGAATGGAATGATGGCTGAACTTGAAGCCCTCCAGCAACTCAAAACGCATTCATATTTACTGAGAATACTGTCAGATTTACTTCATCTCCGTATGGGTGTAAAAATTTATGCCAACTAGTTATTTCAGTCACAGCACTAGAGCCTAGTAGTCTGATTGAAGCAGGAGGAGCTCACATGTCAATAACACTTCCAGGATTTGAAGGCACCTCAAACATGTTTGTGGGTAACTTTTTTATTAATAATTCCATTTATCTTGCAATCAGAGCCAACCAAGACTTGTCTGACAACCAATAAGGCATCCAGTATCAGAATCTGCAATAGGCACAGAGGCAAGAAGAGAAAGCCACTGGTGAAATTAGTGGGAATAAGCCACTACTCCAGATCCCAGTGAGAGTCAGGCACCAGAAAAGATGCTCCAGGGCAAGAGAATTGTGCTACCAATGAAACTGCCTTGCTTAATGATCTGCCCTCAAATACATTGGGGGAAGACGATAAAGAGGGTGACTGCCATGAAGGGAATAAGCACAGATTTGTATGAGTCATAACCCACCTTTGCTGTCTCACTCAAGCTGTCATACTATGACTTCTTATACCTTCTCTGCTGGCAGCTTGATCAAGATTAAAGCATGTGCAACTCTACTCCAATATGGAAAATCCCCTGAGTACAGACCATGGAGGATACCTTCCAATTTTCTGTTGACCTCAGAGCTTGGACTCATTAAAAGACTCATGCTACTAGGAAGGCCCGTGACAGAGCCAACAAAAGTCAGATGCCCAATATAGGGAATACTACATTGTACTGCATGGTACAGAATATGACATGCAAACAGACAATGCTATATGGCCATAATCCATATTACGACCATTGAATCCACCAAAAAGAAGAAATACAGACTCCTTAATAAAATACGGTGCAGCTCGAACAGGAAAACTTTATTACATGAAATAATCCATTGGGTTTACATGAAATAATCCATAGGGTTAAGCGCTTTCATCTGTTCTCATACAGACTTCCTCAGAACCTATTAATGCAAATTTAGCCTTAGTTTATATATCCAATTTGGCGCCAAAAATATTCAAAGCTGATTAAAAACCTTAAAGAGACATTCCTTATATTCATATATTACATGCAAAAAAACAGTGAAAATAACATGGGGAGAGTCATCAAATAAACTTGATTTCTATTTTTTCAGTGAATAATCAAACATAACATGGGGAAAGTCACTGCTGGACTGCCAAGTGTTACATAATTTTACACAACCGAGCACAGGGCATTGTGATGGGCACATCTACGCTGCATTAATTTTCATGATTGTAAGAGTCAACAAAGAGCAGAGCATGAAGATGAGCAACATGAAACTGGGGTGGTTTATTTTAATGAATGACAAAGAAGAGGACATGGGGATAGGTACTGTCAGACTGCTAAGGCCTGTATCATTTAACTGAGTGATAAAATGAATTTATAATTCCATGAATTTACTATGTTCTTCATCTGTAAATATGTTGTAAGTAATTTCTATGTTAAATTGTTAATCACTATGTAATCCAATGTAACTACTGTCTGTTTATTTTACTGTGGAGCTTTTCTCCCCGGGCCTCCGCTGAAAATGGACCCACGTCCAGTCGGACACTCCCGGTCAACAAATTTAAATAAATAAATAAATAAAATGAACACAACGTGGATGGGAGTTATAAGCTTGCAAGTCACATTTGACTTGAGCCCATGGGCTTACCCAAGTATCTTTTGATCAACATGGGTTCATAGGTGTTTACTAGGCTAACGGCCACAAGGGCCTTTTTAAGCCTAGCCATGCTTCCCAAATTTCTGACAAGGTCTGATACCCTAAATAAGTGTAAGCATGGGCCTGGGAGACGAACCATTTACAGGTTACCTGTAAGCATTAGACACAGGTGCAAAACCAGGGATGAATTTCCAGTTTCCCATCCAATTATCCAAGTTGCACTTGAATTGGGTTAGGGTGGAACTCTGCTTCATATCGATGGGGAGGCTGTTCCATAGACGGGGTAGTCTCTTGAGATACATACCTCTCTCTCTAGCAGGTCCTATTTATATGACAGGAAGGTTTAAGTCTTCAGAATGGGTAATTCTGGTACTGTTTTTGTTTTGTGGATATGCAGGAGGTCCATCAGAATGAGGTCTGAGAATGCCCTGTAGCCTTTTGTACTATGGCTGGCAATTTAAGTATTATTGACAATTTTGTTACAATTCTACCCACTGGCAGTCGAGACAGACTGGTATCCTCAAATGGTGTGCTTTCAAGGTCCTGCTTTTTTTTTCCTTGCTATTTTAGCATCATTATTATGTGTATAGTTCTTTCCAGCATCCCATTTGATTTAGGATATCCAGAGCTGAAAGTCACATGTTCAATTAGAATCTTATTCACAAAATTTTACATCAACTGTCAGATGGAGGAGGGCATTCCAGTTCCATGCTCTCCTTTGTTGGATTACAATGAAATAAGAGAGCACAAATCTCTCAAAATAGCTGGTGCAGGATAAACCAACATGCAAATATGGACTTTGGTTGCAGTATTCGTGCCACAGTATCTGCTCTGACAGCAATGCAACTTAAATGCAAATGGTAATCCACTGCTGGTAGATATTCTTGAGTTCTTAAACAGGTCTGTCCCTCTAGGGAGGATCATTTTTTTCAACAACGAACAATGGGTTCAGGTTATGTGTTCCATATACTTTTTCATAATAATTCTTGTAGTCTTTAATACTAAATGATGCCAGATTCCTCTATCTGCTTATCAGTCTCAAATGTTTTTCGAGCTGCATTAGCTTTTTCTTCTTACAATGTAATATCTTGTATCTGCTGTAATGCACAGCTTCTAATTGCCAAGCCTTTTACCATGTACTTGAGTTTTGGTAGCTGGATCTTGGATGTAAAGGAATGCTATTGAAAGTGCATATCATACACATACACACACTGCATCTCATACACATACACATACACATACACACACACACACACACACACACACACACACACACATCTCTTTTCTCTCTCTCTCTCTCTCTCTATATATATATATATATATATATATATATATGTACATATATATGTATTTATACATATATGCATATATATATGTATATATATATATGTATATATATATATATATATATATATATATATATATATATATACACACACATATATATATATATATATATATACACACATATATATATGTATTTATACATATATATATATATATATATATATATATATATATATATATATATATACAGACACAGATGTACACACACACACACACACACACACACACACACACACACACACACACATGTGGGTGCTGTCAATTTCACTGAATGTCATTTTGCTGAAAGAGAAATTAGTATGGTAAATTCATTCAACCATGTTTTCACTGTAAAGTCATTTCATTGACTAACAGTTTAAATAAAACAAACAAAAAAAAAACAAAACATGCATATGGAAGACCGTTCTTTATTGCAAAACCTTCATTTAAGCACTTGTGTCTTAACTGGCTGCATCAGAGCTGGACAGAGAGAGAGACGGAGAAGCAACTCAAAAGTTTAAGTACTAAACCACAGCAAGTTATGTGATATTCACAACCAATAAAAATTACAATGCCAATGTGGCCTTTGGTTTAAATGGCCATTAAACATTAAACACATTCTAACATCTATAAAATAAAAAATAAAAATTTTTTCCACTTTTTTGGTAATTATTTTTATGTAAAATAACATATGGAAATATTCCATATTTTGCTCTTTAAAGGAGTTTTATCTATTGTAGTGATGTCATTTTTCCCATCTTCATTATACCATAGCTTGTATTAATTATGGTTAAGTAATGACCTGGTTCACTTTAGTATTTATAAGTTCACAGGCAAGTGGTAGGTTAGCTGACCTTGTGGGCCATTTTAAGCCTAACCAGTTTCCTTTTTTTTTGTGCTTGAAATAACATATCCCATTTGGTTACAGTCTGGCCTTGGCCATCCATGGTTGATAATTATATATTACCCCTAATAAGAACTGGGATCATACCACAGATAATTTGAGGGGACCTATGCACGTGACAAAGTATTTAGGAGCTGCCTCTTTCCATTAGTAGTACAGGGGGTAGTCCTGGGGTAAATGTTCTGTTTCCCATCCATGAATCCAAGTTTCACTTGAATATGGACAGGGATGAACTTTGTTTTATGTGGTTTGGGAGTCTGTTCCACAGCAGCGATATCCTCTGCAAGATATACTTGCCTCACTAAACTGTTCTGTTCATGTTGCAGAAGAGGTTTAGATCTCCAGACAGCGTATGTCTGATGTCATCTGACTTTCTGATGTGCAGTAAATCCATCGGTAATGGATCAGAGGATGCCTTATATGCTAGGCACAGGTCACCACTTAGCAGTCTATAGGATACTGAGTATAGTGACAGGACTTTGAATCGCTCCACATAGGACATATTGTTTAGGCCTTGTATCCTTTTAGTTAAGGTATCTTTTGTGTGCATTCCAGTTGTTGCATGTATCATGTACAGATACATGCCAAAGGGGCATTATATTCAGTGACTGACCTAATGAGGGCTGAGTAAAGGGGAACAATGACATCTCTAGATCTGAACACAATCCCTTTGTTTATAAGCTGTGCAATACAGAAAGGCTTTCTTACAACAGACATATGTTGGTCAAAAGTTAGGTCACTGTCCATATAAGTTCCCAAATTCTGAACAACTGGGTCAACTCTTAGGGGTGTATTGTAAATGTGGTAGTTCCCTGGGGTAGATACTTCCCCAAAGGATGCAATAATGCATTTTTGGCATTTAGTTTCAGTCCATGATTTGGACACCAATTATTTGAGACAAGCCTTCCTGCAGGATGACGAAGTCATTTGGGGATTCAATGATTGCTCCTAGCTTGCAGTCATGTGCAAACTTAATCACCCACAACCATTTGTTATATTGGCTTTTCATAGGTTCATAGATTAGTACTAGGCTAACTGCCCATGCAAGCCATTTTAAGCCTAGCCAGTTATCCCTTGTGAGACTCAAACCATGTACCTTGTGTTTATAAGGCAAACACCTTAACCATTAGGCCACCCTCCCAACTTAATTCAGAAAAGTAGATGACAGACAGGAGTGGTCCCAGCATAGAACCCTGGGGGACTCCACTGGTAACTGGTCTCTTTGTAGAGATAACTTCCCCATTTTGATTACCTGCATCCTATCTGTGAGTCAGCTGGCAATCTAGCGGATGACATACGGTTTTATCCCCAGCTTATTTATCTTTCTCTATTATGCCTCAGTGAGGAATTGTGTCAGAAGCTTTACACTACTGAGCAGCTTCTCTCTTCAGTTCTGATGAAGTCAATCATGGCAAAAGTGCATAATTGAAGATTTTACAATAAAAGAGCTGTCTTCCATATTTGAGTGTCTAACTCATTACATCCGAGTGATGCCTCCAGGTGCATCTGCAGTTAACTCCTACTGACGCCTCTAGGTGTCAAATATTGCTTTTTCATATTTGCATCAATAATTCCAAAAACCATGCTATATACAAGGTTTTCAAAGCTTTCATCTTAAAGCTTACACAAACTCAACTGCATTAATATTTGACCACTGTCTAGTGCAGGTAAATAAGAAGTTATGTACCTACCATAACGTTCCATGTTAGTTGTCTTCTCTCGCCTTCTTTCTTGCTTGATGGGTTCGGAGCCGATCCCTCGGCTCTGACTCGGCACTTGCTAAGCTCGAGAGTCACTTTTACCAGCTCGAGGCAGCCCCATATCCCATGATGCAAGGCGGTAAGTACCCATATCTCGTTTGCTGACAAAGGGCAATAGCACCAAGCATAAAATACTTCCCAAAGGAAGAAAGAAAACTTACAGATGGAAGAAGGACCAGGTCTGAATGGTCTTCAGCATAACAGTTTCTTATACAAGGTCTGTCCAGGCCAGGGGGAAGGAGGGAGGGTCGCAAGAAAGAAGGTGAGAGAAGACAACTAACATGGAACGTTATGGTAGGTACATAACTTCTTAATGTTAAGTTGTCGATCTCGCCTTCATTCTTGCTTGATGGGACCGCGTCCCTAGCACCTCTATCCTGGGTGGCTCAATGGAACAAACTCTTGAGGACTGTAGAGCCAAAACTGGCTCTGTCCCTGGAGGCCAAGTCCAATTTGTAATGGGAAACAAAAGTGTGAGGAGTAGCCCAAGTGGCCGCTGCACAAATAGTGTCCAAAGGAAGTCTAGCTTGAAAAGCTGTAGAAGTAGCTAAGCTCCTAGTTGAATGTGCTTTAGGTTTTGAGCACAGCTGTTTTCCCCTGAGTATAAATTTCAGAGATGACCGAAGAAAGCCATCTGGACAAGGTCACTTTAGAAACAGGAAGGCCTTTTATTATCCATAGGAAACAAAAGTTGATCAGATTTTCTAAATTTTTGTTCTGTCCAAATAATATCTAAGTTGACGGTGGACATCAAGATAATGTAGCTTTTGTTCAGCTCTATCTGAATAGTTAGGGAAAAATACAGGGAGATCAATGGATTGATTCAGATTGTTCTTTGAAGCGACCTTAGGTAAAAAGGTTGGATTAGTTCTCAAAGATACTCTGTCTTTGTGAAAAACCAAATAGGGGGGTCGAACCGAAAGAGCATGAAGTTCAGACACCCTCCTGGCAGATGTAATAGCCACTAGGAATAAAGTTTTCCAAGAAAGATATTTCAGGGAACAAGAAACAGCTGGCTCGAAGGGGGGAAGAATCAAGGATGTCAGCACTAAATTTAGATCCCACTGAGGAGGAGGATTCCTGATTGGAGGCTTTAGTAGGAAAATTCCTTTCAAAAAGGCCCTGCAGAGCCTATGGGACATAATATTATGATCTGCTATCCCGACATGAAAATTGGAAATAGCAGCCAATTGAACTCTGACTGTGGAAGAAGAGGAGCCTGCATGAAAAATCTCTGCTAAGAAGTCCAGGACTGCCTGAACAGGGGCAGTAAAAGGATCAATATTTTGGACCTTAGCCCAATAAGAGAAATGTTTCCATTTGCTTGTATAAATCCTCCTGGTAGAGGATTTTAGCGAAGCTACTATGATGTCTCTAACTGGGTTAGAGATCAAAGGAAGCCTGGCTAAGGAAGGAAGTGGAGCAACCATGCTGTGAGGTTGAGAGAAGGGATTGACCGGTGCAGCTGACCCGATTGGTGAATCAGAAGATCTGGCACTGGGTCCAGATGCCACGGCTGCACCAAAAGGTGATGATGGAGGAACGGGAACCAAAGTTGTCGAGGCCAGTAAGGGGCAATGAGAATCAATTTGGCTCTCAAAACGGTAGCTTTCTGGATCACCTGAGGGATCAGAGGAAATGGAGGGAAGGCATAAAGAAGTCCCTGGGGCCAATCCTGGGTCAGAGCGTCTCTGGGGGGATGGCCTGATAGAGGGAAGAGGCTGAAAAAGTCTGGACATTTGCTGTTTTGGGGAGTAGCAAAAAGATCGCAACATGGACGACCCCATTCCAGAAAAATCTCTTCCGCTATAGATTGCTTGAGAGACCACTCGTGAGGCATGAGAATAGCTCTGCTCAATCTGTCCGCTACAATGTTGGTTTTCCCAGGGATATGCGTTGCTACCAGAAACCGATGAGAGGAGATCGCCCATTGCCATAGTCTGAGCGCTTCTCGACACAAGGGGTAGGACTTGGTTCCGCCCTGTTTGTTGATATACCAAACTACAGACATGTTGTCTGTGTGGACTGCAATTGTCCCTACGGGAAGAAAGTCGTTGAGGGCTTGCAACGTTAAAAGCACTGCTCTCATCTCCAGGACATTTATGTGCAGATGGTACTCGAACGGCTGCCACCTCCCATGAACCATCCTGCCCTGATAATGACCCCGCCACCCGATCAGGGAGGCATCCGTGGTGACAGTGGCTATCGGGGATGGGGGTACAAAGTACCTGCCTTGGTGAACCTGATGCGATGTGATCCACCAAGCAAGATGCTCTTTGCATGTCTGTGTCACCAGAATCTGGTGATGCATTGGAAGTTGCTGGTATGACCATTGTGTGAACAGCATCCACTGAAGAAGGCGCATGTAGAATCGAGCCAGGGAAGAAGAGTAATGGCCGCAGCCATGAGACCTAATACCTTTAGAACCATTCTGGCCTGTACTTTCTTGCTGGCCAGAATGATCCTGACATGACTCTGAATGTCTGAAACTCTTTGATCTGTAAGGGTAGCTGACATCCGAACAGTGTTTAAGTTTGCCTATGAAGGTAATAGACTGGCAGGGCGATAAGGATGACTTTTCAAGTTGATTGAGATGCCCAAATTAGAACAAAGTTCTATTGTGTAATCCCTGGCTTGTATAAGCTGATGCCTGGTGGTGGCTGACAGGAGCCAGTCGTCGAGATACGGAAACACCTGGAATCCTTGACGTCTCAGGTGAGCCGTGACCACTGCCATGCATTTGGTGAACACTCTGGGGGCTGTAGTGAGACCAAAGGGCAGGGCTCTGAACTGGAAATGACTGGACCCCAGCCGAAGCGGAGAAATCTCCTGAGCGTCTGTGAATTTTGATGTGATAGTACGCATCCTGAAGATCTATTGAGCACATCCAGTTGTCCTTCTGTAAGAAGGGCAGAATTGACTGAAGAGTGACCATTCGGAATCTTGTCTTCCTGACAGACTTGTTGAGTCTGCTGAGATCCAATATTGGTCTCCAGTCTCCCGTCTCTTTGGGGACCAAAAAGAACCTTGAGTAGATTCCGGGCTCTGAATGGTCTATTGTAACTGGCTGAATGGCTCTTTTTTGCAGTAGTTTCGAGACTTCTGATTCTGCAATCTCCCTTAGACCGGGTGGTACATCTGGAAGGGAACTTGAGGGGAAGGGACTTTCCTCGAAAGGAATTATGTAACCCTTGGATATGATCGACTGTACCCATCTGTCTTGAGTGAGGGAATGCCAGGCTTCTGGGTACAGTGATAATCTTCCCCCGACTGCCTCCAAGGAGGGACAGCCGGGCAACACCTCAGGGATGCTGAAAGGGCTTGTCAGAGAGAGGCTCCCTGTTTCCCTGGTTTTTCGGACCCCTCTGCCTCTAGAGCGGTGTCTGTTGTTGTTACCCCTCTGCCTCTAGGGGTAAACTGACCACGTGAATCCGGCGTGACTCCTTGGGATTTACGGAACCACATTTTCCCACCTTTCTGTCCTTTGGGATAAGGTCTAGAAGGTGTGGAAAACGGACTCCAACAGCAGAAAGAGTCTTGCCGTCCTGTTCGCACCTGGTCAAGGTTTCCTTCACCTGAGGGCCAAACAAAGCTGACCCATCAAAGGGAGAATTTGTGAAGGACGCCTTAAAGGGATCCAAAAATCACATAGCCGCATCCAGGCTTGGCGCCTAAGAGCCACACCTGTACCTGCGGCTCTACTCGCTCCATCCGCAGCATAAGATATTAGCCGCATGGAGGAGTTTGCAATGGAATTGAGGGTTCCTAGCTGCGAAGCAATTTTTCTTGAGCCCCTGCAGCTGTAGGATCCTGAACTACTTCACCCAGCTCCTTAAGGATATCCCTCTGGAGTCTGGTGAAGTGACATAGGTAATTCAGCGAACGCATAGCAAAGGTCGCTGAGGAAAACATCCGCTTACCGCACCTATCCATGGTCCTAGAGTCCTTATTAGGAGGATGGACGGGCACGGAAGGATCTGCAAGTTCCTTTTGGTGGCCGCAGCCACCACCATGGCATCAGCGGGACACCCTTAGTGAGGAATTGTTTGTCACACGGGCAGTGATAAATTTTGAAGGCCTCCTAGGGACTGGCTCTACAGAGTCAGGAGCTGCCCACGCCTTTCGTGCAATAACCTGCATAAGGGGTCGAAGGCGGAGACACCCAGGAGGTGGAGGGCCGAGATCCAAATGCCTCTAGGTATACTGACTCATCCTCAGAGGGATTGTTGGTGGGCCAGTTTCCCTCTGTTTCAGGAGTTCTAGGATGTCTGAGAAGGAGACATCCTCAGAGGGGATCTAGGGGATCCCTCTGACTCATCAAAGTCAGTATCCAGTGACAGACTCGGGGAGTCTACATGCTTCCTCTTACATGTCCTCTTCCTAGGAGGATCTCCCCAAACATCAGGAGAATCCTCGGAAGAGGGGAAATTCCCAATGGGGAAACCTGAGGCGGAGGATCTCTGGGTCCTGTAGCAAGAGAAGTGGCAGAGATGTCAACAGGTACTATAGAGGGAGGAGCTACGGGAACAGACTGCTGACTGATACCAGTGGCCAGTACACTCTTCATCACCTGGAATGCTCCTCCCAGGCAGGTCCGAGAGAACCCGCCCAAGAGCTAGGAACCCAGGGACCACCGAAAGGGAAGTCTCCGAGGCAGATGTCGGAGCCGAGCTCACCAAGGCCGAGGCTCCAAGGGGAAGAGCGGGTTCGGACAAGGGTCCAATGCCACTCACCCCCTCGGAGGAGACCATGGAAGCCCGACCACCGAATCCCTCTAAGGAAGGTCTCAAGAGGAGATAAGAGTAGAGGCTGAAGGAACAGAAGGGGTATCCGCCCTCCAGCCGTAGCAGTAACCATTCCCGAAGACTCCAACTCCAAGCTCTGGGGTAGAGTTGAAGGAGGAACTGTAACGGGTGTGGACCAACAGTCGCCTGTTGAGACGGACTATGTAACATTTGGGCCAGTACCTGTGACTTAAGTAATCTACTGACCACTCTCTAGGTCGTGATCTGACAGTCTGGATGACCTTGAAGATCGGCTCCGATGGCTCCGTTCGAAAGAAGAGGTGAAGCCGAGCCGAAGTATCGGCTCCAAGGAAGGAGACCTCGACCTCTTCCTGGAATGAGCCATCGGAGCCGATACTATAGATCCTGTCGGAGCCGACTTCGGAGCCGACAGGAAGTTCGATGTATCGGCTCCAGCCGAGCCGATACAGCCACCAAAGTAACGGTGTCGGAGCCGATCGAGCCGACACCGATGCCTGTGCACATGGGTGTCGGAACCGATCGGAGCCGACACCGGCGGTCGATACAGATTCGGCACCGATAGCCATCGTTGCGAAGGCTTTGTTACGCCAGAATCAGCTCCAGCCGAGCCGATCTCGACTCGAACGAAGTCGGAGCCGAGGCCGCAGGCTTAGACACAGAAGCCTGGGCCTTGGAAGATTTAACTGATTTAGATGGAGCCGACTTAGCCGGAGAGCCCTCCGGCTTAAGAAGGCCCCTAAGGATCAGTTTGTTGCGTCTTTCCTGCAGGACTCTCTGGCTGAAGGAATGACAAATAGCACAGGAGTCGTGCAGGTGAAGAGGCCCCAGGCAATACAGGCAAGAAGTGTGACCGTCTGTCAGAGACATCTTCTGACAGCACGAGTCACACTTCTTAAAACCTGAGACCCTCTCCTTTGACATGGTGCTTTACACAAACACACACACACACCAGTCAAAAAATTAACTTAAATAAAATACCAAAAGGTATTTCTATAAACAAACACACACACCCTAACAGGGAGGGGATGGGATGGGTAAAGTCTGACTAAAATAAATTAGAAAAGATAGGGATTTTCTGTCACAAAATGTAAATAATTAACTAATAACTAATAATTAAGGGTTTTTTTTAAGAAAAAGGGGCTTAAATATCCAAAAAGTGAATCACTTACCAGGAGCTGGTAAAAGGAGGACCTCATAAGCGAAGCGGCAAACGAGATCTGGGTACTTACCGCCTTGCATCATGGGATATGGGGCTGCCTCGAGCTGGTAAAAGTGACTCTCGAGCTTAGCAAGTGCCGAGTCGGAGCCGAGGGATCGGCTCCGAACCCATCAAGCAAGAATGAAGGCGAGATTGACAACTTAACATTAGATATTAACTGTTGTTTTTATATTTATATAGAAATAATTTTCACATTTTTTTAAATATCTCAACAATCAAGTAACACAGACAGAACTCAGCCTCATATGAAAGCTCTCAGCTAGATGATTAAAATGCTGCTGACAGTGTGTGTGTAACTTCAGGGGTTGCTGAGATACTCTTAAGTTGTTTATAAAATATTACAAATGTAACAGTTACTGTGTTTACTTTGACTAACTTTAAGATCTAGAACCTAAAGAATACTACCCACTATTAAAATAGCTTGTGCTGAAGTATCTGCCATTCATACTTCTTTCATAACCGCTATGGTGCCAGAAATATGAGCATTTGTTTGAAATGTGAGGGCATAATTTGATTATGTCAAAAGGCTTAGACTCCTTCCCACTGGAAGTTACAGTGCAAACTTCCTCATCTCCATTGGAGTGAATGAGTTAACCATTTGGAGTCATTTCTAAGTTAAGCTGCTGATTTTTTTTTTTTTTTTATTATAATTCAAAGAAGACTGTAGAAGTCTGTAGATAATCACTAATGGTGTGGTTTGTACTTCGTGTGCCAGCTGTGATTCGCTGTGCATGGACTTTTCTATTTAGTCCTGAGACCATGGGCATAGCATATTTAATTAAGGGAGGGTGTGTTGCTTTGGTTAAGAAAACAATTTGACTGAAGTGTCTAACACAACAACATGTCAGTGAGGACACAACTAATGAAGTTGTTTGGTGTAATACACACAGGAGTGACCAGCTAATGTTTGGGTGCATCAGCTTGGTCACCCAACCAAAGATGTACTATGCTGTATAAAGTACAGATTTTAGAGTGAGAACCATGGATCTGTAGCTGACTACTGGCAGTTGAGAATAAAACATAAAGGAGTGAGGAATATGTAGAACAAATCTAGAAAGGATGGTGGTTGTCAATAGACTTGGTTTGGATTAACGGTCCCAAACGTTGACAGAAATATAAACTTTCAGTGGATTTTAACAGCAGTGAGTATGTAGGTTTCAGTACTATGTTTTCAGGATTTAAGTGCTCAGTATGACTGCTTCTGAGTGCAGAGAGAGTTATGATATAGTCAGAAGACACAAACGGTAATTGAGATCAGTGGCCAGATGGCAGTTTCATTTCAAATGCAGCTCAGTATCACAGTAACTTAATTTTCAGTATTTATAAGACAAGGAAACCAAAAGCATTACTAGTGTGGCAATAGAGATGTACAAGTTTATTCACAGTGTTTGTCATAACTGATGGGATTTCCTGCCGAGGAAGCCCTTGGCCAGCCTGACTACCACATAATTTTCTCTTTCTCTTGAAGCTGGCAGACACCCTCCCCAATGTCAAGATGTCTTGGTATAAAGGGAATCAGCCGGCGCTATAACCTGCACTTTCTAATGTGGACAACCCATCTCAGGAACTGCTTGAAGACAGGATGGAAGAACACAGGGTGCTGAGTAGGCAGACAAGCTGAAATTGTTGAGGCATGAATTGAATAGAGGAATAAGAAAGTCCTTTATCAAAAAGTCCTGATAAATATGAAAGTGTCAGAGGCATTGAGCTTGAAGAGGGCTCTGCAATTTTGTCTGCAACATATCTTCCATTTCGCAGAGTAAGGTTTTCTTATGTTAGGTCTCCTGTCTTCTTTTAGAATGTCCAGGACATTCTGTTTGAGGGGTGCCTCACTCCAGGGGTCAAGGTATCATCCAAGCTGTCAGTTTGAGAGTGTTCAGGCTGTGGTGTATGATGGTGTCCTTGTTCTCTGTTAAGAGGTCAACTTGCTGAGACAGCAACCATGGTTCCTTCTTGCTTAGAGTGAGCATTAGAGGATACTGGTGCTGTCTTGGCCAATCTGGGGCTATTAGAATGACCCTTGGCCCTTCTTTCTTTTTATTTTCAGCAGCACCTTAGGGTGCAAGGGTATTTGAGGGAAGGCACAAAGGAATAGGCTTGTCTAAGGGAAGGAGAAGGCATCTGTTTTCCAGGCTAACCTTGTTTTGGTCCTTGAGCAAAATTTTTTCAAGTGAGTATTTTCTTTGGTGGCAAAAAGGTCCATCTCTGGCACACCACATACTTTGGCTATGCTGAAAACAACTTCCCAGTGCAGTTGCCACATGTGAATGCCTAACAGGCTCCTGCTTAGGTGATTAGCCAGTTGATTGGTTTCTCCTTGTAGGGACTGTGCCATGAGGTGCAGACCTAGGGAGTTTGCCATTTCCCAAAGGTCTATGTCTAGACAACAAAGAGGGTAAGAGTGAGTACCCCCTTGGTTGTTTATGTACCAGATAACCATGGTAATATATGCCTTTACTAGCAGTACTCCTGTTTTGCATTGGTCTTTGAAGTCAATCAGACATTTCTGGACTGCCTTCCATTTTTTTTTTTTTTTCGGTTGTTGTATTTGTTCTTGAACTTTGATCCCGTCTGCCCTGAGTTTGCAAGTTGCAATAGTGCCCCTCGCAAGGCTATGTCTGAGGTATCCATGGTCAGAGTTTGGTCCTGAAGGATGAACCTGAAGGGAAAGCCTGGGTTGAAGGACCATGCTTGGGCCCACAAGGCAAACTCTTTTTTGAGATAAGGGAGAAGCTTCACCCTGAAGTTGAGGGATTGAGAGTATTGGCACCCACACACTTCTGAAGTACCACTGCAGCATCTTCATATGTAATTTGGCCAGGGCGATCATGAGGATGCAAGAGGTCATGCAACCCAAGGCTCTGAAGAACTCACTGGCTGTGAGGTAGTTCTTGAGAAGGAGCCTTTGGAAGTACAGGGCTAGAAAGGTAACCTTGTCTGGAGGAAGAAAGGCTTTATGAACTGAGGAGTCCAGGAAAGCCCCCAGAAACACAATCAGTTTGTGGGGTTGGTCTAAGACTTTTGGGTATTGATGGTGAACCCCAGTGAAACCAGGATCTTTTGGGTGTAAAGCAGACCTGCTTTGAGTTTTTCTAGATCTGTTGCCTGAATGAGGCAGTTGTCTAAGTAGGGTTAAATCTGAATGCCCTTTGACCTGCAGTAGGCTATTACTGGGGCTAGATATTTTGTGAAAATACTGGGTGCAGTACAGAAGCCAAAGGGTAGAGAACAGAATTAATAATGCTTCACACCTGCTCCTCCTGTGAAAAATTTCTATGGGGACATGCAGGTATGTGTCCTTTAAATCCATGGTTACCTATGTAAGTGTTGAGTGAAATCATAGGTAGCAATTTTTGAAGGGTTAGCATTTTAAATTTTGGTACCTGCAAGAATCTGTTGAGCCTTGACAGGTCCAGAATTGACCTCCAGGTACCTCTTTTCTGGGAACTAGGATAAGCCTTGAGTAAAAAACTTTTCCTTGTAATGCATTTGGTACTGGTCCCACAGAACTCTGAGTGCACAGAAGGTGTATTTGCTTTAAGACTTCTGTTTGTTAGTTTAGTGGAATATGTGGGAAGCCTGATTGAATTCCAGGGTATATGAAGTGGAGTTGCAGCCTCTCTGAATGATCTTCAGTACCCACTGATCTGTGGTAATAAGAGTAGTAATAAGAGTAGAATTGTTTAAGGACAGCCGTCACCCTAATCTGTGAGTGGTTAGAGAAGGAAGGGGAGGGGGAGGAGGAATGGGAGTGTCATGGAAGAGTCATGATTGCTCTCTTCTGGGTCCCCTGTTGGTGGGATCCCACAGCCGATTAAAATCTGCTTACCAATGGTCTCTGGTGCTGCCTTTGACTTCTTTCCCTTCAATGTCTCAAGTCTAGGCTTAGACTGGGAGGCCAGAAAGGACCAGTGTTTGGTAGGGTAATTGTGGCTGAAGCAAGGAAGCTGAACATGAAGAAAGTTCTTGACCATCTGCATGGACTTGGCCTTATCCTTCATCTTCTTAAGCACAGTTTCAGCCTTGGCCTCGTGGCCAAAAAGGAAAGTTCTTTCCAAAGGAGCATTCAAGAGACTGGATTTCACATGTTCAGGGAGGGATGGTTCCCTCAGCCAGACATAGCTTCTAATAATGGATCCTGCAGTTGCTGCCTAGCTAAAAGCTTCCAGAGCATCACAGCCACAGTCCAAGGAGTGATTAGCTACCTCATAGCAGGAAGTGCACAGTCTAGTAGTTCCTTGGAGAGGGCCTTATTTTCAGTCCCCATCAGTTTTTGCTTCATCTGATCTAAAATGGTTTATTGGTATTTCAACCATATGAAACTGGTAATTCAAAGCCCTCATGGCTAGGGTAGCAGAGGTGTAGACTTCCTCCTGTCCAAGGGTCTGCTTTCTTTGTCAGTTGGTAGGGGATTTTTGGAAATACTAGGTTTAGCTCACTTAAGACCCTGAGTGACCACTTCAGGGACTGCTACAGGGTTCTTGAAAAATAAATTTTACAGAGTTCTGGATACCCACAGTAAATCAGATTTCTGAGCAGGTGGGGGGGGGGGGATTTCGCTGTAAGGAAGAGTCTAACAAGATATCGTCCACCACCTGTAAGACTGGAGGAATGGCAACAGGTTTATGCTCAGTGAGGTTTAGAAATTTCTTAACCCGCTTCTTGGATTATGGATAGCCCTGTACTTCCCATTTCAAGTGTTCCCTTAGGGTATGTAGGATTTCCCCAAAGGAAATGTCTTGAGGGGGGTAGGCTGAGGCAGGGTTCTCATCAGAATCTGAATCCCCAAAGGAAGCAATAGATAATGATGAATCTACCTTTGAAGAAGGTTAATCATCCTCACAGTCAAGGAGAAGATTCAGGGACAGAACCCGAGACCGGCATCTGGATCTAACTATAGAGATCAAATTCTCAGCTAACCTAACTAGGTCCTGTTTGCTAGACCTGTGTTTGGGAATGCTAGCCAGTAGGCCTTGACTGGGGCAAGCTGGATGCAGCCTTTTTATGTGAGGCCTTAGGCTTGGACTTGGGGGCAATGTCTGTGCTATGGACGGGATGTGGGAGGACAGCTGAATCCCAAGGATGGTGAACAAGGCAATCTCCTGACACTGAGAAGCTCCCAACACCCCTTCCTCAGTTTAAGTGAAATCGTCGAAAGCAGGAACCTGTGAAGAAGCTCCAGGACCCAACTAACGAGCTAAGTCCTTCAGCTTGTGCAGAATTAGAGGAACTTGGCAGTGTATCAGACTCCAAATGGGTCTTGATACAGGCCTATTCCACAACCTCATTTATTGGAGGGGACTGCAAATGCGAATCACCTTCTTCGAAAATAATCCTAGGCGGACTAGCGGACAGTGAATGACTGTTGGCCAGTACCCTAAGTTTGTGCATTTTACTTTCTTACACCTGGTGAGATCAACCTCAGCCCGACCGGTGGATGACACGGTAAGCAAAGGCCCTAGTCACTTGTTAAAGTGTTTAGCTAGAATCTCTTCCCTATGCTTGATTGTTCTACTATTAAAGCAAGCACAGAACCAACAATTAGTTACATCATGTTCTGGGCCTAAACAAGAAACACAAAGAGAGTGAAAGTCCTGGTGGGGTATCTGCTTGCCACAGCGGAGACGGATATTAACTTTCTCTGACACTAATCAAGAAATGTAAGACAAGTTCCCCAATGGGGGTACTTAGCTTTAGATGTCTTCTTTCTCTGATAGAGACTGACTGACTGCACTGACAAGCACTCTGCTTTGGGCTCTGACGGCTAAAAAGTACTGAGGTTATGGCACCAGCTGTTCCCTTTTATACAAGATGTCATGACGGTGGTCAGGGCATCTGCCAGCTTCAGGAGGATAAGAAAATTCTCTGGTAGTCAGGCCAGCCAAGGGCTTCCACTGCAGGAAATTCCATCAGTTATGACTGCAACAGTGAAACACAAAGAAAATAACTTATTGTGCTAAGGTCATCCTGTGTATTTGCAAGTCTCTAGCTTGTATACAGGTATGCTTGTTAAAGAAAAGAACCAAACTCTAGCTGACATTTTTTTATTTCCAGATAGGTAGTGTGTAATACTATGCATGTTAATTAAGGAAAAAGCTCAACAGTTAATGTTTGTTATGCAACGCACTAAACACCATTACATTTCTTCTGTTTTTTTAAGCCTTAGTGCTCTGCCTTGAACTTTGTTCACAATGGGCTGAAAATGCCCAGTACAGCATCTACATGTAGGCAGACATTATAGTTCTGAAATTCAAGCACCTTATTAAAGGCCAACAAAAACAGTGATCCAAACATGGCACCTTCTAGAACTCTGCAACAGTTTAAGGGGATGAATACCTCTGGCAGGGTTGGATAGACCCATACCTCTCGTTCAGGAAGTGAAGCAGTGACACAACCATAAAAGACAATGGACTGTATCAGGTAAAATGCTCACAAACATGACTCCAAATATCATACACAGGCCAGAGAATGACTACATGAAGTTCATAAATAAGGATGGATGGGACATTTTACATCCAGCTCAGAATCCATGTTACAGATGACAGGTATTATGCCTTTCGAGGCATCAGGGAAATAACTTTTCCAATGACTCCTGAGAGCAAGAGGAAAATTAGTCTGTAATGTTGATACAGTATATCTCCATACAAATGAACTTTTTATACCTGCTTTCAGCACGATGACTACATCCAATCTTAGTTTTGCTCACAATGAGCATTTTGACTCACTCTTCATGTATCACACACATGTATGCAACCCAAAACATACAGACACAGAATTCTATAGTAATTCATACATACTTAAGTGCATGTGCACACACGCATACACACAATTTCAACCCAAGTTCAAACTTGCACCCCTGCACCTCTTGCATGTAACTGTGCTGCCATACTCCCTTAACGTTTACAGTCCAACTCCAACTTTACCACTGTTACATAAAGCAGACAATACTAGCTTTTGGAACCTCGCCGAGCATACAAAATCTATTACATCGACCACAACCCTAACTCTGCATTCGAAAATATACACATTTAGCTCCCCAACACACACACAAACAGACATGCAGCACCATTTGAAATATAGTCATATGTGGACACCATTCATAAAGACAAGGCACAAACACAAATCAGTACCCCCACCATTTTTCTTCATTCATAAAGATGAGGCATAAACACAGACCATTAATCATGTCAGTCTCCCACAAACACCAGATTCACATTCTTGGAATTTGTCAATTAGTAGACTATCCCTGCAATATGAGATGCAGTTTTTGTTTCTGTTCCTGTGGCTTGAAATAAGGGAACAGATTGCAAGCAGAAGAAATGAGATGGAGATGTGATGCTAGAAAATGTCTAGGAGTACAATAATGAGAGTGGCTAGGGAAGGTTTTGTGTATAGTCAAACAATGGAAAGCAGTAGCAGGAAGAGCAAATGCTCAGCATTTCTGACTGTTATTAGGATAATAACATCTGAAGAAAAAATAAGGGATGAAGTACAACTGTAGCAAGTAGTAGACAGTTTAAGTGGGTAATGAGGTGGAGGTAAAAAAAATCGAAGGCCTTCAGTAACCTGATTTATCATCAAAATTTGCCTTCAGGCATAGGTAAAAACCTAAGGTTATGGTACAGCTTACCTGTTTGTGATGACATGGCTGCTGCCACGGCTTTTATTCTATGTCACATGGCAACAACAGTTACATTCATAATAGTTGAATGGAATATGGAAATGATCACTCATTTCCATATAATCATAATTGCTCTTGATGCACCCTCCCACTCGGGTATAATAAATAAACTCACTCAACTAGGCATCAATCTGTATGTTACCAGATGGGTAGCAAACTGGCTCAATGACAGAACCTGCCTAGTTAAAATAGGGGAAGCCACCTCAAGCAGTAGACCCGTAATGAGCAGTGTACCCCAGGGATTGGTCTTGGGGCCTTAGTTGTTCAGGATATACTTTTCTGAGGTGCACGCCAAAACTGTGGGCTATGGCTGACCAAGTTTGCAGATGACTGCAAGCTGGGTGCTGTCATCAATTCTGCTAGTGATGTGGACATCCTCCAAGAGAGTCTCACCCAAACAAATGCCTGGTGCCAGAAACATGGCCTCAACTGAATGCCAAAAAATAGATTATCATCCCCTTTGGGGAGAGTGATGTTCCCACAAATTATCACATTAATAACAACAAGGTCCTAAGCATGTAATGAGTCATGAGGGACTTGGGCACCCAGGTTGATAGCAAACGGACTTTTGACCACCATGTTGCCTCCATTGTATGGAAAGCTTTCTACATGGCCTACCTCATTAGTAAGGGTATCTCACCCAGGGTTAAGGTGGTCATAACATCCTTGTATTCTTTCCTTATAAGACCCATTATTAAGCACAATGCCCTTTTGGCAAGTACCTCACAAAGCACATGCAGCAACTGGAGAGACCACAGAGGTTCCTCACCAGGAGAATCCAGGGCCTCAAACATCTATCCTGCACAGATAGGCTAAAGGCCCTGTCCCTCTACTCAGTGTTTCATAGAGACTCCTCAGAGGTGACCTCTGTCTGGCATACAAAGCAATCTCACTCAGACTCCACCTTGATAGGACTGCTGCATATCCGCAAGTCACACTCCACTCGAGTAATCCACATGCGTGACCTCAACCTGGTCTGTGACATCAATAGGACTTATTGGCGGTTCAGATTTGTGTCCCAGAGACTCCCCCTTCTGTGGAATAGACTCCCTCTCCACATCAAGCAGAGTATCTCATTAACCCTTTTTAAGAGCAACCTGGACAACTGGATGGGGAACAGAAAATGCACTTATGGGATTCCACCTGTGTCTCTGCCTGACAGGGGCATTGGGTGCTGGCTTGTCAGAACATGGGCTAAATTCTTGGCTAGGCTTTTAAGGGCTTCAGGGCCAGTAGTCTAGTAACTTCCTATGATCGTATGTCTATAGACAAAGGCAATTGCTTTAATATACTAAAACAATGCCTTTTGGAAGATCTGAGTATTTACTTCAGAGAATTTTCACTTGATGAGGATAGCTGACAGCTTGGCACAGTACTCATTTAGAGAGCAGTAAGAAATGGTACCTACTTGTTTTGATCAGCTTGACCAGAGCGCTGCTGAAGATATTGATTACAGCTGAGATATGAGCAATGGTGGGGCTTCTGGTATTCACTGGTCCTGTATGTACAGACATCATGCATTGTAAACTAATTGACAATGACCCACAGAGTAATGTACAAATTATAGTAACTGATTCCCAGGGACTAAAATGACTGTGATGACTATGTTACCTTCTACAATAAATTAAAGTCTTGAATAAATGACATTGTAACATGGAAAATGACCCACATGTTAATCATTAGGGTTTTACCCTAAGAAGTTAACTTGGGGAAGAATAATTCTGAAGTAGAGTGGATATAAAATCATGGTAACTATGAGGAGAGGGCTTAGGCCATAATCAGGTGCTTTTACCCAAAAACAAAGTGCATCTGGCAAGCCAGGGGAATAACAGAACAAAATAAAGAACCTGAGAAGTAGGCCTGAAAATGGGGAATCAAGGTGGTAACATGGAGGTCAGTAGTCTGACAAACATCAGATAATTATTAAAGGCACTGCTCTTGTTAGGACAAGTACACTGCTTAGATGACAGAGAAATGGAGAGAAGACTTAAGGGACTATGTTATGTAGATATCTTGGTTCAGTGTGTTTAAGATGAACACAGTAGGTAGAAATGACAACACAGTAGGTGAAGCAGGTCATTATCTGATAAAGGAAGAGGATGCAGAACAAATAAGTATAGAAATGGATGAGCTTGTGGTCAAGTCTGATGACATTCATGTACATTCAAAACTAAGACAATAAAACAAGTAAGGAATGTTGGACTAATTTTACTTAAAAGTAAACTTTCATCTATAAACACTTCAGACATGACTGAAAAAGTATTTTTACATAAAGACTTATTTTTTTTTAAATAAAATACTGTAAATATCTGCATTTGCTTTTGTCACTTAACTTAGTTTTGGACTTTTTTACACTTGAAGCCAGAAATTTATACTGGTTGCATGTCTTTTGGATTTACTGATGGTACATTCATACAATGTCAACAGAGCATATCCAAAGGGATACCTGTCCTAAGATATTCACTATTTCATATGTCTTTTCTGGTTTGTGGTAATAGCATACTGAAAGTTATAAGACTAAATGCAAAATCCTGAAATGTTAAAATGTTGAAACTTTACAATGTTGAACTCAAAAGTACCTACTAATAGTACAGAAGTACTACATGCATACATTGAGCTATTACCCATCAGTGAAATTCAGAAATAAGGGCTAGCATAGGTCCTGTGTCCAAATCTCTACACATGTATGGGAGTAGATATTTTGACTTCAACATTTTGACATTCTTTATTATAACTTTCAATATGCTGCTTTCAGTAAGCTCAACTGTTTTTTTTTTGTATAAGTATCTTAACTAGACTTGCCTCTGTGCAAAGCAATCTGTGTAATAAAATATCCCCAACTACTGCTGGCTACCCCTTTATGCTGGATCTCTAGAAATAAGAGCCCTGCACTACCTGAACCCTTCATCTCATATAAAGGGTCACTTCCTTTGAGATGAAGCACTGCTGCATTCTGATGTAACCTGGAAAAGGTCAGTTTTGGATCTACTGTATGACAAATGGTGATAGTGCTCCTGGGACCATCAAATGATTAACCTTTTCAACTAAAGTTTTGCTGGGTGAAAGGGGGCATTATGGTGTCTATAATTCACTGTGTGTCTCACACATTTTGGACTGCATGCATGTCCTCCCTGCGGTCGAGTGGCATTCGAAAGACATGTGTGAATGGGCGTGCCTTCGTTGAAGGTTGGGCGTCGGGCTGGCACCTCGGCACCGTAAAAATCTACTGCCAATCATTAGCGGACTGGAGTTCCGCTGTGGTGACTCCTAACTGGGAAAAGCCAAAAGAAGAACAACAACTTAAAACTTTGAGCATATAATTATGACAGAAACAATGACACTTCTCCAAGAAGGGAGGGCAGCAGCAGAAACTGCAATATTAGCAGGCTGGCATTCCGATATAACAACAGTATGTTGTCTAAATGTAGGCCAGTAACATAAGACATGGAGACTCAAACATTGCACTGACAGAACAGCATAAATTAGCAAACTGCTGCCGCAACAAGAATGTAAATGCCATAATGAACTTCTTTACCCCTCTGAATGGATTAAGATTTTGGTTAAGTTCACTGCACAGTGTGTGTTGCATGTTCCAGACCTGGAACAGAGCTGTACTTCCTCGACTCCTTTCTCCACTGAATAATGCTAGAGATTCCAAGCATACCTCATGATGGTATTCATTCACATGTTATTTTATTGATCTGTACTTTTTTGCCAAGTATAAACTGCAGACTTATGAACACACTAAAATGCTGACAGAAATGAAGTGCGGCCTCTGAGATCTGTGTCTTTGTGCAGCTGGTTTATCATTTCTCAGATGCTCCTCCAGTGCCTTCCATCTGTAAATTTTCTATTTGAACTCAAGTCACTCACTTATCCCCTTTCAATACTGACCGTATCTGTTGGTCTACCATACACTGTGACAGAATATGCCCCTTTGATTATTAATGTTAGTCTTCACTCTCTCTTATCTTCTCTTAGTTTACTCCATCAAATTATGCAAACCCTTCAGTAACATTTAACCAGTGTGTTTTACTTTGTACATTGTTGTACATAAATGCTGTAGGACTCATAGATTCTAATCTGCACTGTATGCATTTCAGCATAGCTTCATTATATTTAACTCATAAAGCATGCAGTCTAGACTGCATTCTTACTGCAATTCTTTGCACTTAAGCACCACTTATTTTGGTGTTCATGGTATACACTGCATCTTGCTAATGCCTGAAATCAGTCCTTTAGGATCGGCACATTAGCCCAATTAACAAGCTTAAAATAAATAAATAAATGTTATCAACAAACAATTTAATGTGTAAAGATTCTGTTCCTCAGCAGTCATTCATGTCACTATGTTTACTCTAAGTCCTGTACCGTCCAGTATTTCATGCACAATAATGTCAAAGGGCAGACTGAAATCCAAAGCATGGCATCCAATCCAACACATGTTCTCTGTCAAGTGAAACAGCCACCCCAGCAAGAACCACACAAGAGGCAGCCTGACAGAAACTGTTGGAAATAAATGTATGCTGATATCCACCATCCTTAGGCACAATGTCTTCCAAATCCTAATAGCATACATTTTCATTTATGTAAGTAGCTGTCATTTAGACCAAGCAAGGTTAAAACAGGTAGACCATGAAAATCAGCTGTTGTCCATTCTGTACTTGAGAGATGTTTTAAGAATGTGTAGGTGAATGTGTGGTAAATCACTACAAAAACAGTCCAAAGAAGTGACAAAGGGATGTGACTGTACTCATTGCAAATTTAAGACTATGTGCTACAATCAAGCACACTTAACTACTGTCTCTTGCCCTCTGTCAAGCTCTAACATGGATTCAGGCTGTTCTGCTGATGAAAGAACACAGCAACCTCCAAAGGATAAAAGACAAGTACCTTTAAACTCTTGACCCAACCCAATTTGGCTTTGTTAAGGGTAGATCATGCTTATTAAACCTGGTGGACTTCTTCAAGAATGTCATGAAAGCCCTGGATGAAGGCAAAACAGTACATACAGCCTATCTTGACTTATCCAAGACTTTTGACACAACCCCCCACTCAGGCACTGAGAAACTCATCCAGCTGGGAATTAACCCATATGTCACTAGATAGGCAGCCAACTGGCTCACCGACAGAACGCATACAGTCAAAGTTAGGGATTTCACCTCTACCCAGCGACCAGTTACCAGTGATGTACCACAAGGATCTGTGCTGGGCCCCCTACTGTTTGGAATTTATTTCTTAGAAGTCCAGGCGAAACTAGATTGCCTGTGGCTTACCATGTTTGCCAACGACTGCAAACTGGGTGCAATCAAGTAGGCTTGAACAGGTGCTGGTTATGTTGTTCGCACCAATTAGAAAACCATTTCCATTTGCTAATATATGATTTTCTTGTAGCAGGCTTTCTTGCCTTCATTAGTGCCTGTTGCACATTCTCAGTAAACAGGTGCCTAAAAAGGCATTAAGACCCTATCATCCATGCAGTCAGTTGAAGCTGATTGGTATCGGAGTGTATCAAACACTCTTGCTCTTGTCTGAGTAGACCCAGTTTGTAAGGAGGTTTGAGGTAATTGCCTGTGGCCATTTCCAAAAGAAGGGAGAACCATGGTTGCCTGGGCCAAAAGGGAGTCACCACTATGATCTTAAGGGATTCCTTTTGAATCTTCAGAAATACCCTGGATATTAGGTGAAAAGGTGGAAAAGCATACAATAACATTCCTATCCAAGTAAAAGGAAGGCATCTATCTTCCAGGCCTTCTCGCAAGGAGTCCTGGAGCAAAACCTGGAGCAGAATCTTGCTAGCTGATTGTTCAGAGAGGAGGAAAAGAGGTCTAACTAAAAAAAAAAAAAATCCCCACAGTTGGATCAAATCTCGGAAGATGCCCTGACGTATTTTCCATTTGTGAGGGTCTACCCTTGTCCTGCTCAGCTTGTCTGCTATGCAGTTTTTCCCAGACAGAATGTAGGATGCCTGTAGAGTGAGAACGTGCAGTGAAATTATACCCCAAGTTAACATGGCTAGTATGCAAAGAGGGTACAACCTTCCTCCCCCTTGCTTGTTACTACATGACTGTGGTGTCATCTTTAACAACTTGAAGAGGTCCGGGGACCAAAGATGATGCAGAGAGTTGAATACCTTGATCAGGGCATGCATTTCTTTTATACTTATATGCTTTCATCTGTCTCCCTGGTGTACCACACACCTTGAACTTTTATCCCTCTTGAAACTGCTCCTCAAGCAAGTTCAATGCATTCATGGTGACTCACTGCCTTGGAACAGGGAGGAAGAAGGTAAGACCTGGACTTAGGAATATCTACGGTCTCCAGCAAGTGATTTCCCTTCTCAAAAACCCCAGCACTGGGATCTGAAGAGACAAGGGGTGTTGGTGTTGGGACCAGAGACTTCATATACCACTGTATCCGTCTCATGTGAATCTTGCCAGGTGTATCATGAGAAGCATAAAAGCCATGAGACCCAAAATCATGAGATATTCCACTCACAGTGACCAAAGTCTGAGCGGAAAACCCTACAAATAGATCTAGATGTAGATATAATTTCATTCCTATGGAAGAATATCTCTTTGAACTGTGGTGTTTAGTTGACATCCCAGAAACACAATCCTGTGAGGAGGGGGGAAGACTTTTGAATGAATATTCTCTTGGAATCCCAACTTTTGTAAGAGATCTCTCATAGAAAAAAATATAAAAGAACGGTCCTGCCACTACAGTAAGGTGCTGAAAATTTATTAAAATAGTCTAAAATCACACAACAGATGAGTGCTTTCATCTTGGAACCCAAGACTTCATCAGATAAAGTGCTTAAACACATCCCATATTTTTATACAATTTAACTAATTGGCTGTTAGCCATTAATTACATACATCATTTAATGGTACTTATTTTTAAACCTTAATGTAAAGTCAGTTAAACTAATGAAAGCCCTTATAGGTTCATAGGTAGGTACTAGCCTATCAGCCCAAGGGCCAACAAGCTTCCCTGGCTTTCGCCACCCAAGAAGGTTATTTTCCTGTGTCCCTGTCGAGCAGGGCTACAGAAGTGATCCCCGGGGGTGAATTTCCTATTTCCCATCCACTCATCAAGATTTTTCTTGAAGAATGCTAGTGAAGAACTCTGCTTATCATAGGTGGGTAGCTTGTGCCAGAGTATGGGAAGTCTCTGGGACAGGAATCTATCCCTCCAGCATGTTCTGTTTATTGTGGTGACAAGGTTTAGGTCTCTAGTGTGTGTAGCACAGAGGGATTGGGATTTCTTTAGGTGTAGCATGTCCAATAGTTCTGGGTTTGACATAGCTTTGTATGTTAGGCAGAGATCACCTTGGAGTAGGGAATATGCTACGGACTAAAGCTGGAGTTTCTTGAGATGGTCAGCGTAGAGCTTCTATTTGAGTCCTGTAATCCTCTTTGTGGGGTATTTTTGTGGCCTCTCCAGCTGTTGCAGATGTCTTGTGAGGTACATTCCAAAAGGGGCGTTGTACTCAATAATAGGTCTAATGAGAGCTGAGTAGAGGGGAACAATGACCTCTTGTTTCCTGGATGAGAACCCTTTAGTGATGAGATGTGCCACATAGAAGAACTTCCTGACTACTGTGGCAATGTGATTATCAAAGGAGAGACTACTGTCCACCTGAGTACCAAGGTCTCTTATCACACCTTTGGCGTTAAGTGGACTGCCACCTATGTGGTAGTTCTTGGGTACAGAGGTTTTTACCAAAGGGGATGACAATGCACTTTTTGGTGTTGAGCTTGAGGCCATGACTCTGACACCAGGCATCAGTCTCAGTGAGGCCCTTCTGCAGGATGTCCACGTCGTTTGGCTTCTTGACTATGGCACCTAATTTGCAGTCATCTGTGAACTTCATGAGCCAGAGGCCCTCTGTGTTAGCCTGCACTTCAGAGAAGTAGATCTAAAAGAGGAGAGGACCCAAGACTGAACCCTGTGGTACTCCACTTGTCACAGGTTTGAAGTCAGATTTTGAGTCTGCAACTTTTACAGTGTGGGTTCTGTCAGTGAGCCAGTTGGCAACCCATCTTGTGACGTATGGATTTATACCCAGTTTAGTGAGTTTATCTATGATTCCAGAATGGGGGATGGTGTTGAATGCCTTGGCGAGGTCAAGATGGGCTGTGTGAACTGCCTTACCCTTGTCTACGGCTTTGGTGACTGTTTCAAAGAAGTCGATCAGGTGCAGGAGATATGATCTTCCGTTCACAAACCCGAACTGGGTGGGGTCCAGAGTTTGGAGGTTACCAATGTCTTTGTTTATGAGTTCCATGATGATACATTCTATGTCCTTGCAAACCAGGCTCATCAGGCTAATAGGGCGATAGCTCCCGAGGTCCATGGTGGCTCCCCCTTTGGGGATTGGTATAACTCTCCCCCTTTGTGGAGTGGTATAACTGTTGCTGTGCGCCATTCAGTGGGTACAAAGCCTGTCATGAGGCTATGATTGAACATGGTGCTTAGGTGGGGGGGGGCAGTTCATTCTGAAGTTCATGTAGAACGCAGCCTGGGATGTTGTCCGGTCCCATAGATGCTATGTTCTTGGCTTTGGAGAGTGCAGTTTTTACCTGCTCAGTTGTGATTGCAGGGTCACTGCATTCTTCCAGTATGGTTATAGGCCATTTAAGGGGTGATGGGGGGGTAAAGTTAGCACTGAACCTATCTGCCAGGATGTTGGCGATATCAGTTGGTTCCATAATTTTTGTGCCATTGTGCTGTAACTCAGAGCAGATCTGGGTGTTGCCATTGAGATTCTTAACATAGCTACAGAATGTTTTGTGGTTGTCCTTAGAGTCAGTGGCAATCTTGTTTTCATAGCTGGCTTTGGAGGATTTTATGAGGGATCTCAGCTTCTTACTGAGGCTGACCAGGGAGCTCCTCCACTCATGGGATTTTACTCTCTTTTGCAACAGTTTCTTCCTTCTGTTGTAGAGTTTGTTAACAGCAGGGCACAACCAGATTTTTGGAGGACAGTGTCTTGGTTCCATTAGGGATAGCACAATCTATGCACTAGTGTAAGTGCTTACTGAGTGCATCTGTATACGATTCAGCAGTCATAACTGTATTGTCCATCTGCATGGGTGACATGACGTTGGCCACTTCTGTCTTAAGAAGCATGAAGTTGGCTTTGGAAACTTTTTATAGTGGTTTCCTTAATGGGGGGTGGGGGCGGGATGTGGATATCCATGATGATTAACTTATGGTCAGATCTGACCAGAGAGGAGTTGACTTCAGGTGAGAAGCACCAGTCACTCATGTTGCTAATGACCAGGTCCAGGGTATTATTGCCCCTGGTGGGGTGTGGATAAGTTGATCCAGGGCATTGGAGTTTATGAATTCTAGAAAGTGTTGAGTAAAGGAGTTGGGACATGAGCAGTTTTCCCAGTTAATGGTGGAGTAAATGAAATCGCCCATTATTAGGGTGTTTGGTTGAACTCTAATATTTTCAAGTATATCAAGAAAAGAGGAGTGGGAATCCTGGGGCATGGTGGGGGATCTGTAGCAAGCTACAATATGGATTGCAGTTTTGCTCAGTGTTAGTTGCACTTGGATAATTTCGTATGCATTATGTTGGGCAACTAGCCTGGAGGTGTGGTTATCCTTAATGAATATGGACACACCTCCACCCTTGATGTTCTGGTCCTGGTTAGATGTCCGAAAGGTATGGTATGATTTATATACAAAAACAACTACAAAAGACTAAAAAAATAATAATAAACGACTGAAGAGACTAGGATCCACCACTCAAGCAAAAATTAATAAATTTATGAGTTATATCCTGGTAGTGCAGGGGTGCTCTCTGGAGCCTTGAACCAGGTTTCACTTACTGCACAGATATCAATGTTCTCCATTTTAAGGAGTGCCTCGAGTGAGTGCATTTTGAAGTTTAGACTTCTAGCATTGAGTAGCATTACCCTCAATTTTTGCTTGCCTGTATCTGTTATGGTGCAGGGTTTGTCCTTTGAACCTTGCCTAAAAAAGGCACTATAGGGGCAGCAAGAGCCTTAGCTAGTATCCAGAATCCCAAGGGCGACAGGTGCAGGCCATCGCTGGCAAAGCATCGAGGTCTGTCAACCATGTCGTCCCAGGCAGACAGATACTGGATTCCCTTAGATTGACACCAGAAGCTTAACCAATTGTTGAAGTCAATAATTTCGTCCCTGTACTGCACAGCCGCGGTGGTGCAGCGGTAGCGTTGTTGCCTCACAGCAAGATGTTCTCCCGTTCGATTCTCAGCTAGTGTGCGGGGGAGTGCCTTTTGTGTGTAGTCTGCATGTCCTCCCTGCTGGTCGAGTGGCATTCCGAAAGACATGTGTGAATGGGCGTCCCTTCGTTGAAGGTTGGGCGTCGAGCTGGCAACTCGGCACCGTGAAAATCTACTGCCAATCATTAGCGGACCGGAGTTCTGCTGTGGTGACCCCTAACCGGGAAAAGCCGAAAGACAACACACACACACACACACACACACTGCGGTATCATTCAGGGCGAAGGTAGGATACTACTCAGGGCTAGGATCATACCTGCCTGGATTAGAAGATCAGAAAGCTACTCCATGTCTCTTTTCATGTAGTCCAGGGATGCACGGCTCAGGTTGTTCACACCAACTGAGTCATATTTGTACTTGTTGTGGAGTGACCTGAGTGCGTGGGTTATATGGCGGATCCTGGCACCCATCAGGCAGCTAACAGTAACCTTCTCCTTGTCTATTCTGGTGAGTGGAACATCTGTGTGCCTGACTATAGAGTCACCTATGACTAATGTGTTAGGTACATTGTTTTGCCTTATGGGCTGTGGTTGAGTGGCACACCGAGTCTGTGTTATGTATCTTTTGGGTTGTGATGAGGGGTGGAAGTTGTTTTCATTTCTGCTTTGGAGGTCTCTGTTACTTGGGCAGATTCTTACTGAGAGCCTCCGAGAATGTTGTTGTGTATCTATTTGTGGGTTTTGGTGGTGTGGGTATAGTGGGACTATGTGATGTGTGTGGTGTGGAGCAAGTGTTTACCTTCTTCTCCTGACTGATAGGTTCAGTCTTGGGTAGAGAGACATTTGCCTCTAGTTTGGCTAGATAAATGCATCTCTCACAGGTTGTAGTGTTGGGTGGTAGGAGGAGAGGGTTGTCAGTGTACATGAGGCAATTGCTACATTGCCCCAAGATGTCCAGATTCATCAGGTAGACGGGAGAGAACACCGGGAGCTGTCCCTTGGACATGCCTGGGTAATCACTTTTTTCCTCTAGACAAGTGGGGGAAGTAAGGAAAGTAAGTACTAGGGCTGTTTCCTCGAAGTAACTTGAGGAAGATAAGTACAAAAACTGCTAACCACTAGGTAATGAGAAAGCTTGAGTGTTTCAGTAATTTGTAGCTTATTTAGTGTTTACAACAGTTCTGTACCAGTGCTGAGCACAGAAAAGCAGATTCAAGTGCTAAGATTAAAAAACTGGCTAGTTCTAAGGGAAAAACTGAAGAGCAGACTTTATGACGCCGGGAATACTTTAACCCTAGCTAAGCGGCACTATGAGATGCGCAAACTTGCGCAAACCCATGCAAACATGGGTTTTTAACTCAGAAACTTGAAAGGGATAGAAATTAGCCCAAAACGGCCAATAAGGTAAATTTCAGAGGTGGAAACCACTCCTCTTGCGACAGATAGGCTGCTCTACACATAATCTGCTTACACAGACTCCACTTTTTCTTTTAAAATAGGTCTTACTGACACACATTCATTCAAACCAGGAAAGGAGTTAGCATGTAATCTAAGTTGCCATGTGATAGGACATGAGCCCACACTATCCTTCAAAACTGGCAGGAATGTTAAGCAAATTCTGGAAAAGGATACTGCTGGTAGAACAAAAGTAAGAAAGGGAACAGTTCCCTGTGGAATGTGTAATCAGTGCCCATGTACTATTAGGGCTAACCATATTATTTTAGAAAATGGGTTGGAGAGTAACTTTTATTTTGGTAATGGCAACCGTAGCACTAATCAACTGGTGTACTTAGCTAAGTGTGGAGGGTGTTCTGCATTCTATAATGGTAAGATGGAGAGAGCATTAAAGTATAGCATGTATGAGCACCTCCACAACATTAAAATAAAAAAGGAAACCAGCGCTTTGTTTAAACACTCTATACTCTGTGCCAATTTTGTAGGCTTTCTGTCTGGTATTTTGAAAGTTGTCAAAAAGAACCCTAGGGGTGGTGATTGGAAGACAACTTTGTTAAACAAGGAACTAAAATTGCAGGTAGATTTTGGATTATTTTAATAAATGTTTGGTACCTTACTATAGTGGCTGGATCGTTCTTTTATATTTTTTTGGTTATATTTTTCTTCGGTTGTGTTTTTCTAGATCTCTCATTTAAGACAGATTCCTAACACTTTCTGCAAGGATAAGCAAGTAATCTAAATATGGAAAAATGTGGATACCCTGTAGTCTGCAATGAGCTACGACTGGAGCTAGACACTTTGATAACACTCTTGGTGAAGTGTATATTCCAAAGGGGAAGGCAGAGAACTGATAATGTGGTCCAGATGCACAAAACCTTAAACATCTGAAGTATGAATGAATAGGAAGATGAGATGCGATGAGCATCTTTTAAATCTAGTGTTATGTAAAAATGTGAATGAGGAAGAAGAGGTCGCAGGCTGTCATGTGACATCATTTTGAACTTGAGCACCATCACAAACAGGTTTAGGAAAGAACTGGTCTCCAAGCATTTCATTTCTTTCTTTGCCACTAAACACATCCTTAAATTAAACCACTTTCCCACCTGGGAAGGGGGACAGACTCTATCACTCCCTAGGACAGCATGTGATGAAGGGCAGGTGGAAACAAGAGTCTGGTCTAGTCTAGAGGATGAGGAATTATTTTCTCAAAAGTTGGAATTTTCTCATACTGCCAGATGGATCATCGATGAATGATCTTCAGAACCTATTTGCCTGAAACAATCTTTTGCCTAAGAGAAAAGTGGATATTCAGACATTCTGGAAGAAAAAAGGGGACTCACAGGATGGCAGGGGGATCAACGTTTCTCAAATAATCATTCTGATGTACTGGACTATCCTTGGTTTTTGGGAGTTTCCAGAATTCTGCTTGGAATCCCCCCTTGCCATTTCTTATTAAACATCTGCATACCTGCATTCTGTTGAGACTGTTTATTTTGTTTCTTACCAAATGTTGTTGCGGAGGTACAGAATCCTTTGGAAAATTTAGAAAAGGAGGAATGAAAAATCTTAGGGATTTCTTGACTCAGTTTAACCCCTTAATCATACTTTTTGATCATCTCTTTAGCAGACAGGCCAAAAATTAAATATCCAAAGGGGAATTTAAAATTTCATTTTAACATCTAGGAGATTCTGGCAACACAGCCATGCAAACTTCCACAAAACCATATTTGTGGCCAAAGCTCTTGAAATTGTATTCTTAGTCATACAGTAACCGCAGTGACGGATTTAGGCATGGGCGCAGGGGCGCGCGCCGGCCCCTTTTTCAACTTTGTGTTTTGTTTTTTTTTTGTTGAAAAATCAGGTGCATCTTTCCAGAAGAATCCTGTCACCAATGTGCCAAATACATCGAGATGTGATTGGAGATTGCAGTCAGATGATTTGTTATTTTAATAACATTTATAACTGTCTGCATCTTCCCTTGTAATTTTGGCACGTCGGTGAGAGCTGTGACAGTAAATCGTTGTAAGCTGTTGTCGGACGACGTTGTTCAATTTTGAAATATTAATATTGCTAGCTGGACAAAGTTTATTTGGAGTGATCTCGCTTTGAGGTAACGTAGTTCTTTTGACACCATATAATCGTATGTAGGCATACATGTGTATAATACATACACACACATATAGATACAGGTATCTGTTAATCTTCACCATCTTCTGGTAACTGTGGGAATGGCATTATTTTTCGTTCATTATTTTTGGCTACTGACATGCAGTAGGTGTTTGAGAAACGTTAAAATCTAAGCAGTGCCACCCCATTTACAAACGTTCGCTATAACAAATTAAGCTGTCAGAACTGCTAAGTGACATTAAAAGTCACCATGCCTGAAATTTTGTTGTTGTCGTTGTTATGGTGAGGAATTATTAAGTTGCCACCTGTGTTTTGTACTAATCTACTGACTAGCATATGTGGTCCTTTTCTCTTGGAAATAAACGTGTTGACTGCGTTCTGTTGTATGGAGAGATTTTTGTAGGGGTAAGCATAAAATGTCTAAAAGGCGTTTCTCCTAAGTATTTAATTGTGGTATCTGGTGGAGAAAGCCATACCTTATAAGCAGTGGTGTAGTTGTACTTTACTTTCCACTTCTATGTGTTCATTGCTGTCTCACAATCTACCTGGCATTTAAACTGTAATTTCACTCAAGCTGCTGCCCCCCCCCCCCAAAAAAAAGCACAATACTTTCAGCTGCTCAGTCAACTACAGGTATTGCTATTAGATTTGTATTCCTCTTGTAAACAAGATATGTACATGTTGGAGGCGTTAATCCTAGATGGTTATGGACGTGATAGGGCTTGATAAAGCCCCAGTGTTTCTAACGTGCTTAGTAGATACCTTGTATGCAGAGTATACGTGGTTACACTAGTGTCTTTAAATATAAGGTTATGCCTTGCCTTGTCGGGGGTATTGCTATTAGCTGATTTAAGAATTGTGCAGTGTTGCTATGCAGTCTTATTTAGGTAACTTCATTAGTGTTGTTGCAAAATTGTAACAGACAATCCCCTTGCTGCTTTGTCACCCCCCATCATGGATGCACTGAGTTGTGTAGTGCGTATTTCTAATACAAATTCCTCATGTCTATTTTACTGGTTGCTACATGCGCAAAATGTGGTTTGATGCCTAGAGCAGTTGCTAGTTGAGTCTCTTAAAAAAATAGAGGGCAAGTAGCTCAGCATACCTCTCAATGAGACAGATTTTTGCAGGATGTCCAAACTTTGGCCTCATATTTTTTGGTCCGTCCTTCATAAAAGTATGTTTTTTAAACAAATTATCATTAAAGAGTGAAGTTAAAAAGAAAGACATTGAGTCTCGGACTTCATGTCCTTATGCTAATGCAAAACTAGTTTTATCAAATTTCTAAGTTTGTAAGAGCAAATGTCCCTATTTTTGGGACTTAAATTGTCCTACTTTTATTTATGACTTTGTCAAGACTTCTTGCTCTACACAGCTGATGTATGTAGTTCAGCCATCACTAAACATGCTAGACTTGTGTCTTAGTTTCGACTGTTCAGATTATGTGGCTTTTTTGGCAGATCTTTAGGGGTTGCAGTCTCAATGTAGTTTCTGACTTTGGTTCATAGGTTCATAGGTAAATACTAGGCTATCTGCCCTAGGGCATTTATAAGCCTAGCCAGAGTGTATTTGGCTTCCGCCTCCCTATTAGATTAGCCTACTGTGACTCTGTAAAGTAGGTCACAGAAGGTACCCTTTTAAGATTAGTTTACTGTGCCTCTGTCTAGCAGGGACACAGAAAAGATCCCAAGGGTGAATTTGTGATTTCCCATCCACGCGTCCAGATTTTGCTTGAAGAGGGTCAGCGAGGGGCTATGTCTAACATGAATTGGGATTCTATTCCAGAGTGAGGGGAGCCTCTGGGAAAAGAATCTGTCCCTCCAGCATGTCCTATTTATTTTTGTGCTGTGGTTTAAGTCCCTGGAGTGTGTAGCTCTAAGGGACTTGGATTTTTTGAGGTGGAGCATGTCCATTAATTTTGGGTTTGACATGGCTTTGTACATCAGGCATAGATTGCATCTGAGTAGGTGGTAAGCAACTGAGTAGAGCTAGAGTTTCTTTAGTCAAGCTGCATAGGACATCTGTTTGTAGCCCATGATCCTCTTGGTGAGGTACTTTTGGGGTCTCTTTAGTTGTTGCAGGTGTCGGGTAAGGTACATCCCAGAAGGGGCATCATATTCAGTTATGGTCCTGATGAGTGATGCGTAGAGGGGCACAATGACCTCTCTTGATCTAGATGCGAACACTTTCGTGATAAGGTGGGCTATATAGAAGGTCTTTCTAACCACTTTAGCAACATGATTATCAAAGGAGAGATTACTATCTACGTTGGTCCCCAAATCTCTACTTACTTCTTCCGTACTTAATGGATTGCCACCTATGTGGTAATTTGTGGGCACCTTGTTTTTCCCAAAGGGGATGACTATGCACTTTTTAGCATTTAGCTTGAGGCCGTGGCTCTGGCACCAAGCATCTGTCTCTGTGAGACCCTTTTGGAGGATGCTTGTGTCAACTGGAGATTTGATTATGGCCCCCAGTTTGCAGTCATCTGCGAACTTTGTCAGCCGTAATCCCCCCGTGTTAGCCTGAACCTCAGAGAAGTATATACCGAACAAGAGAGGTCCCAGGACTGAGCCCTGTGGGATGCCACTTGTTACTGGTTTGGATTCGGACATGGCACCTGCGATTCTGACCATGTGGGTTCTATCTCTGAGCCAGTTTGCAACCCATTTTGTGATATAGGGGTTGATATTTAAGCTGGTAAGCTTATGTATGATGCCAGAGTGGGGTATTGTGTTGAAGGCTTTTGCGAGGTCCAGGTAGGCTGTGTGGACTACCTTGCCCTCATCTATGGCTTTGGTATATGGCTTTGGTAACTGTTTCAAAGAAATCAACTAGGTTTAAGAGGCAGGATCTGCCTTTAACAAAGCCGAATTGGGTAGGGTCCAGTGTCTGGAGGCTCCCAATGTCTTTGTTTATGAGTTCCATGATAATACGCTCCATAGCTTTACAGACCAGACTAGTCAGGCTTATGGGGCGATAGTTCCCGGGGTCCGTTGTGGCACCACCTTTGTGGAGTGGGACCACTGTAGCTGTTCGCCATTCTTTGGGTACATATCCTGTAGTAAGGCTAAGTTTGAACAGTGACTTAATGTGAGGGTTCAGTTCTTCTTGGAGCTCGTGTAAGACACAGCCTGGGACACCGTCCAGTCCCATAGATGCTGTGTTTTTTGCTTTGGAGAGGGCAGCTTTCAACTGTGCATCTGTGATGTCAGGGAGGTTACATTCAGTTGGGATAGGCATTTGCTCCTTTGGGGGGGGGGTGGAGTTTGCGCTGAATCTGTCTGCCAGGATGTTGGCTATGTCTGTAGGTTCGGTATATTTTGTACCGTTATGCAACAATTCAGAGCATATCTGGGAGTTTCCACCCATATTCCTGACATAACTAAAGAAGGCCTTGTGATTATCTTTAGTGTCTAGGGCAATTTTTCTTTCGAAACTGGCCTTTGATGATTTTATGAGGGATCAAAGTTTCTTGCTAATACTGATCAGAGATGCCTTCCCTTTTTGGGATTTTGCTCTGTCATGTAGTAGCTTCCTCCTTTCGTTGTATAGCTTATTTATGGCCGGGGTCCACCAGACCGGTCTCCTGTTTTTGGAGGAGTGAGTCTTGGTTTTATTTGGGATAGCACGATCCATGCATTCCTGCAGGTGCTCATAGAATGCATTTGTAAAGGATTCTGCGGATTGGGCTGTATTATCCTTTGGCCCGGGGGCTTTGAAGGATTCCACCTCAGTCTTGAGAAGTGCAAAGTTGGCTTTTGAGAAATTGTTTACAGTGATTTCCTTGGCTGGGGGTGGGGACGGGATATGGATGTCCAGGGAAATTTGATTATGGTCTGATCTTACCAATGAGGGGTTTACCTCTGGTGTGGAACATAGAGTCCCCATATTGGTGATGACCAGGTTCAATATGTTGTTCCCTCTTGTGGAAGTGGTGACCAGTTGTTCCATCGCGTTAGAGTTTATAAATTCAAGGAACCATTGGCCGAGGGTGTTTGGGCTTGAGTAGTTTTTCCAGTCAATGTTTGGGTAGTTGAAGTCACCCAATAACATAGTGTTTGGAGAGACCTTCATATTCTCCAGTGTTCTCAGGAATGCCAAGTGGGGTTCCTGTAATAGGGAGGGTGTTCTGTAGCAGGCTACAAACTGAAAGGCAGTTTTGCCCGCTATTAGTTGCACATGGATGGTTTCCGATGCTTCGTGCAGTGCCACTAACCTGGAGGTGTAGGTATCTTTGAATATAGATACTCCCCCTCCTTTTGTGCTTTGGTCCGAGTTTTGGGGCCGAAACGCATGGTATGAGTTATAACCTGGTAGTGCTGGGGTGCTCTCAGGAGCCTTGAACCAGGTTTCTGTTACTGCACAAACATCGATTTTCTCCACACTGAGGAGAGCCTCGTGCATCTTGAGGTTTAGACTTCTGGCATTGAGTAGCGTTACCTTTACTTTTTTTATCCTTGGGTTGTCTATGGAGGTGGGTGTGTCCTTTGAGCCTTGCCTAAAAAAGGCACTATGGGGCTGGCAAGAGCCTTGGCCAGTATAAGAAAGCCTAAGGGTGACAGGTGCAAGCTGTCCCTTCACTTCATATTCAAGAAAAGCATGCTAAGTACTTTATAGCCTTTTCTAATATTAAGTCTCTCCCTGATTTTGGGGAGTGTAAGTGTGTAAGTTTAGCATAGCAATGTCTGTAGAATGTATGCACATGACAGGGATGCGGCAGTGTAGTTAAGCACCGTACTGTTCTATGGTTGAATTGGATATGTAATAGCAGTGGTGAAGGGGAAAGCTGAACTATTGCCTGGGTGATTTGAGTTTTAGTGGCTTGGGCAGGTTAGACTTGCCCTAACCCGTGAAGAGGTAGGGGTGACTACTGTCAGTTTCCACTCCCTTGTGGGAACCAGAGAACTCTGCAGTGCTGCCTGTATGTAGGTAAGGTGGTCTTAAGTGAGATGGTTCACCACTGACTCATGCACTGTGGTGGTGCCTAGTGTCCCACTTTCTTGCTTCCACCCCGGTAGTTGACTGACCAGACTGCGCCCCCCCCCCCCTTTGCAAAATCCTGGATCCGCCACTGCACCGTATACAATGACCAATTACTTGTACAGTAGAAGAAATTAAATTATTTAAAGCAGATTTTTCATAAGAAGAAACTGCAGATACAACATTCCTCATACTTTCACAATTAGTTTGGACAGAGCATAACATATGAGCTTGACATCTCAAAATTCAGAAGCATGCAGTTTTTTCCTATTATCAATAATCTTCCCATTATTAGCAGAAAACAGTAGGATTGGAAGTAACTAAGTGTTTAGCTGCAGAAGTATTAACTAAAGCAATAACTGCTGGATCAGGTTTGGGAAAAGTGTATAAAAACTTAAAAGACTGAGGAACTTTATACATTTTATCTGCCCTTTTTGGGGCAGCTGGCTGACTGCCCAGAAAACTGCAGGCAGTAGTGCACACATCCTCCAAAGCTGACAGAACTGGAGGAATGGGTGCAGGAGCTGGAAATTTCTTCGGTAGCAGCTCACAGTATTTTCTTAGGAACTGAGAAACGTCAATGTTTTCCCAGTGAAAACAATGGCAACTTTTAGAAATACTCTCAGAGAAAGGGAATCCCCCTCCCCCAACACACACACACGCACACACACACACACACACACACACATACATACACACACACACACACACACACACACACACACACACACACACACTGGGAGATTCGGAAACTGAGCTCTCTTCAGAGTCTGAATCAGAAATATGAGGAGAAAACCCAATATCTGTCCTTCATCCTCCTGTTCAGACTCAGAATCTTGAATCTCTTGAGGAAAGGAGGTTTCCCTCTTTCTTTTACCAGAAATTAAGTTTACAAAAAGGATCAGTAGCCTGAATTAAACCCTGATCCAAACCCAGTAAACTATTCCAGTCTAAAGAAATATGAGGAGGAGCTAATACGTGTTTACTTTCGTGTTTCGTTTTGACAGGAAGAATGGGACCAGCGGTGTTATCAATGGTAGTAACTTCCCAAGGGATGAGCACAACATCTTCCATATTTTCTCACCCAAGAACAACAACGGTGGCTCTTCCTTCTCCACTGAGGGACCCAAAACAGCTGCAGAGGATGTGGTTAACCTTTGGTCTACAGTGGCTGTGGGTGGTACATTTGAGGGATCCAGTGTAAAACATGAGTGATCTGAAGTACAACTAATGGTCATAGCAGTCACCCACCTGTGGCTGAGGCAAACTGCTAGCTTTCTGTGATGGCAAAAGCTGTTTGATTAACTTTTTTAGATTTATTTTTGTGGATGGAAGAAGTACTGACCATAGAATTGACAAATTGTTCCATCAAGTTGAAAATGGTGCCTTTTTCCCAGAGAAAATAAGGCAGCAAATGCGGGTAAAAAGACAAAACCTTTAAAAGTCACTTTTTTTCACAGATAAATGCAGTAAGAAGCACTTTAAAAGACTTTGCCACACATACAAAGTAAATAAACACAATTTCTACACAGAAAAAGTTTTTCAGTTAAATTAAACAACTTTTTAACTGAAAGAGCACTCCAGTTTAAAAGTACATGACAGTTTCATGACAATCTGTTAAAACAGAAACTGCTAGCTTTAGAATAACTTTTCTGAAAACGAAAGTAACAATAATAAAATTATTAAATGGAAGATTTTTCCCCCAAAGGGTATTTACCTGTCCAAGAAAGGAACAGCACAAGCTGTGGACCCTCAAAAGCCTCAGAGGAGTATACTCAGTAACAGCAGTAAAGCTCTGAAGGGCTTGGAACCCAAACTTGTCCTTTAGTTAGCTCAGCTTGAGCTGTTTGACAGTTTGGGCCCATGGAAGGTGCTCTGAAGCTTTAGAAGCTGGCTGGCTGCTATATCCTTGGTAGGATATAACCCATATTGCCAAGGCTACTGTGGCAGTGAACAACATAGCGAATATTTAATATTCCATTACTGAAGTTTTTTTCCCCAACAGAAATCTAGAACTTTTAGAATAGTTAAATTGCTTATGACCATTATAAAGAAATGAAAATATTTTTGTTTGCTAATGGTCAAATTCTGTAAGCAGTATTTGTATCAAGATGTTAGATGTTTAGTTTTTTTTAAGTGTTTTATATAGGTTACCTGAAAAATAGTTAATCAAAAATGAATACAAGGTTATAATTAACCATGGACATTTTTTACAAGAGCCAATCAACAGAAGCTGTATGTACTTGGGATTTGGAAGGAAAGTAACTACAATACCAGCAAGCCAAAAAAACATCCAGATGCCAAAAATGAACTTTACATTTTGAGCTGAAAGACAGCATCAAGCATCATCATCAGCAATCCCCTAGTTTATTTCTTCTATTCTAGTTATTAATGTTTTGTTGACCGAGTTACTCCCACAATTAGTAAATATTGTAAATAAGTAAATATTGTGGGAAGAAATAGCCAGGGAATTGTTATGGCTAGGCTTGTATAGGCTCTGGGGCTGATAGCCTAGTACCAACCTATGAACAAGGCTAATGGCCTATTTTCAGGGAAGATCCAAGGTGGTATTCATACTGACTAGGAGGAAATTTTGGCTAGGGCATTGCGGAACTTCTGGCTAGGCATGGTAGCAGTATGGTGGACAGGAATATGAAGTGAATTAGCTGAACACGCAGAAAGTAAAGATTTGTGAGTTACTATGTTATCATATGATACTTTCCTATCACAGGAAATGTTAGCATTGTTACAAAGCTGTTTTCTTCTGAAGCTAATGTGGGGACATTGTGAGAGAAGAGGTTCGTAGGTGATACTAGGATAACTGCCCAGGAAAATCCAAAAATAACTAGACTATGTGGAAGCTGAAATATCTTCCAGAGATTTAGGGATCACTTTGTAACTGAGAGGTGCAAGGAATTTCTACCCCTGCAAGTAAAGTGGTGGAAAATTAGACAATAGTTTCTAATGCAAAGACAGAACTAGAACAGACATTATGTTCTTTGGGGTATCCATTGTCTTTTACACATGCAATGTAATGTAATCCATGGCTGTAGGCACTGCGCAGGATGAATGCTTCTAGCAATTAATTGGTGAAGAGGCATTTTCTCTTAAGTTTCCAATAGATTAGACTGGGGCTAAAGTAGCCAAAAAATAAATTTCTGGCTAGATTGGAGATTTTGACTATAAAATGGAAAGAGGTGTTGAATTTAATGTACAAGGTGGCCATTTGGTTCAGCAAGGTAATTGGATTTTTGTAAGAACACTGTGAACTGAAACAAGAGAGTGTTAACAACGATGATGTTCTAAAGTACTGAGTACTAAAACAATAAGCTACATGTCATGTCTGGGCTACATACCTTCAGCTCACTGCACTTGTTTGCATAGACCTCTCTTATGCCCTTTAAAATGTCTGTATTTGCATGCTGCAGCACAGTTATTGAACACTGTGAACTAAGTCCAGAAAGTGTTACTACTGAAACTGTGCTTGGGGAATAAGTACCTGGTTAATGCAGCTAGTATGGCATTTAAGTCTTGGCTACATAATTTCAAGTTCTGCACTTTTTAGTGCAGGCCCTCAGCAGTGAGCTATGAGTAGCTGCATGACTTGTGGTGATACAAAGCTCGTCATGGTGTGACAAGTGTGGTCAGAGAGAGAATATGTTAATTTTAACAGTATCAGTGCTAAACTGAGTATGGCATGATAAAACAGACATTGTGGATATTAATATTTCAATTTTTGTCTGATGTTAAAAATTGCCAGTATGCTAGTAATATTCAAGCACTATTCACATAAGTGGCTACAGAGGCTGTTCTGTGAGCTGCAGTGTGCACTGAATATTTATCCACAGATATTTATTGCATGACTGATAAGATACATTGAAACAGCTGGTAGCAAACCAGGATATTATGAATCACCTAGCTGCCCTTCACAGTATCTACATTTACGGAAGTAATACTGTGCTAGTGCATTGTACAGTATATATTTTTGTATCAATGCTAGATGGAGTAAGAAACGCTGTTGCGTTTACGTGAATAACTGAGTGCAAGTAAATTTTACCAAAAGAAGCTTGAATAATTAGTTTGTAATTACTTTGAAGTGTTAGTGAATAATGTTATGATGAATAAACAAATTCAACTAGAATTTGCAAACCCATGCAGCAGAATATACAATGGAAATTAAAGAATTTTATAATTTTCCTCTACAGGAATCTCTGAATGCAGTGGTACACATTTCTGATGGTGTAGTACCCCTCCAAATTTCTGCCTCCCATTTAAATGATGGGGGGAGTCTTTAACCAGAAAAACAGATTTGCTTTATTAGTAATATCAGATGAAAAAGATTTGTCCTGTAAGTCAGAAGCGAATAAATCTCTTGTGTTAAAAACTGTGTGTGGGGGGAGGTGGGCTAACATAGGTGAAGACATTCCTATCTCTAAATGTTAGTAGTTTAACTTCTTACAGTCTATGATGAAGTATTTGCTATTGGCTGAAACAGCAGCATGCTGATGCAAATTTATTGCAGGATATAAGGCAAGTTTCCATACTTCAGCAAGACAGAATTGCAAATTTTTTTGTGATGGACAGGGTTTTGGACCCTAGGATACGATATATTCAGAGGTTGCAACACTGTTTAGTTCTGCTCCAATCAAAATAGTGAAATGTTATGTTTCTAGTTCAGTGAGAGGTTTAGTAGTAAGATTTGGACTACAAAGGTAATAGATGGAGAATTGTATACAATTATGTTTATAAAAAGTCCTCTTTCCAGAAAGAATTATGGAAATTAGTCAAAGTCAAAGTAAACGTTACTGTCATTCAGAAATCACACAAGTGCAAAAACTGAAAGAAATTCCGTATCTCCAGACTCAATGTGCAGACAACATATAGACTATTTTCACAGACATTTACACATGTAACACATGGCTATTACATCACAGACATGCAGGGAGACTAATAATGCACATAATTAGAAACACATTTTAACACTTTTTGAACTAAACAATTACTTGCATGAGACTTTTGTATTGCACAGGTACTTAAGACATTGCATTGATCCTTGCACGGAAAGAGACATTGAGTATTGCACTGTGAACATTAGAGTATTTGCACTATGGATCTTAGAATATTGCACTATGGTTAATTTATGGATTTACATGTATTGCACTGAAAGAAGAGATATTTTACTGCATTGCTACTGCCCTAGATGGCCTATAAGTTGCAGTCATGGTGAATATTGCACTAAGTATTAGGTGAGACTGGTAACCAAGTTCTTGCACAAATTGAGACAGTTCATAGTGACCCAGTTGGACATCATGGAGTGTAGTGGTTATTAGGACATCTTCATTAGATACTACCATGACTGTTGAATAGATCTGATATCAATTCATTTGTTACAAGATAAAAAGGATGGGATACATACAGTACATTTTGTAAGAGCGTTTCTGAAAGGTTTTGGTTGGCAGCCAAATGACTGGCAAGTCACAAAATTTTAAGTGTGATTTGGGAACTAAAATAAATTTTATTTGGTTTAGTAAACAATTTTTTGAGGGATTGAATAGATTATTGTATAAAGGGGGTTTAGAAGTTAATTTTTTTTATTTGATGCTGCTGGAAAAAGTTTTTTAAGCTGCAGTTTATTACAGCATGAATGAATGTGCCCTTACCTTCGGTAGTTGCATCTGGACCATCTACTTTTAAGAACATATTCTTCATGGTCATCTTCGGGTATATGTTTGAAAGGGAAGATGGTGTCTGAATAAAACTGGAGAAAATGTTTTACACAAGGAGGGGTAGAGGGTAAAAGAAAGGTGTCTTTAGTGAGGGAACATAACGACAATGCACATAAGGATGGGCAGTCAAAGCAACATTGTTTTCTTGAATCGTTTTCAGATAAAATGAAGGCAATTGCAGCACAGACTTGAAAGACAAAGTAACCATTTTGATATAGTCTTTTGACTTAAGGAAAAGGAAAGACAGCAAAAAGATGATTTTTTATGGTGGTATTACTAAGTTAGAAATGGTAGGCTTTTCACATTATTTTTCAGAACAGTTTGCAAAAGAGGAGGTGACCAGTTGTCAGGGAGTGTGACAAGAATGTTTTTAGCACAAAAGATGGGAAAGATTTAGCAAAACTTTTATCAACGCCAGAGTTGTGTTTGGCATTGTGGCTGGTGGACAACCACAGAATTGGATGGCCTTTCTTTTGAGTTTTATAAAAAATAAATAAGGTGTTTGTTACATGTATTTAATTTGTGGAATTTGAAAGAATTACAAGATGTTTTAGTTTCGGGACTTTATTAAAACTGATATACAAGGGATAAAATATTATCAGGTTGGATAACTGAAGCCCAATTGTTCATTTTGGACTATGATTAGAAGCTTGTATTCTTGATTCATAGACTGTTACTAGACTAACAACCCAGGGGGGGGCTTTCTAACCCTACCCAAGTTTTTCCGAAAGAAGAATAATGTCCTGTATCCAAACAGGACATTGTTGGGCCAGGCATTTATAAGCTACTTCTATCCATAAGGGATATGGATGCCAGGCCCGGTGTAAATTTCCTGTTCCCCATCCAATGGTCTAGGTTGTGCTTAAACTGGGTAATAGAAAAACTCAGCTTCACATGGATGGGAAGCCTGTTCCATAAGAGAGGCAGTCTCTGAGACACATATCTCTCTCTCCAGCATGTTCTGTTTAATTCACAAACAAAATTCAGGTCCCTGATGTAACATAAGTGATTAAAGGAGATAGTTAAAACAGTGTATTTGCCACAGAGTTTTGATCTGACCCCTATAGGTGGAGTAGAGAAGTCTTCTTTGGATTTTTGAACAGTATTTTAATTATTAGATTTATTCATTTTAAAGGGTCTTTTTTGTGGAGTATTGATTTGGAGAATGTCGATGGTAATACTGCTCACTGGAATATGCTATTAATACTTTCTAGTATGGAGTTAGGTCATCAATGATGTACATGACTAGAGAGTGTATATACTCAGGCATTGCTACGTTCCAATAATTAATGGAATGCATAGGAGGGGATAGAGAGGTGCAGCAGGATTGTGCATTCAACTATTTACACTTTATTTTAATTAATTTTGGAGTGGTTTTAAAGTTTAAGCAGGATTTATTTTATTGTATTTACTTTTATTTGGGAAGTACTCCTCTTTTGACTCCAGTTTTAGTTTATTAGGTAGAAAGTGAGATTTTATTTATTTTTTTAATTTATATACTAATCTTTAGACAGAGAAAGGGGTATGAAGTTCATGTGAGTGACATTGTTTTTAACAAAGTTTATTTTGTAGTTTTGACCTTTCAATTTGGGGAATCTGATTTAGTATTTCATCAGACGGAAAAGATATAAGAGAAGAGAAGCTTGTTCCTCAACTTGCAAAGAGAGAAAAATTACAATTGATAAAGTATTTCTCTTAAAATCTTTGTTTTAGAGTTAGGGGCTCATTTAGCTGCCTTTTCTTGTTACCAGAATGTTTGACCTTCAGTTTAATGGGCTTTACTTAGGGGGTACACAGGGTAAAAGATTAAATATGACTTAAAGGGAGCACTTGTCAACATAAGAATGCAGGTAACAATTGGAATAATCCCATGTTTTTTTCATATTTTTGTTTAATCAGATGTGCCAGTGATAATTTTGTGGGGCACTATATAAAAAAGCATAAAGAAAAAAAAGAGAGAGATGGAAGACATGATATCAAAACTTACATATTTTAGTGAGAATGAGACTTTTATATGGTCAAAATGAAAAAAAAAATGGAATTCATGTCCTGACATTTTAAACAAACTGGACAGCATGGATTTCTCCTGTTATGAAAATTTCTATTTTTAGTTCAGGATGGCAAGGACTACCTGACAACAGTCATGAAAGTATTATGAGATACGTATTTAGTACAAAATACATTTACATATGAAGGATTCTATTTGACATCGGAGTCATAAAAGTTTACTAGTGAAAATGTTATTACGGTACAAGATGTAAGATGAATGGCATTACTCATATAGGCAGTTAGACTCTTTAATATATGTGTTTATTGAATGCGAAAAGGTCAGGCAATTTCTGGTTAGTTTTGGTCTTGTTCAACACTGCTGGAATTTAAATCCATGGATGATATTGATATTGATTTTGTAAAGAACAAAAACTGGATACGCTCCGAACCACCGGGTTGCTCTAAAGTATGAAATCACTAAATCCTTAACTCCAGAACACACAAACTTTTATTTAAGCACCACGCACTGTCTTTTCGTCAGAATCACTCCAACTTCTTCAGAAACGGAAAACAGCGTCTCTCACAAACAATTACCTTAAATACCAAATTTAAAAAGGTCACATGATCTCTATGATCTACCGGGCTACATAACAGTCCGTCAACAAATGCTCAATGCTATAATCTAATCAGAAACTAAGTAAACAATACCAAAGAATTAAAAACATCTGGCAACTAAATTATTAAAAATTTTTGGGAAGGTTTTTTTAAAAACGTCTCCACAAGATCTAGGAACAAAAACACACACTGAATGAATGTGGTTAGTGAAGTATACAGACAGATTTTTTTAAAAAACAAAAAATACAAAACCGCAACAATAAACCCCTATTGGGAACGATACTGTTGCTAACATACTGAAATATCTAAAACTTACCACAGCTGACTGACCCTTAAAGCACCAATTATGATAAATAAATCACGGAACTCTTGCTCTCATAGTATGAACTATCCCAAAGCTGTGAAATTGAAAGAGTATAATTAAAAGAATATAAAATCTTTTGCGAGTATGTTTTTTGTAAGGTAACCCCTAACAGTAAGAACAAATATGATACTTATGATACTCAGGAATTACTGCTCAAGACCATAGAAGAGTGGCTCTGAATTGAGAGAGGTGGCAATAGTTGACAAAACACCCCAATCCCTTGTAAAAATAGAAAAAAGCAGGGGTGGATAATAAGGATTAGCATTGCTTTGTTCCAGTACTGTTTATCAATCGAAAAAACCTCAGCTTTGGCCGGCTAATATCTAACTGTACTCAACTGGACGTATAAGAGAATTTAAGAACCTTTTATCTGCACTTTTTTTCAAAAGATACAGTATTTAAATTGATTTTAACTGTGTGTTGCAGGAATATTAACTGAACTGGAAGTTAGTCAATGTTTGCTGAATTTTGTTATTTGCTAGTAATTACAGGTGTGGGTGTAGCCACATTCTTTGATTTCCTGTCCTTACCTATTTAAGTGGTACAGTGTGAAATATTTTCTGCTTAAAAACCTCAGCTTTGGCCGGCTAAGAACTTGCTGTATTCAACTGGACGTATAAGAGAATTTAAGTACCTTTATCTGCACTTTTTTTTTAAAAAAATACAGTAATTAAATTGATTTTAACTGTGTGTTGCAGGAATATTAACTGAACTGGAAGTTAGTCAGTGTTTGCTGAATTTTGTTATTTGCTAGTAATTACAGGTGTGGGGGTAGCCACATTCTTTGATTCCCTCTCCTTGCCTATTTAAGTGGTACAGTGTGAAATATTTTCTGCTTAAAAACCTCAGCTTTGGCTGGCTAAGAACTTGCTGTATTCAACTGGACGTATAAGAGAATTTAAGTACCTTTATCTGCACTTTTTTTTAAAAAAATACAGTATTTAAATTGATTTTAACTCTGTGTTGCAGGAATATTAACTGAACTGGAAGTTAGTCAGTGTTTGCTGAATTTTGTTATTTGCTAGTAATTACAGGTGTGGGGGTAGCCACATTCTTTGATTTCCTGTCCTTGCCTATTTAAGTGGTACAGTGTGAAATATTTTCTGCTTAAAAACCTCAGCTTTGGCCGGCTAAGAACTTTCTGTGTTCAACTGGACGTATAAGAGAATTTAAATACCTTTATCTGCACTTTTTTTTTCCAAAAAAATACAGTATTTAAATTGATTTTAACTCTGTGTTGCAGGAATATTAACTGAACTGGAAGTTAGTCACTGTTTGCTGAATTTTGTTATTTGCCAGTAATTACAGGTGTGGGGGTAGCCACATTCTTTGATTTCCTGTCCTTGCCTATTTAAGTGGTACAGTGTGAAATATTTTCTGCTTAAAAACCTCAGCTTTGGCCGGCTAAGAACTTGCTGTATTCAACTGGACGTATAAGAGAATTTAAGTACCTTTATCTGCACTTTTTTTCAAAAAATACAGTATTTAAATTGATTTAACTGTGTGTTGCAGGAATATTAACTGAACTGGAAGTTAGTCAGTGTTTGCTGAATTTTGTTATTTGCTAGTAATTACAGGTGTGGGGGTAGCCACATTCTTTGATTTCCTCTCCTTGCCTATTTAAGTGGTACAGTGTGAAATATTTTCTGCTTAAAAACCTCAGCTTTGGCCGGCTAAGAACCTGCTGTATTCAACTGGACATATAAGAGAATTTAAGTACCTTTATCTGCACTTTTTTTTAAAAAAAATACAGTATTTAAATTGATTTTAACTCTGTGTTGCAGGAATATTAACTGAACTGGAAGTTAGTCAGTGTTTGCTGAATTTTGTTATTTGCTAGTAATTACAGGTGTAGGGGTAGCCACATTCTTTGATTTCCTGTCCTTGCCTATTTAAGTGGTACAGTGTGAAATATTTTCTGCTTAAAAACCTCAGCTTTGGCCGGCTAAGAACTTGCTGTATTCAACTGGACGTATAAGAGAATTTAAGTACCTTTATCTGCACTTTTTTTAAAAAAAAATACAGTATTTAAATTGATTTTAACTGTGTGTTGCAGGAATATTAAGTGAACTGGAAGTTAGTCAGTGTTTGCTGAATTTTGTTATTTGCCAGTAATTACAGATGTGGGGGTAGCCACATTCTTTGATTTCCTGTCCTTGCCTATTTAAGTGGTACAGTGTGAAATATTTTCTGCTTAAAACCTCAGCTTTGGCCGGCTAAGAACTTGCTGTATTCAACTGGACGTATAAGAGAATTTAAGTACCTTTATCTGCACTTTTTTTCAAAAAAATACAGTATTTAAATTGATTTTAACTGTGTGTTGCAGGAATATTAACTGAACTGGAAGTTAGTCAGTGTTTGCTGAATTTTGTTATTTGCTAGTAATTACAGGTGTGGGGTAGCCACATTCTTTGATTTCCTGTCCTTGCCTATTTAAGTGGCACAGTGTGAAATATTTTCTGCTTAAAAACCTCAGATTTGGCCGGCTAAGAACTTGCTGTATTCAACTGGATGTATAAGAGAATTTAAGTACCTTTATCTGCACTTTTTTTCAAAAAAATACAGTATTTAAATTGATTTTAACTGTGTGTTGCAGGAATATTAACTGAACTGGAAGTTAGCCAGTGTTTGCTGAATTTTGTTATTTGCTAGTAATTACAGGTGTGGGGGTAGCCACATTCTTTGATTTCCTGTCCTTGCCTATTTAAGTGGTACAGTGTGAAATATTTTCTGCTTAAAAACCTCAGCTTTGGCCGGCTAAGAACTTGCTGTATTCAACTGGACGTATAACAGAATTTAAGTACCTTTATCTGCACTTTTTTTCAAAAAAAACTACAGTATTTAAATGGATTTTAACTGTGTGTTGCAGAAATATTAAGTGAACTGGAAGTTAGACAGTGTTTGCTGAATTTTGTTATTTGCTAGTAATTACAGGTGTGGCGGTAGCCACATTCTTTGATTTCCTGTCCTTGCCTATTTAAGTGGTACAGTGTGAAATATTTTCTGCTTAAAAACCTCAGCTTTGGCCGGCTAAGAACTTGCTGTATTCAACTGGACGTATAAGAGAATTTAAGTACCTTTATCTGCACTTTTCTTTTCAAAAAATACAGTATTTAAATTGATTTTAACTGTGTGTTGCAGGAATATTAACTGAACTGGAAGTTTTGACTCTGCTCTTCAGTTAGTCCCACCCACCCTCCCTGTTTTTGTTTTGGTGTTAATCTTAGTGGCCTTGAAACTGCCCGCCCCTCTTGTAAATTTGTGTTTGGATACTCCTTCTGGGCCCATCTCATTTGCTCACTCAACTGAGTGCAGTGAGATCATATTCTGATTTCAGGCACTCCTACTGTGTACAAAGAGAGCATCTGGGAAACAGAAAAAAAATGTTTAAGCTTGTTTCCTGCCTTTCCTGTTAAGTGGTATAGAGTATTTGTAGGCTTCTGAGCCCCCAAGCCCTTCTGTCTTGGAGGGAAGCCTTCTAGCTTAGTTTTTTTTTCTTATAACTAGCCAGTTTTCTAGTTTCAGCTCTCAAATCTGTTTCTTTGATCTCAACACTTGTTCAGAAAAAAAAAAAAAAAAATTTCATCTGCTTTTACTGTACTTGTGTTTCTACCTATTTTATTTTACTTTTGCATCATCTTAAAAGTACTCAATTGTATTTATTACTGCTTGGTGCAACTCATTCTAAGCCTTTTGGTTTAAACACTTGGGCTTCGGACCAGTTGTTTTGCACTGAGAGGGTTTGTGGTCTGCACTGTAGTGGCAGAACAGGTAGCTTACATCCTTCTAGGTTGGGAACTGCTGACTGAGGGCTCAGTGTCTGTTATTCTAAAAGTGTATTAATTCTGGTTTAAGCACTTGGGCTTTCAGGCCAGTTATTTTACATTAAGAGGGTTCGTGGTCTGCACTCTTGTGGGAGGAGAGGCTGGACTCTGCCCTTCTGAGCTGGGAATTTCTGGTTAAAGGCTTATAGTGCATGCATATCTGAACTGCTTCTTACTGAAGTTGGTGCGCCTTGTTTGCTGTGGCATAGACTGGATTCGGGCCTGCTGGATCTAGCTTTGTTTGTGTAACTTGAGCACTAATCCAGGCATTCTCTAAAGTATTCAATTGTATTTATTACTGCTTGGTAGTAACTTGATTAAAGTGTAGCTATCATTCTAAGTCTTTTGGATTAAGCACTTGGGCTTCAGACCAGTTGTTTTACATTAGGAAGGTTTGTGGCATGCACTGTGGTGGCAGGACAGGTAGCTTTCATCCTTCTAAGTTGGGAACTGCTGATTGAGAACCCAGTGTCGGTTATTCTTAAAGTGTATTAGTTCTGGTTTAAGCACTTGGGCTTCAGGCCAGTTATTTTACATTAAGAAGGTTCGTGGTCTGCACTCTTGTGGGAGAAGAGGCTGGACTCTGCCCTTCTGAGCTGGGAATTTCTGGTTAAAGGTTTATAGTGCCTGAATATTTGAACTGTATCTTACTGAAATTGGTACACCTTGTTTGCTGTAGCATAGACTAGATCTAGGCCTGCTGAATCTAGCTTTGTTTATATGCTTGTTGTTTGTTTGCTTGTTATTTCCCTGGGACGCTAATTCCACTTAATACGCGGCTTCTCAGCGCTTCTGTGGATCACTAGTGATATCTGCATTGCTTACTGTACTTATTTCCTTGTTTCACTTGAAAGAAAGTTACTGTTTGTCGTTTTTGCATTTAAGTTACCTGTAACACATTGCACTTAAGTTACCTGGCACTTGCTCGCTAAAGCAATTATATAAGTCAGCACTAAAAATTAAAAGCACTGCACCCTCACTCCCCACTGGCCCTTGTTTTCAATTATTAAGGAATTCCCAATATTATTCTAGCATGTCCAAAGGTCAGTTGTCAATCTCCTCTCCGGTCCAGCTGGTGAATCTGGGAATCTTGAGGCAATGTTACAACTGCCTCATGTACACAGACAACCCTCTCCTCCTCCCAACAAATTCCAACACATGTGAGAGATGCAACCATATAGCCAAACTGGAGGCTAAGCTCTCTCAACTCAGTACTGGCATAACCAGTCAGGAGGAGAAGGAAACCACACTCACTACAATTCCAGTCTCACATAGACCTACCACAACAGGAAAACAAACACATAATCACACAAAAACATACTCGGAGGCTCTAAATAAAGATCTGCCTAAGCAGCAGAGACCTCCAAAGCAGACACCCAAGCAACCGCTACCCCTAAACAAAACACGTGCTCACAAAGCCAGTGTGCCGAACAGTCACAGCCCTTAAGACTAAACAAATTTCCTGATACACTTGTAATAGGTGACTATCATCAGGCACACTGACATCCCGCTCACCAGGCTGAACAAGGAGAGGGTCACGGTGAGCAGCCTGTCGGGCGCTAGGATCCGCCACATAACACAAGCACTCAGGTCACTCCAAGGCAAGTACAAATATGACTCAGTCATTGTCCATGCTGGTGTGAATGACCTGAGATGTACCTCCCTGGACTACATGAAAAGAGACATAATGGAGCTCTCTGAGCATATAGCCAAGGCCGGTATGACCCTGACCTTGAGTAGCATCTTATCCTCACCAAGAATGATGCCACAATATGAAGACAAGATGATCAATTTCAACAATTGGCTTAAGTACTGGTGTCATTCAAAGGGGATCCAATGCCTGTCAGCTTGGGATGATATGCTCGACAAGCCACGATGCTTCGCTAGGGACGGCTTGCACCTGTCACCCCTGGGCTTTCGGATATTGGCAAAGGCTCTTGCTACCCCCATAGTGCCTTTTTTAGGCAAGGCTCAAAAGACAAACCCACCTCCATAGGTATCACAAGGGATAAGAAACTAAGAGTAATGCTACTCAACGCCAGAAGTCTAAACCTCAAGATGCACGCACTCAAAACTCTCCTTAGCATGGAGAACATCGATATCTGTAAAGTAACAGAAACCTGGTTCAGGGCTCCCGAGAGCACCCCAGCACTACCAGGTTATACCTCATACCATGCTTTTCGGCCCCAAAACTTGGACCGAACCACAAAAGGAGGGAGAGTATCGATATTCATCAAAGATACCCACACCTCCAGGTTGGTGGCAAAGCACGAAGCATCAGAGACTATACATGTGCAACTAACAGTGGGTAAAACTGCCTTCCAGTTTATAGCCTGCTACAGACCACCCTCCTAAACCCAGGAACCCCACTCAACCTTTCTGAGAACACTGGAAAATATGAAGGTCTCTCCAAACACCATTATATTGGGTGACTTCAACTACCCAAACATAGACTGGGAGCATTACTCCAGCTCCAACACCCTAGCCCAAAGGTTCCTAGAATTTATAAACTCAAATGCTATGGAACAACTAAACGACAGTGAAAAACTTCTCTAAAGCAAATTTCACACTCCTCAAAACCGAGGTGGAATCCTTCAAATCCCCCGGGCCTGTGGAAAATACGGCCCAGACCACAGAATCCTTTATAAACGCATTCTATGAACACCTTCAGGAATCATGGATCATGCGATCCCAAAGAAAACCAAGACCCAATCCTCCAAAGGCAGACGTCCTGTCTGGTGGACCCCAGCCATAAACAAACTATACAATAGAAGGAGGAAGCTACTAAATGATAGAGCAAAATCCCAAAAAGGGAAGGCATCACTGATCAGTATTAGCAAAAAACTACGGGCACTCATAAAATTGTCTAAGGCCAGCTTCGAGAGAAAAATTGCACAGGACACTAAGGATAATCACAAGGCTTTCTTTAGTTATGTTAGGAACCTGGGTGGTAATTCCCAGATATGCTCAGAATTAGTCCAAAATGACAATAAATACACTGAACCCACAGACATTGCCAACATCCTAGCTGACAGGTTCAGCGCAAACCCCCCCCCCCACTAAAAGGGCAAATATCTACCCCAGCAGAGTGCTGCCCCCCTGACATCTCAGATGCTCAGGTAAGAGCCGCCCTCTCCAAAGCAAAAAACACAGCATCAATGGGACCAGACGGTGTCCCGGGCTGCATCCTGCATGAACTCCAAGAAGAGCTAAACCCAAACATAAAACTACTGTTCAATCTCAGCCTTACTACAGGGTATGTGCCCAAAGAGTGGCGTACATCAACAGTGGTCCCTCTCCACAAAGGTGGTGCCTCAACAGATCCTGGAAACTATCGCCCCATAAGCCTGACTAGCTTGGTCTGCAAAGCTATGGAAAGGATCATCATGGACCTCATAAATAAAGATATTGGGGATCTACAGACACTGGATCCTACCCAGTTCGGCTTTGTTAAGGGCAGATCCTGCCTCTTAAACCTGGTTGATTTCTTTGAAACAGTCACCAAGGCCATTGACGAGGGGAAGGTGGTCCAGACAGCCTACCTGGACCTCGCAAAAGCCTTCGATACAATACCCCACTCGGGCATTATAGATAAGCTCACCAGCTTAAATATAAATCCCTATGTCACTAGATGGATTGCAAACTGGCTCAAGGACAGAACCCACATGGTTAGAATTGCTGGAGCCATGTCAGACTCCAAACCAGTTACAAGTGGTGTCCCACAAGGCTCAGTCCTGGGACCTCTCTTGTTCGGTATATATTTCTCGGAGGTACAGGCCAACACGGAAGGACTGTGCCTGACCAAGTTCGCAGATGACTGCAAACTGGGCGCCATAATCGACTCTCCAGCCAACACAAGCATCCTCCAAAAGGGCCTCATAGAAACAGACAACTGGTGCCAGAGCCATGGCCTCAAGCTAAATGCCAAAAAGTGTATAGTCATCCCCTTTGGCAAAAACAAAGTGCTCACAAATTACCATATAGGTGGTAATCCATTAAGTACAGAAGACGTAATTAGGGACCTGGGGACCCAAGTTGATAGCAATCTCTCATTTGACAACCACGTGGCCAAAGTGGTTAGAAAAGCATTTTATATAGCTCACCTAATCATGAAGGGATTCACATCTAGATCAGGGGAGGTCATCGTGCCTCTTTACTCATCCCACATCAGGCCCATAATTGAGTACAATGCCCCTTTTGGGATGTACCTTAACAGACACCTGCAGCAACTGGAAAGACCCCAAAAGTACCTCACCCAAGAGGATCAAAGGGCTCAAACAGATGCCATATGCTGCCCGGTTAAAGAAACTCCAGCTCTACTCAGTGGCATACCGCCTGTTCAGAGGTGATCTGTGCCTGACGTATAAAGCCATGTCCAACCCGGAATTAATGGACATGCTGCATCTCAGAAAATCCAAATCCCATCGAGCTACGCGTTTGAGAGACTTGAACCTCAGCACTGAAATAAATAGGACATGCTGGAGGGACAGATTCATAACCCAGAGGCTCCCTTCACTCTGGAATAAAATCCCAGTCCAGGTTAGGCAGAGTCCCTCATTGACTCTCTTCAAGAGGAATCTTGATGAGTGGATGGGAGATCGTAGGTTTACCCCGGGTATCACTTCTGTGTCACTGTTAGACAGAGGCACATTATACTAACCTCGAAAAAGGGCATAGCAAAATAAATTTAAAATGGGTGGCGAAAGCCAAACACATTCTGGCTAGGCTTATAAATGCCCTAGGGCAGATAGCCTAGTATGAACCTATGAACCTAAAAGAAACAAAGCAATGATTTATTAGAACAAATTGAGATAAATATCTTCACCACGAATTATCTCAATTTAGCAAGGTTATAAGCAAATGTTACTTACATGTGCAGAATTTGGTGTGTTTCATACTTAGTTTTCCAATTCTTGGCTAGAAGAACACAGCAGAATTTTGATGTTTTCTATTATGGATCCCTACATATTTCAACAAAAATGCATACATGCAATGCTTTGCTGTTTTCATAACTGAAACTTCTTTTAGCCACAAGTCTTATTTTTGTGTATCTGTAGTAATTAACTTCAAATTTTATTCATATGGTTAACTTTTTAAAGGACTACAAGCTGGCAATGAGAGTAGATGGGCTGCTTTCTGTCTTCTGGTCATTTTTCTATATAATATTTGTAAATTTTTAATGCTCACTGTCTAAAAATATAGTGATCTAATCTAGTCAAATTCTCCTTTCAAATGCAGTATATTTCAGAACTTCACAGTAGAAGAACAGTAAAGTAATTGCACAATTCAATATTTATATCACCACCAAGCTGCAAGTCGTATATATCCATGTTCAGTGAGGCCATGTATTTAGTTTGATTCATGATTACAGTGGCCCCATCCTTATCAGCTTGTTTCATCACTCTAGATGATACACAGATGCTGAAAAGGTCAGAACAGGCTGATGAAACTTCAGCTAAAAAAAGATGTCGTGTCTGTTGTGTCTTTCGGCTTTTCCCTGTTAGGGGTCGCCACAGCGGAACTCTGGTACGCTAATGATTGGCAGTTGATTTTTACGTGCCGAGTTGCCAGCCCTGACGCACAACCTTCAACGAAGGTACGCCCATTCACTCATGTCTCCATGCAGAAGACGCTCTAGCTGAGAGTCAAACCGGTCAGCGTCTTACTGTGAGGCGACAACGCTACCGCAGTGCCACGTTAACTAAAAAAATTATGGTTGTCTTTCTGCTGAATATCTAAATGAAGTGCTACCTGAGATGAATGAAGCCTTAGACAAAATTCTTATAGGAGAAGCAAATCTAAAGTCAACCATTCAGGCCTTACATTAGTGAGTTTTTAAAAAGGCATGACATTACTTATTGACAGTAAACATGACAGCAGTGCTCAAGTTGAAAACCTTGGACAGAGAAACGCACAATAGGTGTAATAACCTAATTCTGCAGGGCTTATCAGACTCTTAATCAAATGATTAGCCAAAAAAGTATTACTTTTCTTACAGCATCACCTAAGTTTACCGAACCATACATAACTGACAAAGTAAATAGCGCCCTCAGTTTTTATCCACGACATCTACCCAACATATGTGAAAAGACTGTGCTTTCAGTTTGTTTTCTTTACAAGGCTGGAACCTAAAAGATGCATCTGGAAGGAGATTAGCTTGTACTTTTCATCAGACTGTTTTTCAGGAAGTAAATTTAAAGCATTAATCCTAAGCAAAATGTATTCAAATATCAATTCAGCATAAAAATCACTCGAAAAACATTCCATCCTTGCTAAGCTTTCTTTCTTTCAGTGGTGATCAGCTGTAAGTAGGGTAGTGTTAGCCTAAGAAATGGTGAAGATTTTTAAGAAAGTTTTACCCAAGGCCCTCTGATCCCCCTTGTTTCATCTAAACATACAACTAGTAAAACAGTTATTTTGAATGATAGCTTGAATTACTATGATCACTAAAATAAATGCTTCTTTGCCGTCTAGAGCGTAATTAGTAGCACATTTCTTAAAGTGTATGTTTATACAATGTTGTGAAGTAGGAGCCAAATTTATTTGTTAAGTGCAGAGGTGCCGGAAAATGTTGGAGGGGGAGGAGGTCCAGACAGGCATGTAGTGACCTGAAAAGGTCATTTTTATTTTTTTTCTTCTACTGTTAACAGTGATAAAAAATGTACACACATATTTATTTATTTATTTGTATGACATTTGTTTACCAGAGTAGTCCGACTGGGTCACATAACCAACTTTCAGTGGAGGCCAGGGGAGAAAAGCTCCACATTTACACATTCGTAACAAATACAAACCTACACATTTATAGCTTTATGTACATGTACAGATTTAGTACACTTTTTACAACAACAATATTTAAGAATTTACATACTATATTCTAGACAGACTAAGCTTAACAGTAAAAAACATGGCTGTTAGTATGTTTCTTTACTTCTAACTCAATTAATATGTTGCCATATATAAAGCTTCACATATCTGCATTTAGACAAAGGTTTGCTAAATCTTTGCATAATACAGGTTTGTTAAGACTTTGCTAAATATAGGTTGTGTTCAACAGCTGCATAAATAGCCAACTGCTGTTGCATTAAGAATAATTCCACATAACTTTCATTGTAAAGTTATAAATTAAACTACTGTCTCTCATCAAGCCATTCCAAGTGTGAATGTGACATGTGCTTTCATCTGAATGCATGGTCATTGAATATACCATTCAAAGAGACTGACTATGTGCTAAAAACCTGAATGAGTAAATGAAACAAGGACAGAAGCTTTAACAAGACAACATTAAACTCTGGCATCTGTATGTTATTTGGGCACTGCAACACAAACTACATAGTGGTGAACAACAATTATAATTGCTACATGGCAGGGACTCTATGGTTTCAGTCTGTTTCTGGCCACAGTCCAGATAAACTAGCATACACTTTATATTGTGAACACAGATATATTGAAGATAGAGTGGCAATTTCCAAATTCAGAATAAAAAGTATACAGTGAGCTGTCAGCACTATAGTCAGAAATAGACTATAACCACAGTCCGAGCTTCTGCTTCCTCTGGTATGCCCTAGTGTGTTGGGGGCAATAAATGCTGGTATCTGAGTTTCGTTAAAAGAACACACACACACACAATCACAGACTTTGTTACTTAAATCTGCATTATGAGTTTTCAGTCCAGCTAGTACTTCAACTGTAGAAAATATCAAAATAAAATGCACATTTTCATGTATCCATTTTGGGTTGTAGAAAAGTACAGTTGTATAGGTAAATTTACTATAACGGTAGATGATCAAATGATCCCTGCTGCAGTAGCCTAAGCTATACATTTTATATCCTGTAAAGCTTCAGGGCACCTTCCACTTTCTCAAACCATTGGATTGAGCTGAGCTGGCTAAAAAGACAGGTTTGGGTGCCAATACCTTCAGAGCTTTTATGCCAAATGAGAGAGGAAGGCTGAGCCCTGAGAAGACGTTGCTAGAAATAACAAAAATGCCCACACACTGGCATAAAAAACACACCAAAAAACAAAGGTGGAGGTTGGAGGGAGTGGCTACTGCAGCAGTGATCATTCAAACACCTACTTCTTTCTTCTTCTTTCAGCTTTTCCCGGTTAGGGGTCGCCACAGCGGATCACCTGTCCGCTCAGGATTGGCAGTGGAGTTTTTTACAGTGTTGAGTTGCCAGCCCGGCACCCAACCTTCCACAGAAGGTGCACACACACACTCCTAGGGCCAATTTAGAGTGTCCAATCCACCTACAGCATGTCTTTGGGATGTGGGAGGAAACCGGAGCACCCGGAGGAAACCCATGCGACCACAGGGAGGACATGCAGACTCCACACAGAAGGCACCCCAGCTGAGGATCGAACCGGAGAACCTCTTGCTGTGAGGCGACAACATTCAAACATCTACTGCCATAGCAAATTTATTTACACAACTGTACTATGTCCTTCATATTGATCATTGCTGCAGTGGCCTAAGCTGCAAGGGCAGCTTATCATGGTTTAGAACTGTGAGGTAGATGAAGAAGGGTCCAGGAGCCCCTGGAGAATGGTCCCCTCAAAATTTGACCTAGACTTGGAGAAGGAATCTGGCTTGTTGTGCTTTTGCAAAAGCATGTACAGATGACCAAGTTGCGGCTTCTAGAGTACTCATATAAATTAATCCTTTTCAAAAAGCCAAAGATGAAACCAAGGCATGGTAAACTATGGTTTGACCCAGTCTGGATTAGTTTTGTTGTTGTGGGAATAACAAAAGATATCAATTTGGAAATTAGTCTGCTTTGACAAAGGTTGTCCCTTTTCTTTACCTTTACAAGAAATGAACTGAACGGAAGTTGTGAAAGATTTTATAATGTCAAGATAGTACATGAACTGTCTGTGGACATCCAAGGTATGAAGTATCCTCTGCCCTTAATGTTGGGGCTCAGGGAAGAACAGAGGGAGATAGACAGATTGTCTAAGTAAATCTGAATGCCACTTATTCATAAAAACCCTGTCCTGGTGAAAATGAAATAATGCTGACACACAGTAAGAGCTTACAACTCAGATACTCTTCTTGCAGAGGTCAGAGCAAGCGGTAAAACTGATTTCCATGTTAAGAACCTCAAGTCAGCCTGATGAGCTGTTTCAAATGGAGCAAGTGTTAACTTCTAAAACACAAAATTAATGTCCCAAGAGAAACCACTGGTTTTCTTGAAGGTCTGTTATGCAAAACCCCTTTCAAAAACATGCCGACATGGAAATGCCTTGAAAATAGGGGGATCCATGGGCAGACATTCTGAAATGGTAAACAAATGAACCTAGATAGAGGAGTAAGACAGAAAATAGAAAAGCAACTCACACAAATATTGTAAGAAAAGAGAAACTCTGCTCTAAATGAGTGTTTTTGGTACCAACTAGATAAACTTTTCCATTTATTAATACACAGTTGTTTAGTAGAAGGTTTTCTTGCCTCCATCTGTATTTCCTGCACATACTCAGTAAGCAGGTGCTTAAAAGGTACTAAGACCTTATCATCCAGTCAGTCAGTTAAAGTTGTTTAGGGTTAGAATGTATAAAATGGCATCACACCAATAACAAACTTATGTATAAAATGTCCCTGCACTTTTTTTTTTTTTAAGACACAGGAAACACCTCTATTAAAGTTTTACTTATGACAAAGGCAGTCATACATTTATGTAAATGAAAACAAACCATATTGACATATTTTCAGTTGCAACAATAACATTGCTTCTAATCTATCCAGTCACTATCAGTCAAACATTACAAAGCTCATTCAATTCCTGCCTTCCATTAAATTTCATTCCTCCTTCAAAACATTATTCTGCATGTATTGTTCCCACATTCCCATTTTTCCATGTAATTTGTTCCTACCCTTTATAAAGCTCCCACTTCTGGTTGTTTTATCTCTGTTACTATCTTCACTACTTCTAGTACAGTTGGTTTAGATGTTAATTTCCATTTTCTAGTACATGCTTTTTTGGCAGCCACCAGAATTAAACTCAACAAAACCTTACTATGTCTAGGCTATTCTGATTCTGTATCACAGATCAAAAAAATCAGTTCCTTAGTTATAGCTGTTTGCTCACCCAGTATTTCTGATACAGTAGTCTGCAGGGAATTTAAGTCTGCCAGCTCATTACACTTTGAAAAAATATGTTCCTAATTACATCTTTCTTCTCTGTTCTTGTGTGACTAGATCTTGTTTGTAAAGAAACTTGTGGTGATTGCCCCTGGTCAACTCCAAAATAAGGTAGAACCACTGTTGCATGGGCCAGAAGGGAGTTACCACAATGATTTTTGGGGATCCTTTCTGAATCTTCAGAATTACCTTGAATATCAGTGGAAAGTGTAGAAAAGAAGGAAAAGGTGTCTGTCTTTCTTCCATGAAGTCTTGGAGCAGAATTTTGCCAGCTGGTTATACATTGGGAAGGCAAAAAGGCCTACTTGAGATACTCCCCAAAGATGAATCCGATCTTGGAAGACCCTCAATCTAGTTTCCATTCATGAGGATCTGCTTTTGTCCTGCCCAGCTTGTCTGCCACACAGTTTTGCTCTGATACAATGTAGGAAGTAGAATGAGACTCTGCTGTAAAGTTACATCCTTTGATAACATGTCTAGTCTGCATAGGAAAGATCTGGTTTTCCCTTGCTTCACTCTGGTATTGTCTATAACAACTTGGAGTCCTGAGGACCAAAGGTGATTTAGAAAGTTGAGTGCCTTGATAAGGGCAGACATCCCTTTTACATTTAAGTGCCTGTGTCTGCCTTTGTTGTCTCAGACACCTTGCACTTTTAACCCCCTTAATACTGCTCCCCTAGCAAAGTGCAAGGTAACTGTGGTGACTGATTGTTTGGAGCAGGACGGAGGAGGGAGAGACGTGGACTCAGGATAATTGATATCTCTTCTCACACATCCCAGAACTGGAATCAGAAAAGATAATGGGTGTTGGTGCTGGGACCAGAGAGATTTCAGATACCATTGTATCTTTCTCATGTGGAATGTTGCCAGAGGTTTCATTAGAATCACAGATGACTGTGGAAGCAAAGTTCTTTGTTCGGATGTTCTCTTGGAATCCCAACCTGTATACGAGATCTCTCATCAGAGAGAGAGAATCCTGACACTTTGAAAAAGAATCTGCATAGATAAGCAAGCCATTTAAATATGGAAAATGTGGATATACCCTATAGCCTGCAATGTGCTACAACTGAAACTGGACACTTTGCGAACACTCTTGGGGCAATGGATAGCCCAAAGGGTAAGGCATAGAATGGATACTGTGATCCAAACACATAAAACCTTAAGAAACGTCTGAAGCCTTAATGGACAGGAATGTGATGATTGGCACCTTTTAAATCTATGATTACCAAAAAATCTCAAATGACGAAGAAGGGGTAAGAGATTGTGCTGTGAAAGCAACTTGAACTTGGGCAGTATCACAAACTGGTTAAAGAAAAAGGTCCATAACTGATTTCCAGATATATATTTTTTTGGCATGACAAACATTCTTGAATGAAAACCTCTTCCCGATTGGGAAAAGGGAACTATTTGTATTACCCCCCCCCCCCCAAATAAAGCATGTGCTGTATGACAGGAGGGAACAGAGGGGTTTGTTCTTGGGATGTGGAATAATTTCCTGCAAAGGAAGGATCTCTTCTTACTGCTATCTGTACCCCTGCTGAATCAGTCTCAGAACCCATTTGTCTGAAACAACCTGTTGCCAAAGAGTGAGAAATGGAGAATCTGACTTTCTGGAAGGGATGAGAGCCTGTCAGGGTGGTAGGGTGGACAAGGCCTCTGAAATATTCATTCTGACTTATTTGACTTTCCTTTGCTCTGGGGGGTCCCTGCTTTCTTTTAGAAATCCTCCAAAACATTGTTTTTTAACGTCTGCTTACCAACATATGGCTGAGACTGTTGTTTTATCTTCTTGGTTGGACAAGGGAGCAAAAATAACCCTCGGAAAACTTACAGAAGCAGAGATAAAAAAATCTGAGATATTCCCTGTAGATCAATGTAACCCTTGCATCACATTTTTGATAACCTTTGCAGCAGTGGGACTAAAATTTCTAATCAAAGGTGAATTTTAAAGCTCATTTTTGCATCCTACAGGAGGTTCTGAGAATGAAGCCAGGAAACCTCACTCAACACAGTACCAGTGGAAACCTCAATGGATATAGTATCTACAGTCATAAAATATAAGTTATGTATTCACCATAACTAGGCACCTGTGTTGTCCATTTTTATTCTTCCTCAGTTATGGTTCCGGATCCAATCCTTGGCTCTGACTCAGCCACTTTACTAGACTTCGGATCCAACTATCGAGCTTCTCCCTCTACCCATAATGCTATACTCAATCCCTACTGCCTCAGATCAAGTTTGCAGCTCTATTTCCCAATAGCAAGTGAGAAAAAGATATAGCCAGATATAAAAGACAGGGCTTAAACCTGGAACTGTATGTTCCAAACACAGTCCCAACAGATCCTTCCACAAGAAAAAATAGATGTGGGATGGATGGAAGGGGAGTTGAGGAAGAATGAAAATGGACAATACAGGTGCCTAATTATGGTGAGTTCATAACTTATAAATCTGATGTTGTCCTTTTCATTCTTCCTCACTAATGCAACTTTGACCTAGGGTGGCCCACATGGAAGGATATTCCAGAGTACTGCCAAACCAAAGGAGGTACTGTTCCTAGAGATGATGTCCAATTTGTAATGTGAAACAAAGGTATGAGTCTTGGACTATCTAGATATGGCACAAATGTCATCAACAGATGTTCTTGACCCAATGGCAGATGACGTAGCCATGAATCTAGTTCAATGAGCTCAGGGAGATTTAGGTAATGTAAATGTACCTTTCTGAAAGTAAATCTGTGAGATATAGTCTGTAGTCCATTTAGCTATGGTAAATTCAGAAACGGGTTGGTCTAGGCAATTTGGAGAGAAAAATTCAAAAAGCTGGACTGACTTTCTAAACTGTTTTGTCCTGTGAAGATAAAAACGTAGTTGTCTGTGCACATCAAGGAGGTATAGCATGTACTCTCCTTTACTGGAAAATTTTGAAAAGAAAACTGGCAAGTGAATGGATGGTTGATGTTATTTTTGGAAGCCACTTTAGGTATTAAAAAAAAAAAAAGAGAGCGAGAAGGGTTTGTCAGCAGTGAAACACGATCTTCATGAAAAACAGTGTAAGGGGGTTTTGCTGAATGAGCCTGGCATTCAGATATTCTTTTTGCTGATGTTATAGCTACTAAGAAAACCAACTTCCAAGACAGGAATTTTAGATCAGATTTGTCTGACAGTTCAAAGGGTTATTGTGTTAAACCTTCAAGTACCACAGTAAGAGCTGAAGCCAGTGAGGGATCCTTTATCAGAGGTCTCAGAAGAAAAATGCCTTTCATAAAAGTGTTACAGAATCTAGAGGAAGCCAAGGAAAAATATGTATTCCCTGTGTGGAAACTTGAAATTGCTGCCAACTGAAGTTTAATTGTAGAGAAAGTAGCCCCATCTTTGAAAAGAATTGTCAAAAAACAAAGAATAGCAGAAATTGCTGCAGAAAAGGAATTAATCTCATTAACTGATGCCCAAACAGAGAACCTTTTCCATTTATTTTTCTAAACTTTTTTGGTAGAATCCTTTTAAGAAGCCAAAATAATGTCACAAACTGGGGAAGAGAGCCTAGACTGTCTGACTATTACTGGAAGTGGAGAAACCATGTGGTCAGCTTGAGGGCCTGAATGTTTGGGTGTTGAATCCTCAATGTGTGAGAGAGGAGATTCTGAGTAGGCTCAAGTATCCATGGAGGATAACACAGATGAGACCATAGAAAGGGGAACCATACTTGCTGAGGCCAAAAGGGGGCAATGAGGATCACGGAGCTCTTCAGCTGCTTGCTTTCTGCAAAAATCTTGGAACCGGGAAAAAGGACGATGAGCAAAAAGGAGACCTGAGGGTCCAAGCATGAAGAAGAGCATCTCTCGGTGACTCCCCCTGAGGGGGGAATCAGAGTGAAGTACTTGCAGCACTTGTTGTTGAGAGGGGTGGCAAATAGGTCGCAGCAAGGTTGACCGCAATGCCTGAAGATCATATTCGCTACCAACTGATTGACAGACCGCTTATGAGGAATCAGAATACATCTGCTGAGTTTGTCCACAAGCACGTTGCTTTTCCCTGGAATGTGGATCACAATCAGAAAGCGGCCTGATGAGATCATCCATTCCCAAAACCTCATGGACTCTCTGGAAAGGGGATAAGATTGAGTTCCTTCTTGCTTTTTGATGTACCGGACTACAGACATATAGTCAGTCTGAACTGCAATAGTCCCCAAGGGAAGGGCATCTTGAAATGCCTGCAACACTAAAAGGACTATTCTCATCTCTAGGGCACTGACATGCATGTTGGTCTCTTGGGGGGGACCAACTGCCTTGGACAGTTTTTTCCAAGAAATACCCCCCCCCCCCCAGTTGAGAAGGATCCATCTTCACTGTGGCTACTGGGTTCAGTAGAACAAAGGGTCTGCCCAAAAAAAGATTGTTGGATTGTATCCACCAGTGAATGTGTTGTTTGCAAATCAGTGTACCTCACCCATAAATCTCTTGTGATGATACCCAGGTGTCTAGGTGCAAAGAGAACTGACCCCAGACTGCCTCCAGAGGACAGTTGGGCAGCACTTCAGGAGCGCTGATAGGGTCTGTCTGAAAAAGAATCTCTAAAGCCTTGGTTCTGGGGGCCGCCTCTGCCTCTAGGGCAACATCTACCATTAAAATTTCTCCCTCTGCCTCTGGAGGAATTGTTCCCACATGAATCCTGGAAAGGTCCTGTAGATTTACAGAACCACATTTTCTTACCACCTCTCTGGTTCCTAAAGAAGGTCCATTGAGGTGTAGAAAACTTGACCCCAATGGCAGACAGGATCTTTCTTTCTTGTTTGTGGCAGGATAGTGTATCTTTTACTGATGGCCCAAGCAAGAAAGTACCATCAAATGGGGCATTAACAAATGAAGTCTTAAAGGGATCCACAAAGTCGCACAGCCACATCCAGGCGTGTCTCCTTATGGTAATGCCTGAACCGGATGCTCACAAAATCCCTTCAGATGTATGATAGATTAACCCCATTGAAGTGCTTTAAACACAAAAACCCCCCAGCGTGTGTCCATGCAGTCTATGCAATAAACTCAATAACCAGAACAAAAAGGCTCATGTAGTGACACTCGGGAAGCTTTAAGTGATGTAAGCAATTCAGATGCCTCTTTGTAGTTCAGTAAATGAATCTCAAACCTCCACAGTAATAGCAAACTGTTAAAACTTGCTGTAATAACTGCAAATTGTCACTAACAGCTGACAAAACTGTAGAATAATCGGTATAATACTAAATAAATGCCATAGATAGAAGTTAAAAGGTTAATATCTGAAGTTAATATGTTTGTTTATGATGCACAACTTCAGGGGGATATTTCATTAGAATTATTTAATTTTCTAACAGTACCATGCATTATTCTAAAAATGTGTTATCATTTTTGGATGTACAGCTTACTAATGCACTTGGTGTGATTAATACCTGTGTTTATAGTAAGGATGTTCAGGTAAATAAATATACACATATAGACAGCATGCATGTTTATTTTGTGGTATAGTGAAAGCACAATTTATGCAAATAAGTAGACTAAACACAGAAAATGTTAAATGTATTTTACTTGTATTCTGCTTTTAACTGCATATTAAACCTTTAAAAGACACCACAGCTCTGTCTCTTGTGAGTCAGGCAGAAATTTTTCCCCACCCTGTCACTGTTGTGTTCTTAAATACCACTATCTTTCTAGTTGCCTGCCTCATGTCAATTTGACCATATATCTCATTTCCTTTCTGCTTCCACTGGCTTGTGTGAGTAAGCACAAAATTATTATTTTGTGAAATCACTCCCCTTCAACTATTTAAATGTATTGGCCATTCTACTGTATTACATAGTACTGGAATACAAAAGTGATCACCCCCTTTCAATCTATCTTGCTGTTTTAAAAATAGTGACTCTCCACTAAAACTTAACTTTTTAGACAAGTAAAACTTAAGTTACCTACTTTCACATCTAACTTTTCTAGTGCACACTGCAGTGTTGCGGATAAACCATTTTTTTTTTTCATTTTACCTTTAAGCATCCCTGTGACTAGCACTTGTTCCAATACCTGCTGGAAAGCACTAGGAAGCCTTAAACTGATACAAGCACTCAACTCTCCTTACTAATAAGGAGAAATTAATCATAGGCTCTAAACAGCCTATAATTGCAAAGTACCTTGCTAAGGTAAGGGAAAACAGCTCCTGTACTTTTTAAAAAAAAGCACCAAACCAGGCATGTCCAAGGGTCAGCTTCTGGTGATTTCTCCTGTCCACCTGATGAATCTGGGCATACTGGGGCAATGCAGTAATTGCCTCATGTACACAGACAACTCTCTCCTCCTACCACTTAACACTACAACCTGTGAGAGATGCACTTACATAGCCAAACTGGAAACAGAGCTCTCTTCACCCAAGATTGTGCTAGACAGTCAAGAGGAGAAGGTTAACACTCACACTACACCTCAAGCAACACATAGCCCTTCTAAACTCACACCACCAATACCCACATATCCCACAAGGCTCAGTCCTGGGACCTCTCTTGTTCGGTATATATTTCTCGGAGGTACAGGCCAACACAGAAGGACTGTGGCTGACCAAGTTCGCAGATGACTGCAAACTGGGCGCCATAATCGACTCTCCAGCCGACACAAGCATCCTCCAAAAGGGCCTCATTGAAACAGACATCTGGTGCCTGAGCCATGGCCTCAAGCTAAATGCCAAAAAGTGTATAGTCATCCCCTTTGGCAAAAACAAAGTGCCCACAAATTACCACATAGGTGGAAATCCATTAAGTACAGAAGAAGTAATTAGGGACCTGGGGACCCAAGTTGACAGCAATCTCTCATTTGACAACCACGTGGCCAAAGTGGTTAGAAAAACATTTTATATAGCCCACCTAATCATGAAGGGATTCACATCTAGATCAGGGGAGGTCATCGTGCCTCTTTACTCATCCCTCATCAGGCCCATAATTGAGTACAATGCCCTTTTGGGATGTACCTTACCAGACACCTGCAGCAACTGGAAAGACCCCAAAAGTACCTCACCAAGAGGATCAAAGGGCTCAAACAGATGCCATATGCTGCCCGGTTAAAGAAACTCCAGCTCTACTCAGTGGCATACCGCCTGTTCAGAGGCGATCTGTGCCTGATGTATAAAGCCATGTCCAACCCGGAATTAATGGACATGCTGCACTCAGAAAATCCAAATCCCATCGAGCTACTGGCTCGAGACTTGAACCTCAGCACTGAAATAAATAGGACATGCTGGAGGGACAGATTCATAACCCAGAGGCTCCCTTCACTCTGGAATAAAATCCCAGTCCAGGTTAGGCAGAGTCCCTCATTGACTCTCTTCAAGAGGAATCTTGATGAGTGGATGGGAGATCGTAGGTTTACCCCGGGTATCACTTCTGTGTCACTGTTAGACAGAGGCACAGTATACTAACCTCGAAAAAGGGCATAGCAAAATAAATTTAAAATGGGTGGCGAAAGCCAAACACATTCTGGCTAGGCTTATAAATGCCCTAGGGCAGATAGCCTAGTATGAACCTATGAACCTATGAACACTAAATCCACATATGCAGAGGCCCTTAACTGTAACCTGCCCAAGCAACAAGGACCTCTGAAGCTGAAACGCAAACAAACACCAATCACAACCAAAGTGTCACATAGCTCACACCACCAGTGTGCCACCCAGCAACAGTGCCTAAGGCAAGACAACGTACCTAACACTTAAGTCATAGGTGACTCTATAGTCAGGCACACTGATGTCCCACTCACCAGGCTGAACAAGGAGAAAATTACAGTCAGGTGCCAGGATCCGTCACATAACTCATGCACTCAAGTCACTCCACAACAAGTACAGATATGACTCTGTCATTGTCCATGTTGGAGTGAATGACTTGAGACGTACCTCCCTGGACTACATGAAGAGAGGCATGTAAGAGCTCTTGGATCATGTGGCCCAGGCAGGTATGATCCTAGCCCTGAGTAGCATCCTGCCTTCGCCCAGAATGATACCACAATATAAGGACAAAATGACTGACTTCAACAATTGGCTAAGCTTCTGGTGTCATTCAAAGGGAATCCAGTATCTGTCTGCCTGGGATGACATCATTGACAGACCAAGATGCTTTGCCAGAGATGGTCTGCACCTGTCACCCCTGGGATTCAGGTTACTGGCTAAGGCTCTTGCCACCCCTATAGTGCCTTTTTTTAAGGCATAGTTCAAAGGACAAAACCACCACAGTAACAGGTACAAGCATGCAAAATCTGAAGGTAATGCTACTCAATGCTAGAAGTCTAAACCTCAAAATGAACTCTACTGAGGCACTCCTAAAAATGGAGAACATCGATATCTGTGCAGTAACTGAGACCTGGTTCAAGGATCCAGAGAGCACCCCTGCAATAACAGGCTACAACTCTTACCACACTTTTCGGCCACCAAACCAGGATCGAAACACTAAAGGTGGAGAAGTGTCCATATTCATCAAGGATATTCACACCACCAGGTTAGTTGCCCAACACAATGCATCTGAAATTTTCCAGCTGCAACTAACACTAGGTAAGACTGCAATCTAAATTGTAGCTTGCTACTGATCCCCCACCATACCCCAAGATTCTCACTACACCTTTCTAAACATACTGGAAAATATTAATATACAACCAAACACCCTAATACTGGGTGATTTCAACTACCCTGCCATTAACTGGGAAAACTACTCGTGTACCAACACCTTTGCCCAACGGTTCTTGGAATTTATAAATTCCAATGCCCTGGATCAACTAATCCATAGTCCCACCAGGGGCTCCAACATCCTAGACCTGGTCATTACCAACATGGGAAATTGATGCTCCACGCCTATGGTCACCCCCTCGTTGGTCAGGTCAGAATATAAGCTAATCACCCTTAACATTCACATCCCACCCCCCAGTAAGGAAACCTCCACAAAAAACTTCTCCAAAGCCAACTTCATGCTACTCAAGTCACAAGTTACAAACTTCATGACACCCATGCAGATGAGAACTGAAAGTTCGACTGCTGAGTCCTACACTAAGGCACTGTACAAGCACATCCACTCATGCATGAATCGTGCCATCCCAAACAGAACCAAGATGCTGTCCTCCAAAAAAGGAAGCCAATCTGGTGGTCCCCTGCCATAAACAAACTTTACAACAAAAGGAAGAAACTGTTGCAGAAAAGAGGAAAATCCCAGGATGTAAAAAACTCCCTTACCAGCCTCAGTAAGAAGCTGAGATCCCTCATAAAATCCTCCAAAGCTAGTTACGAAAATGAAATTGCCAAAGATTTCAAAGACAACCACAAGGCATTCTATAACTATGGCAAGAATCTAAATGGCAATGCTCAGATCTGCTCTGAGTTACAACAGAATGACATTAAATATACTGATCCCAAGGATATTGCCAATATCCTGGCAGATCGATTCAGTGCCAACTCCATCCCCTCTCACCCCCTAAATGGCCCATCTCAATACCGAAAGACTGCCAAATTCTGGTAATAACAGCCACACAGGTAAAAAACGCACTCTCCAAAGCTAAGAATACAGCATTCATGGGACCAGATGACATCCTGGGCTGTGCACTACATGAACTACAAAATGAACTGGCACCTCACCTAAGTGTCATGTTTAATCATACTCTCACCTCAGGCTTCGTGCCCACTGAATGGTGCACAGCTACAGTTATCCCACTCCACAAGTGGGGATCCACCTTGGATCCCGGGAACTACCGCCCCATCAGTCTGACAAGCCTGATCTGCAAGGCCATGGAATGTATTGTTATGGAACTTTAAACAAAGACATTGGCAACCTTCAAATACTGGACCCCACCCAGTTTAGGTTCATGAAGGGCCGATCTTGTCTCCTAAACCTGACTGACTTCTTCGAATCAGTCTCCAGAGCCATGGACGAGGGTAAGGCAGTTTACACAGCCTATCTGGACCTAGCCAAGGCCTTTGACACAATCTCCCACTCTGGAATCCTAGATAAACTTATTAAGCTGGGCATTAATCCCTGTGTCTCATGATGGGTTGCCAACTGCCTTACTGACAGAACCCACACTGTAACAGTAGCTGACTCTAAATCCAGCTCTAGACAAGTGACAAGTGGAGTACCTCAGGATTCAGTGCTGGGATCTCTCTTGTTTGTTACTGACTTCTTTGAAGTACAGGCCAACACTAAGGGACACTGGCTAACAAAGTTCGCAGATGACTGTAAACTGGGAGCCATTACTTGAATCCCCAAATGATGTGGATACTCTACAAAAGGGCCTTACAGAAACAGATGCTTGGTGCCAGAGTCATGGGCTCAAGCTCAATGCCAAGAAATATATAGTTATCCCCTTTGGGAAAAAACATGTACCTGTGAATTACCACATAGGTGGCAGTACACTAAACACCGAAAGTGTGATAAGAGACTTAGGGACACAGGTGGACAGTGGTCTCACCTTCAATAACCACATTGCCACAACAGTCAGGAAATCCTTCTATGTGGCACACATCATCACCCAGGGCTTTTCATCCAGAAAAAAGGAGGTCATTGTCCCACTGTACTCATCCCTCATTAGGCCTATTAAAGAATACAATGCCCCATTTGGTATGTACCTCTCAAGACATCTGCAACAATTGGAAAGGCCGCAGAAATACCTCACTAAAAGAATCACATGCCTAAAGCAGATGCCCTATGCTGACTGCCTTAAAAAACTCCAGCTATACTCTGTCGCATATCGTCTACTCCGAGGCGATCTCTGCTTAACATACAAGGCCTTGTCAAACCAAGAGCTGTTTGACATACTACACTTAAAGAAATCCCAGTACCTCAGAGCCACATGCTCCAGGGATCTAAACCTTGTCATCACAATAAACAAAACATGCTGGAGGGATAGGTTCCTGACCCAGAGACTCCCCAGACTCTGGAATAGACTGCCCATACATGTCAAGCAGAGCGCCTCTTTGGCCCTCTTCAAAAGGAGACAAAAAATGCCAGCACCAAATACAGTGAAAAGCACCAGACAAGTCTAGTAAGGTAAATACATAAGTATTTAATTCACAAAGTAATATGCATCCCAGACCGGTTTCAGCCAATAGGCTTTCCTCAGTGGGAATAAAAGAACCACTATATGGAACACTATTAGATGGGCCTATATAAATGTAAATGTGATGCATGCAGGCTCTTGTCTGGTTTTAATGTATTGTCTTGGCTTTTTGTCCTACTTTTCCTTTTTCTTGGATGCCTGATCCCTCATAATTGTACTTTTTTTTCTTGACTTCCTTCTACCTCTTCTTGAGGGCACCCAATAACTGAAAAATTCAAAACTTGAAAACGTCAGGCCCCTGCTAATACAACATTTGGAAGTAAATAGTGTGGGGAAGAAATGGCCAGGAATTGTTATGGCTGGGCTTGTATAGGCCATAGCTAGCCCTAGGTCGTACCAACCACCTAACTACTGAGCTTGAGCAACCTAAAAAGAAAAAATGCATGAAATGCAAAACAGAGGGGATAATAAAAAAAACTTAAATGGAGGAAACAAATAAATACTTGCTTTGGAATAACTGAATATGGTTGGATAAGCGTTTAGTGATAAAGGGATTGAAAACTTAAGTAAGGCAATATTAAGGGTGTAACAGCTAATGTGAGATATATAAAACCACATATATTGTAATGATCTTTAAATTCCTTTAGAAAATACATTTTTTGCTAAAATGTTTTTTTTTTACGTCCTGGGAATGGGAGCCATATGGAATCAAGTTTTCAAAAACAAACGGCTAGCACCAGAGTGTATTAAGCACTCCAATGTTTTATTGAGTTATATCAAGCACATCATACCGGTTTCAGCATACCTGCCTTCTTCAGTCATGAACAACAAAATAGCAAATAACCATTTATATAATTAACCTCTTCCACCTTCCTGTTAAGTCACTTCCTGCCAATCCCAAAGTATTATATATTATAAATAATCATTAAGTCTCCTGTTAGGTCACTTCCTATCAACCCCAAAACATTACATATTATAAATGATCATTGAGTCTGGGGGGGAGAAAGCCCCCCAATTTAATAATCCAATATTTCTCCTCCTTATTTAAAATGGAGTGCCAGCCAAGTTTATTACTTCTGCATCCCTGAATTTGGTCAATAATAGTAAAATAAAATCTGGCAGTGTTATGGGAAATGCAGTGTCTATAAAGAGCATTGGTCATTCTCTTATTATGTATATCACTTAGATGTTCGGACATGTGAATACGAAGGGGACGAGAAATTTGTCCTATATAGAAGGCCAAGCAGGTGCAAGTTGCCAAAATACACTACCCAGTCAAACTTCCACAGTTCACAAAAAAATCTAATATCAAAAACCTAACTAGTATATTTACTGGAGAACTATTTAGACTTGTGCATATACTTACACAAGGTACAATGACCTCATGAAAAAGAGCCTAACAATTTGTCCCCAGTAATAGTCATTTGATGACTGATAGTTCTCCTTGTACCATCATGTTTAAAGTATGAAAAATAGGCCCCCAATGTTTTGCCTCTCGGAAATGAATACAGTTCCTCATTGGGCTTCCTTTGCCCCCATCTATGCTGACCTATATATGGGATATCTTGAAGAACATTTAGTATATAGTGATATTCATAACATCTACCTGAATGAAATGGACATTTGGAGGAGATTCTTTGATGACTGTTGGTTAGTTTGGCGAGTGGACAGGCAATATTTGTTGGAGTTTGTACAATACTTAAATGATAATACGTGGGGAACAGAATTCACATTAAATTCTGAAGTTAATCAAATTAACTTTCTGGATGTTACGATCATGAGGAATCCAAATGATACAATTAGAACTCAGATGTTTAGAAAGTATCCCCAGTACAACAACCTGTTATATGCTTCCAGTCTACACCCACAACATATAATCCGGAATATACCTAAATCTCAGTTATTGCGCATTAAAACAATATGCTCAACACAGGAGGACTTTATTTCTTTTCAGCAGGATTTGATTCATAGGTTTAAGATCAGGGGTTATAAACAAGATATCCTGTCTGCCAGTAATTGGAGAACACAGTTGTTTGAATATAAAAACAAAACACAGGACTAACAACAAGGATACCATCAGGTTTGTTACAACTTATGGGCAGAATATCACTCTAATTAGGGATGTGATATCTAAAAATTGGAACATGCTGATGTCCATTGAGAAACTGTATCAGACCCTTGGTTCTAAATGTAAATATTCATTTTGGAGAGGCAAAACATTGGGGGCCTATTTTTCACACTTTAAACATGATGGAACGAACAAGGGGAGCTATCAGTCATCAAATGACTATTACTGTGGACAAATTGTTAGGCTTTTTTTCATGCGGTCATTGTACCTTGTGTAAGTATATGCACAAGTCTAAACAGTTCTATAGTAAAAATACTAGTCAAGTTTTTGATATTAGATTTTTTGCAAACTGTGGAAGTGACTGAGTAGTGTATTTGGCAACTTGCACCTGCTCGGCCTTCTATATAGGACAAACTTCTCGTCCCCTTCGTATTCACATGTCCGAACATCTAAGTGAGAGAGTGACCAATGTTCTTTATAGACACTGCATTTCCCATAACACTGCCAGATTTTATTTTACTATTATTGACCAAATTCAGGGACATAGAAGTAATAAACTTGGCTGGCACTCCATTTTAAATACGAAGGAGAAATATTGGATTATTAAATTAGGGGGGCTTTCTCCCCCCCGGACTCAATCATCATTTATAATATGTAATGTTTTGGGGTTGATAGAAAGTGACCTAACAGGAGACTTAATGATTATTTATAATATATAATGTTTTGGGACTAACAGGAAGTGACTTAACAGGAAGGTGGAAGGGGTTAATTATATAAATGGTTATTTGCTATTTTGTTTATCACTGAAGAAGGCAGGTATGCCAAAACCAGTATGATGTGGTTGATATAACTCAACAAAACATTGGAGTGCTTAATACACGTTGGTGCTGGCCGTTTGTTTTTGAAAACGTGCTTTAGTTTGGCCGTTTGCACCTGCCATACTTGTGAGCAGATTTTGTTTTAGCCATATGGAATCACCATTGAATATATAAAAATGGGTCTATATCAGATGAGCAACCGTTCCGATGTTCGAATCATAGATGGTCGACATCATATGATCGAACGTCAGAAAGGTCAAAGGTGAAAGTCAACGGCTTTTCACGCGCAGAATGGGAAATTTTCCCATTCTGCACTGAAGTGCGTTCTCGGAGTTGGTATATTTAAGTGGGGGGGGGGGGCTTGCCAGAGCTCAGAGCGGTAAGGTAAGTCTTTTTTTTTTTTTTATTAAATAGTCAATGTTTTGAACTTTGCTCATATGAGTTCGCTCATGTGAGGTTCAAAGTTATGAAACTTCGACTATATAATATAGACCCAAAAAATCGTTAGATCAAATAGTGTTCCTAGAAAAAATATCGTTGTCTGTAGGATCTATTTCCAACAGGAGTTTATATTTGTTGCCATAGTATTACCTAAATTTGATAGTTCTAAAATAGCAGCATGAAGTAATTTTAATCCCTCCTTGTGGGATACAGACAAAAAGAGATTATGTCAACTGTAGAAAAACTTACATTTTGCTGAAAATATCCGTGCTTAATTTTAGCTAAAAAAAATTCCACGAGACTCTTAAAATGTGCTTAACTGGGCGTACAGCGTTCTTCAATATTCCATCCACAAATATCTCCATAGGGCATGTGATGGAATTAAATGCAGCCACTATTAGTCGGTATGGTGGTTCCACAATATTTTTATGTATCTTAGGTATTCTAAATGTTGCACGGATGACTGGATATTTATTATTAAGAAATTCATGAAGTTCCTCATTAATAACCCCTTGCATCAAAGAATCATCTAGCAGACATTCAATTTTCTTGTAGGCTACATTTATTTTGTTTCTTGATAGTATTTCATATTTGTCATTATCATGAAGTAAATTGAACATGCTTCCAATATAGGCCACCTTATCCATAATAACCAAACCTCCCCACCCTTATCTGGCATCATGATTTGCAAAGACATGTCATTTCTTAGTATATTCATCAGTGTTCTCTCTTTCTTAGTTAATTTATAATACTTATTCTTATGGGTAGTCAGATTGTGAATTTCAGTACTACATGTCTTTTCAAAAATTGCCACAGTAGGGTGGATTAAAAGTACTTTTTCTCTTGAGCCTAATTTCTGAAATACTATAAAGGATATCTAGTCCTTCCCCTTGTTTCTTAAACATAACCTAGAAATTGAGTTTCCTTGCATATAACTTCAACTCAACCAATATATTTGTCTTCAAAGATGGCACAAATTTACAACCTTCCTAAGAAAGCATAAAAAATGTATTATCAATTGTCAAATTTGTGTAATTTAGATATTAAAACCTTGGTAGCTAAAAACCTTACCATTGTGAGCTACAATTATACTCCCATACATTTCAACAATTCACCTCTTTCTAACTGCTTTTCTTCCAATTTTCCCCCTCCCACTGTTTCTCTGACCATTCAGACTGTATACTCGTTCTAAAAAATTTTCCTGTCTATGCTGATTCTCTTTTCTTTCAGATTTGCCAGAAAACCACAAATTTTATGAGGCACAGCAAAAAAATATGAGGCAAAAATCTGTACAGTTAAGTGGTATGCATACTTTAAAGTTTAAAAAAAATGATGTTCTCTGGAACAACCTCCTTATGTACGAGAACTCTCTGCACACTCATGCTTGCACACATGTACTCACACACTCGCTTACACTTGCATATAAACATGCACTCACACATGCCTGCATATCCACATGCACTCACAAACTTGCATACATGCCAGACACTTGCAGACAACCGGACACACACACACACTCACGGACACACTATCTCTGAGGTCCCTTTTGTGAGGCACATTTTTTTTTAGTAAACAATCTGAGCCAGGAGGTGGAAGTACAGTTCATGACTTTATTTAAAGTTTGTGTGTGTGTGTGGTGGTGGTGGTGGTGGTGGTGGTGGTGGTGGGGGGGGGGGCTGCCACTTGCCCTATGGTTCTGGCGTCCTTGGTTAAGCATGTTTATACAATGCTGTGAAGTCAGTCAGTCATATTTACTTGCAACACTGTCTTGAGCCCATTCATTACTTCAGCAGTGGGTAATCATCAGTATGAAAGCGAGAGACAACCAAATAGGCCATCATCCAGACAGTCATGGTGGTAGTTTCTGCCTCAACAGCACTGGGGTAAAGAAAGTGTTGCTACTTAGGACCTTCACCCTTTTTGTTTTATTTAATTTTTTACAGTTTTTGTCCCTGCTGTCTGCTGATCAATACCCTATATGGACAATTGTCCCATTTGTTCCCTCATTAATGGGGCAAGGGTTAGCTGGAGGGTCCTCATTCAGACAACCACCAGAGCTGACTCAAAGTTTTATCATTTGTTTGCCTCTGTCTATAACACATGCAGGTGCATACATTAGGGATGAGGTGTGGGGGCAACCAAAAAAACAGACAGGCAAATGGTCCATGCCACTTCACTTCTAAACCTCCCTGCCTGGCTCCTCCAGTGTTGGGGCTGCTAGTACAACAGTTGTATATCCATTTCCTGCACCACAGAGCCAAAGAGGGTAAGTTAGCATATATTTCTTTACCATTTTCTGACTGCACAGATGGTGCCGACATTTCAATAGGGTGCCTCTGGTGAGAGAAGGAACAAAGGTACATTGATTCTTGATGGTCTCTAATTGGGTAGGGAGTATGGTACTTCCTTGGCTGGTCTGGTTTTGAATCATTGTACATCTTAGCTCTCTCGAGCTGTTGTATTGTGTTGTTCAGGGCATCTACCATGAGAATGCTGGAACAATCCTACACACCCCTGCAACATCTGGGATGAGGTTGCTGATCACCAAAAAAACTGTCATCTGCTTCTCAGGATCCATCTTGGGATTTAGTGCTACTGCTTTGCTTCTGGTGTGACAGGGAACAAAGGCACACCAATTCCTAGCTTAGTTTCAACTAACTGCTAGTTGCACTAGTAGTAGTCTAATAGAATATGGAAGCCACTATTTATCATTCTTGGCAAACCTAATTATTTTTTTTAATTAAATATTGCTAGCCTTGCCTTCATGTAACTTAAATGCAACATATCACCTTAAATACTTCATCCATAGATCTTTAGGGTCTTCTATAGTGGTCTCCCTCCAACCTCTGAGTCCTATGACTTAGTTTACATCCTCCATTCTCTGACAACATGGCTCAGCAGTCTGATCTTATTCCATCTGTGGCCAGTCTGAATACTTTAACTGTCCTAAGGAAGTGTAGTAACTGGCTTATGGTTACTGACTATTCACTGCTTCAACTAGGTGACAGTGCAATCTGCAAGAGATGTAAATAATGAAGAAATATGAATGCAAACCTTTCATATCAGCCAACAATCAGTAGGCATCATACATACATCATCAGTCACATCACAGCACTAAGCCCATAACTTATGCAGAGGCTGTAAATAATAGAAAACACACTAAAAGATAGCAGCATCCAGTGCACAAGGTAACACCTACGGTTTATCCACTCCCTTATACTGCAGCTCCACATAGAACAGCAGAGAATCGCCGCAAAAACAGACCTAACCCTGTAAGTTGGCATCCACACTGAAAAATGTTTTAGTTATAGGCGATTCTATAGTTAGGAATACAGACTCTACACTCACCAAACTGGACAAGAAAATGGTGACTGCAGGCTGTGTTTCTATTGCTGTAATCCATGATGCCGCAAAGGGCCCAAGGTTCCTTAAACCAGATAAATTTGACTAAGACTTAATGGTGGCACTTGTGGGAGTGAGTCATCCATTGTACTCCACCCACAGAAGATGCAGAGACATAATGGAACTTACTCTGCATATGTTAGAAACAGGAAAGAAGATGATCTTCAGCAGTATCTTGCCTTCAGCAAGAATGACGCTTTGATACCAAACAAGATAAATGGTTGTAACAGCTGGCTAGCTCATTCTAAGGGGATGCAGTCAGTATGTGTTGGTATAGAATGAGATGGTGGATAAGGCTTCTTGTTTCAAGGATAGCTTACACCTCTCATCCAAGGCTTCTGTATATTGACTTAAGCTTTGCTGCCCCCACAGTGCCTTTTGTAGTTACAGTCTCCCTGCTGGACATTCCTATATTGCAAGCTCAAACCTAAATTTGGATGTCATGGTGCCATTAACTACTCAATACTTAAGAGTCTAAATCAAAAATGCCAGAAATTGAGGCCTTTCTGCCACTTGAATACATTTGTATCTGTGTAGTTACTGACACATGGTTTCAATATGACAGCACTCACTCTCTAACAGGGTTTAGCATTTGATTCTGTTACCCAGCAATGTGGCCAGAAAAAAGTGCACCTATGATCATGTTACATAAGATTTCAGTTACAAGGTCAAAGAATAAACTCTTGACAGACGTTCTTTTGTATAACCACAGAATTACTCAAGTAGTACATAAGATTCAAAATGTATAATGCACTGGTTTGACCTAGAATGATCCATGTCAAAAGTTTTCAGCTGTATAGCAGGTTTAGGCCCTTTGGGTTATTGCTCATGTATCTGCCAAGGAGCCACAAGGGACAAAAATTGATTGGATGTACACTATATACTGGTTTATCAATGTATAGCGGTTCATTATTTTCTAACTGCTGTCCAGTTGGCAGTGTAAACTCCCAAAGATGCTTTCCTGCTGCCTGTTTTGGCTGCACTTTGAAAAAAGAAAATAAGATGATCTGCATAAAAACAAATACTTAGTATATCTGTTGTTTTACTGTTTCCATACTTTTGGAAGCATATTTACTATGTAAGAATATGATAGATAAGGGCATGCTACTGTGAAGTATGAACAACATAGCATCCATTTTAATTTTTTACTGGTGCTCGCAATGCATACATTTTGGTGTATTGGGGCAATACTTCATAATATATGCAATATTTTATAAGGGTTTTGTTATATATGAATATATCCAAAGCCCTTACAGTGGTGGTATTGTGTTCATATATGGACAGCAATCTTTAGTTGCCTAGTTGTGCATATCCTGATGATTCATTATTTTAAGGTACTAAAATTTGAGTGTATCTTGTCAATAAATGAGGCATACCATGATATGACATTTGTTCTTTGGTTATAGTAGCACTAACAATTCAGTACAGGTTGCAGATCTTCATTTTCTTTGTATTCCTTTCTAGACTTAAAAATAGTAGCAGTACTTTTTTATTGTGTTTGCACATGTGCATGCTTGTGTATTAATTATTTTTGCCAAGTTTCACTATACTAGTCTGCCTTGACAGTGTATCTCTTTGTGTGTGTATGTATATATATATATATATATATATATATATATATATATATATATATACATACATGGGTCTACTTTGGTTTGTTGAATCTCATTTCACTGAATTTGATTTCACCCCGACCACATGGCTGAAAACTCATTTCACTAAATCTCATTTCTTTGAACTGAAATTAGTATATATGGCACTGTGTGGAGTACTGTAAGGCAAGTAAAAGATATATGTCCTTTTCCCCACTGTAGTGCAATCCTGGAGTTTGTATATATAGTTAGGGGGGTGTGGGGAGCACAGCCCCCCCCACACATTGGGGGTTGTGGGAGGCGTAGCCCCCACCTTATTTTATATTGTATTTTACCAAAAACTTCAAAACAATACATTTTAAACAACAGACACGCATAGTTGCAACACCAATGACTAACTCTCTCTCCAGAAGACAATATGTACTCAAACAAAGTGAAGGGCTACACCCCCCCACCCCCCAATGTGGGGGGGGGGAATGTGACCGACACACCCCCCTAACTATATGTACTAACTCCAGGATCGCACTAAGGTGAGGAAAGGGCCATATACCTTTGACTTGCCTTGCAGTACTCTACACAGTGCCATATATACTAACTGTAGTTCAGAGAAATGAGATTTAGTGAAACGAGTTTTCAGTAATATGAGTTTTCAGCGAAGTGGTCCCATTAATACAGAGAGAGATGGAATGTGACATATGAGAGGTGAAAGATGTAGCAGTGTTGAGTATAAAAGCAAAACAGGAAAATGTCTTCGCCAATACCTGCAATGACCGTCTTCATACTTTTCATTCCCCTATCAGCAGTCCACTCCACTTTCATAGAGGAAGAATATTTTCATATTTTTATACTTGATTTCCAAACTAACCATCCCTGGATTTCTAAACATCTTTCTTGTTCCCCATGTGCATACACATTCATAATACATACTCACTTCTTCTCTGACCCTGTATCATTATTTTACTTTTTTTTTCTATCCAAAAACATGAAGAAAATAGACGTAGTATTAAAAGTAGCTTTTTCAGTCTACCTGTTCCTTTACACATTTTCAACTTATTAATTTTTAGTAACCCTAGAATATTTTTAAGAATGCCAGTACCCCCCCCCCCCCCTTGGTGTGAGTGGAAACAGTCTTACTCTGTGTATGACTGAAATACGTGGTTTGATTGCAATCAAACACTACTTTCCTTAATCTGGTTTTGTAGAGCTAGGATGCATCCAAGATGCATTACTGCAGCCATTACTGGTTTTCATTAATTAACTGACATTCAAGATGTTCATAGATAGTAAAGTGGCTCCAACTGGTGTATGTGAAAGAATCACATGGGAAAAGAAGACTGATGTATGTTATGTTGTTTGATCAAAAACTGCAGAAAACTAATTATTGGAATTCTGTGGCTGTTGACAATGCAGTGCCACTGACATCCTTAACACCAGCTTCTGTAACTGTAAATCAATTAAATCATGTAGGTTTTTATCAGTTTTTAATTTAGATTTTAAATTAATTTGGACAAACTTGATACCAGGTACCTTGTCAGTGGTCAGGGTTTCTATATCTGGCAATAACACATTTAAATACATTACTGCGGTCTTTATGATCGTTTGGTTAAGTAACCGGTCACTCATCTTGATTTGTACCAGAGTTAGTGTGCATTTGTGTAAAACAAGCTATAATGCATCAATGTACCATTATGTTTCTTTACTTGATTACAGTCAGCCATCAGAGGTGTACATAGTCACTATTTTAAGTGGCTACAACTGGTGTTCTTGAAGGCATCAGGAGATGGAAAGGAGACTGACCCCTGGTGTCATTTGATCAGAGTCTGTGCAAAGCCAATTATTAGTTTTCTCTGAATGCAGAGGTGGTGCTGACATGAATGGCATTAGCTTCTGTAGTCAGAGAATGCAATTAATTTTGGTGTTTTTTTTTTTTTTATTTGACTTGAAAAATAACTTGGAGAAACTTGGTAGCAGGTACCTTGGAAGTTTATTTACTTTTACCAATCACTGTAAAGCAATCAATGAGTGCAATTGTCAGTGGGGCAGTGACAACAACAAATTTAAATATACCACTATGGCCATTACTATCACATTTTTATTTCTGTATAAACAGATATCTGAGTAAGCAATAACAGTGTTGCAACTGGTATGTATGAGGGCAGTTTATAGATAAGAGAGACTGACCCTTCCTCTCATTTGTTCAGTTAGTCAGCCATTAATCTGTCTTGGAAGAGACCGTATGCATTTGTGTGAAACAAGCTAAGCTCCATTACTGTGGTCAATATTTTTCTTTATTTAACCATAGCCTGACATCTGAGGTAAACACAGTCAAAATTGGCTATTTTTACAATGAGATAATTATGTGGTGTTTTGTGCAGGGATCAGATTATTCAATGCTGCGATTCTGAGTTTCTGTTTACTAAAAGTCACACACTGCCATACACAATAATGCAGAGAAATCTTGACCACACCCGTGAAAATGTGACATGTCTGGTCACACTTTCTGTAGTTATGAACATACCTACTATGATGTCTTATCATTGGCCACACCCTTGTGTTCCACTTTGCACCGCTGAAAAGTTGACCACAATATCTGTTCACATACACACATACCCTAAAATGTTTTTTTGCACTAAAAATGTATCAACACTTTTCATTACATATTTTACCAATGATAAGTTAAAACCATTTTTTAGGATGAAATCACTTACTGTGTATTAATCTTCAACTGGGATGAAGACTAATGGAATTATTTTTTTTCATTTTTTTCTTCCATGTTGCTATCTTTCTGGTTTTCAGTACAGCTTAGGATTGTGTCAATGCAAGTGGTGATTGTCGCTTGTCTGGTCATTATAAAACAGATGAACATTCATGGGTTCAGTTCAAGCAGCTATACTACACACAAACACATCAGAAATGAGGCTTTGTAACTTATAAACATACTGACTGCCACACTCATACATGTTAACACTCTGGCTGTTCTCTCAAAATGGCACCGCTGACTGCACATTCTCAGTATTTATATGCACGTGCTACATCTGGAAATGCTTCTTAAAGGTACATACACACACACTGATCTACATCCTCCCTCTTTGAGAAATAGCCCATATAAAAAATGACAGTATTCAATGACATGCAATTTACAGAAATGATCTTTTGACATGCAATTATACAAAATCAGATCCAAGTTGCTGTGTATTTTACACTAGGTCTAGAAATACGGCCTGACCATGTAACATAAAAGTCAGAATTGGATCTAGCAATGGGGACTGTCTTCAAGGAATGTTAAATTTTGGAGACATCTGGGACATCATCAGGAACAGCAATGGATAATGCAACATCTACTTTGGTACGAACATTGTCTGGGTTGCTCTGAGATCGAGAGTCTGTATCACAGGTACGATGCTGCAATATCATTTCTGATACAGGAAGCTATTGTCTGCAGTTTTTCCTGTACTCTGTACCTTTAGATTCCACTAAGTAGGATCTTAGCTTGGTCCATATACCTCTCACTTGACCAATTCAATGAAAGCCTTTCGCCGTTTGCATCCTCACTGTCTCTTCTTCTTTCAACAGATGAAATCTGCTCGGTTTATCATAGCTGGACTTCTGAGAAGAATGCTTCTTAAAAAGTTGGGCTTTGATTGCTCTGTTGTTTTTAGCATTAGGCACCAACAAACTAGAAGTGATAGGCAAGGTTGTTCTGGTTTGCCTAGATAGAAGTGTCTGAGCAGGGTAGTCTAGTAGGTTGTCACAAAGTATATTTCTGAGCTTGAGTAAATTCAAGAAGATATTGGTATTGTCATGCTTTGACTTCTCCAGTAATTGCTTTGCACTCTGTACTGCATGTTCAGCAAGGCTGTCTAACTGAGGATATTCAGGAATGCTAGTAACATGGATAAAGTCCCACTCTTGAGCAAATCTCTGAAACAATTGATTGGTAAATTGAGTACCACTGTCAGAAATAACGGTGTGTGGACTACCATGGACTGAAAAACGATGTTTCATCTTAGTAATAACAGCACTGGACGTTAGGTTAGGTAGCAAACTGATCTCAAACCAGTTAGAATAAGAGTCTACCAACACTAAGTAATTTTGATTGTTCCACTCAAATATGTCAGTTGCTACTGTTTATCAAGATAGTTCAGAAATTTGGCTTAGCTGAAGTGGCTCTTTTTAAAAATGCAGATTAGTACTGTTGAACATTGAAGAAGAAGAAGAAGAAATGTCTTTTGCTAGACAAGGTCAAAATACCAGTACTATCACACTTCTTTTGGTAGAATCGGAACCTGGGTGGCCACGATGCAAAATCTGAATGTATTCACGTTGTAAGGAAGTAGGAGCAATAGGAACTACAGCTTTCGGACCTTTGAAAATGATACCATCTTCCATCAGCATCTCATCTCTGTATGGAAAGTAAGGTTGTACTTCTGGCGGTACACAGTATTGTTTTGACGGACATCCTACATTGATGAAGTGGTTGAGCTTTTGCAAAACTGGATCAGTTGTTTTATGATCTCTCAGCTCATCGAGTCTCATGATAGAAAAATTACACACTTCCATGACATCAAAGTCAAAATTCTCTGCATCAAGATGTTCCATGGCATTTCTGGACAATCTGGATAAGGTATCAGCCAGAATAAAGAAGTTCACCCTTTGTATAGACCATTTTTAAATTATACTTTTGCAATTTGAGCATCATTCTTCATAGTCTTGCTGGAGTGGAATGCATATTTTTTTTAAATATTGACTAGAAGTTGATGATCAGTTTATATATGGATAGCTCAGCCATAAATATAATCATGGAACTTCGAACATGTGAACACAATTGCCAAACATTCCTTCTGAATTTGAGCATACTGCATCTCAGTTTGAGTAAGAGTTCTAGATGCACAGGCAACAGGTCTGCCCTCTTGAAGAATAACTGCACCTGAAGCATCAAAGGAAGGAACTACTGGTTTGTGGACATCACAGTACCTTAATGTAGGTGAGTTAGCAATTTGCTGTTTGAGGTTATCAGATGCTCTCTGGTGTAACCATGACCATGCAACATTTTTGCGTGTCAGCTCTCTTAACTCACTATAGTCAGGGATAACTTTGCCCAAATAGTTACTCATACCAAGAAAACGCTGTAGGGCTTGAGCACTGTCTGGAGTTGACATCTCAAGAATGGCTGCTTGCTTAGAAGGATCTGGTCGTAAGCCTGCACTGGTAAATAAATGACCTACATAAGTAACTTCTGGTAGCCTGAATTTGCACTTCAGAGGATTGAGCTTTAAATTCACTTCCTGTGCTCTGTCCAGACCTTTCCTGAGGTTTCTGTCATGCTCTGCTTCACCATTACCTTCAACCAATAAATCATCAACTATTATTGCACACGGGTAGCCTGAAAAATTTTGCTCCATTGCACACTGAAAGACTTCACTGGCAGAATTTATTCCAAAAGGCATCCTGAGGCATCTGTAGCTACCAAATAGGGTACTGAATGTAGTCGGTAGAGAAGATTTGTGATCAAGCATCACTTGCCAAAATGAACTCTTTGCATCCAAGACAGAAAAAAACAGTGGCATTTTGCATTAGGGTTGCAATCTCCTCGACTGTACACATAGGATGATGAGGTCTTTTTAATGCCTTGTTCAAGTCTCTTGGGTCAATGCATATTCTGACTTCATCTGAATTTTTCTTATGAACATTTACCATGGAAGATACCCACTCAGTTGGTTCTGTGACTGGACAAATCACACCTTGCTGCACCAATTGGTCTAACTGGACCTTGACCTTGTCCTGCATAGCTATTGGAACTCGTCTTGCTGGTCTGACCACTGGGCTGACCTCTGGGTCTAACTTCATAGAGTACACAACTGGAAGTTTGCCTAGCTTGCTATCGAAAACATCAGCATACTCTGAGAAAATAGCATCAGTAAAGCTGGAACTAGGACATATGCTTACATGATGTATTTCTTTGGTAAACGGAAGCAGTTTCATTTTTGAACTGTCTCTGAGACCTAATAATCACTGCACGGGTCTTCGAACTACATAAAACTGCAAGCTTTAACTGTCCCCAGACAAAAAGCATGAAAGCATTACTGAGCCTTCGGTTTGAATCTCTTCACCTCCATAAGCAACAAGCTTCGCACAATTGTCCAAATTAAGTTGGTCACCAGCCCTCACTTTAGCAAATGTTTCTGTTGACATTACATTACACTTTGAACTAGTGTCTACTTTGAGCTCTTTGGGTTTACCATTGATTAGGACAGTACAACATATTTAGTTTTTTGCCAACAAATCTACCGCATTAACCTTTTTACCGAACACTGATACACTATCTACATAGAAAGTAGCATTGCAGCTGTCTATATGATCAACTTGCTTTTTTGAGTGACCTTCCTTAATAACTGAATGAGGTTTGCTTGATTTACAAAACTTTTGAAAATGGTTCCATTTTTTTACACTTGTGGCATTACTGACCAAATGCTAAGCACTTCTCTCTCTTAGACTCATGGTTGGCTCCACAATCACGACAGTTAACAATAAGACTTTGGTTTTGCTCACTCACTCTTTCACTGCACTGAGCTTGCCCTTTTTATTGAGCTAGTCTTGGAACATACTCGAAAGCTGCGGGTTTTCCCTGCCAGACCCACAGGGGTTGCTGCTGCCATGTGCTTTGGTCTGTTTCTCCTTGCCACGTGTTGCATGTTGTCTACGTTTGCTCTAGAGGCTGCTGAAACCACAATGTTATCACTTGTAAGCATATTTGTGTGCTTTTCTGTGAGCTCATGGATTTGACAAATGTCTAAGGCTTAATGTTTAAATCAAGTCACAAAGCAAAATCTTTCTCACTGCAGCACTATTAACACCAGACACAAGCCTATCCCTTATTAACTCATCTTTCAAGTCACCAAATCTGCAAGTTTTGGCTTTGTTTCTCAAGTCAGTGATATACGCTGCAAATGTTTCACCTGGCTTTTGGTCTCTTGTATAAAATAAGTGCCTTTCTAATGTAACATTTGTCTGGGGGTTGCACATTTCTCTAAATTTACAATTTATGCACTTCAGGGTCCTCCCTTGATTCAGCCGGTACCACAATATGACGGTTTTCCCCTCTTCTGCATATATTTCTGGTGCATACACAAATTAATGCTCTCTTTCAATAGCTTTTGACCCAGCTAAGTTAGGCAAATGAATGCCCTTGTATGTGCATCTTTGTCAGAAAAAGCTGATTGTATGAAAATATATTACTGCTCAAATACTCTACAATTTTCTTTTGTATTATAATCAAACACAAATAGACCTGGTCTGTGAAATGCCTCTGCCATATCAATAGACAGTAGTGAAGGTGCTTGAAATCACGAACAAATACATACACACATATATATATATATATATATATATATATATATATATATATATATATATATATATATATATATATATATATATATATATATATGTATATATATGCCAGAACTTTATGCCAGTACTTGTAATTATGCCCAATAGCACAACAAACTCTTTGAAATAACCACACTTTGCCAAATAAGTCCATGTAGCACAAGACCACTCTGAAATCACTATACTTTGTGAAACCCCTCATCAGTGTAAAAAATACTTCAAAATAACTGTACTTTGCGAATGAACTGTACACGGCAGAAAAAGCTCAGAGTAAGAAACAATTTGAGATGAATGCACTTTGCAAATAAACTGTACATAGCACAAGAATGTTTCAAAATGTCTGTACTTTGCAAAATAACTCTGCATAGTATAAGAAACACTGAAATGGTGGCTTTCTGCAAATAAATGCACACAACACAAGAGACTTTTCGAAATGGCTGTACTTTGACTGCACTTTGCAATATAACTGTACTTTGCACACAGCAAACCCTGTGACATAATTGCACCATTATAAAGCACACACTCTGCAAACACTTTGCACACTCTTGAGATATTTCAAACAACTCTAGTTATGCTTTGAATGGCTTCAGTCAATGCGAAATAGTGGTTTCTGCCCAAAACCCGGTCTTTTACTAAAACGCATGCTGTTAACTTGCTCTTTAAGCTTAATTTGCCCTTTTATTGTACTTGTTATGCCCTTTTAATCTCTTATCATGCTCATTATACTTTTCTTTTGCCCATTTTACTTTAAACATGCTTGTTATGCAAACCAAAGGTAATTCTGAGCCACATATGAATAGTTTTGCTAGTTTTATCAAATATTGTGGTTTCAAGCATTTCATTTAATTACTGATATTGTTTGTGCCTTTTGCTTGCTTAATAAAACGTTTTTGTGCTACTCGTTTGATTAATAATGTGTTTTGTGTGTCATAAATGCGCCATTTCATTTTCTTTGCCAAATAAATCATTTGTGCAGTTTTCTTTACCTTTAGATAATTTCTGGCCCTTTTTTGTCTGAGCTCCATTTCATTCAACCTGCATAGTCTGCCTTCACCTTCAACTCTGCACCTCATGGCTCAAAGAAGTTGTTCTTCTAATCCCAGTTCTGACACCATGTCGCTCGTCTGGTCAGGATAAAACAGATGAATATTCATGGGTTCAGTTCAAGCAGCTTTATTACACACAAAGACATCAGAAATGAGGCTTTGTAACTTAAACAAACTTATAAACAGACTGACTGCCACATTGATACATGTTAACACTCTGGCTATTCTCTCAAAATAGCACTGCTGCCTGCACATGCTCAGTATTTATATGCGCGTGCTACATCTGGAAATGCTTCTTAAAGGTACATACACACGCTCTGATCCAAAGTGATCTACCAGGAATTTTTGAAAAGTTTCAGTTCATCTTGTAAGTGCACTGCTTTCATATTGGTACGCTTGACCAATGAAAAACTACCAAATAGACTGATTTTACTCTGTTAACATATATGAATATGTTTCTGTTGCTTCTAAATACATACAAACTCACACATTAAATGCTGAACTTTATAGGTTCATAGGTAGGTACTAGGCTATCGACCCTGGGGCCTATATAACCATAGCCAAAAAAGTTTCCTGGCTTTAGCCACCCAAGAAAGTTATTTTCCTGTGCCCCTGTCTAGCAGAGCCACAGAAGTGAACCCAGGGGTGAATTTCCTATTTCCCATCCAGTTGTCGAGATTTTTCTTAAAAAGGGCTAATGAGGAGCTTTGCTTGACATGAATGGGTAGTCTGTTCCAGGGCATGGGAAGTCTCTTGAGACAGGAATCTATCCCTCCAGCATGTTCTGTTTACTGTGGTGGCAAGGTTTAGGTCCCTGGAGCATGCGGCTCATGTCCAACAGATCTGGGTTTGACATGGCTTTGTATGTTAGGGAGAGGTCGCCTCTGAGTAGACGATAAGCGACAGAGTAGAGCTGGAGATTTTGAGACAGTCTGCATATGGCATCTGTTTGAGGCCGGTAATCCTCTTAGTGAGGTATTTCTGTGGCCTTTCTAGTTGTTGTAGATGTCTTGCAAGGTACATGCCAAACGGGGCATTGTACTCTATAATGGGTCTGATGAGGGATGAGTAGAGAGGAACAATGACCTCTTTTTTTCTGGAGGTGAACCCCTTTGTGGTGAGGTGTGCTACAAAGAAGGATTTCCTGACTACTGCGGCGATGCGATTATCAAAGGAGAAACTACTGTCCACCTGTGTCCCAAGGTCTCTTATCACACTTTTGGTGTTTATTAGGCTACTGCCTATGTGGTAGTTCATGGGTACAGTGTTTTTCCCAAAGGGGATGACAATGCACTTTTTGGCACTGAGCTTAAGGCCATGACTTTGACACTAAGCATCAGTCTCAGTGAGGCCCCTTTGTAAAATGTCCGCATCATTAGGCGATTCTATTATGGCACCAAGTTTGCAGTTGTCTGCGAGCTTCATTAGCCAAAGACCTGCTGTATTAGCCTGGACTTCTGAGAAGTAGATGCCAAACAAGAGAGGACCCAGGACTGAGCCCTGTGGTACTCTACTTGTCACTGGTCTGAAGTTGGATTTGGAGTCAGCTACTTTCACTGTGTGGGTTCTGTCAGTGAGCCAGTTGGCCACCCACCTTGTGACATAGGGATTTATGCCAGGTCTAGTGAGTTTATCTATAATTCCAGAGTGAGGAATGGTGTTGAAAGCCTTAGCAAGGTCAAGATGGGCTGTGTGCACCACCTTATCCTCGTCCTCGGCTCTGGTGACTGCTTCAAAGAAGTCAATCAGGTTTAGGAGATATGACCTACCTTTTACAAACCCAAACTGAGTGGGGTCCAGAGTTTGGAGGTTATCTATGTCCTTGTTTATAAACTCCAAGATGGCACATTCCATGGCCTTGCAGACCAGGCTCGCCAGGCTAATGGGGCAGTAGTTCCCAGGGTCCGTGGTGGCACTCCCTTTGTGGAGTGGGATAACCGTCGCTGTGCGCCATTCAGTAGGCACAAAGCCTGAAGTGAGGCTGTGATTGAACATGGTACTTAGGTGGGGGTGCCAGTTCATTTTGTAGTTCATGCAGAATGCAGCCTGGGATGTTGTCAGGTCCCATGGATGCTGTGTTCTTGGCTTTGGAGAGTGCGGTCTTTACTTGTACAGCCATGATTACAGGGGCTTTGCATTCTTCCGGTATAGTGATAGGCCCTTTGGGGGGGTGAAGTTTGCACTGAACCTATCTGCCAGGATGTTGCAATATCAGTTGGTTCTACATATCTAGTGCCATTGTGCAGTAGCTCAGAGCATATCTGAGTGTCGTCATTGAGATTCTTGACATAGCTGTAGAATGCTTTGTGGTTGTCTTTAGAATCAGTGGTGATTTTATTTTCATAACTAGCTTTGGGGGGATTTTATGAGGGATCTCAGCCTTTTACTGAGGCTGACCAGGGAGTTCCTGCAATCAGGGGATTTTACTCTTTTTTTGCAACAGCTTCTTCCATCTGTTGTAGAGTTTGTTTATGGCAGGGGACCACCAGATTAGCTTCCATTTTTTGGAGGATAGCGTCTTGGTTCTGTTGGGGATGGGATGATTCATGCACTTGTGTATGTGCTTATACAGTGCATCTGTATAGGATTCAGCAGTAGTACCTCTATTTTACATCTGTATGGGTGTCGTGAAGCTTGCAACTTCTGTCTTAAGAAGCATGAAGTTGGCTTTGGAGACTTTTTTTACGGTGGTTTCCTCAATGGGGGTGGGTGGGGGCGGGATACTGATGTCTAGGATGATTAGCTTGTGGTCAGATCTGACCAGCGAGGAGTTGACCTCTGGCGTGGAACATTGGTTGCCCATATTGGTAATGACCAGGTCCAGAATATTGCTGCCCCTGGTGGGGTATGGACAAGCTGATCCAGGGCATTGGAATTTATGAATTCCAAAAAGCATTGAGCAAACGAGTTAGTACATGAGTAGTTTTCCCAGTTAAAAAAACAAAAGTAACCACAGTGTGAAATATAACTAAAAAAAAGTCCAAAGCATACACTGTAAAGCAATAACAAACAGTTTCAGTCAGCCAAACTCTTAAGTCCAAGCTGTTGTTATTCTTCCAACTTACACTGTGAAGCAGTAGGAAACACTACCAGTCAGTCATACTCTTCAGTCCACTTTTAAAAGGTGTTTGTAGTGCATTTCATTTGAGCATTAACATAGTTGTATCTTTAAAGGATTGTGTAGGGTGATGACATCACTCATTTTTAACAGTATTTAAAGGCTGTACTATGGAGTGCAGTTAGATTCTGATGAAGTCCCTAGTTTCAGGGGATGAAAACGCTCAATCTGTGTCTTTGTATGTTGGAAGAATAAAAATAGCTTGGATTGAAGAGTTTGGCTGACTGAAAGTGTTTCCTACTGCTTTACAGTGTATGTTTTGGACTTTTTTTAGTTTTCCCAGCTGATGGTGAGGTAGTTGAAATCACCCATTATTAGGGTACTGGGCTGTATCTTAACATTACCCAGTATATCAAGAAACATGGAGTGGGCATCCTAGTGCATGGCAGGGGATCTGTAACAAGCTAAACCTGGATTGCAGTCTTGCCCAGTGTTAGTTACACTTGGATAATTTTGGATGCATTATGTTGAGCAACTAGCTTGGAGGTGAGGATATCCTTAATGAATATGGGCACACCTCCTCCTTTAGTGTTTTGGTCCAGGTTAGGTGGCCAAAAGGTGTGGTATGAGTAATAGCCTGGTAATGCAGGGGTCGATATTCTCCATTTTAAGGAGTGCCTCGAGTGAGTGCATTTTGAGGTTTAGACTTCTAGCACTGAGTGGCATTACCCTCAGATTTTGCTTGCTTATACCTGCTATGGTGGTGAGTTTGCCATTTGAACCTTGCCTAAAAAAGGCACTATAGGGATGGCAAGAGCCTTAGCCAGTATTCAGAATCCCAGGGGCAACAGGTACAGGCCATCTCTGACAAAGCATTGTGTTCTGTCGATCATGTCATCCCAGGCAGACAAACACTGGATCCTCTTAGAATGACACCAGAAGCTTAGCCAATTGTTAAAGTCAGTCATTTTGTCCTTGTATTGTGGTATCATTCTGGGCAATGGTAGGATGCTACTCGGTGCTACGGTTATACCCGCCTGGGCTACATGATCAGAGAGCTCCTCCATGTCTCTTTTCATATAGTCCAGGGAGGTACATCTCAGGTCATTCACACCAACATGGGTAATGACAGAGTCATATTTGTACTTGTTGTGGAGTGACTTAAGTGCTTGCATTATGTGGCGGATCCTGGCACCCGACAGGCAGCTAACAGTAACTTTCTCCTTGTTTAGCCTGGTGAGTGGGACATCAGTGTGCCTGACTATAGAGTCACCTATGACTAGTGTGATGGGTACGCTGTTTTGCCTTATGGGCTGAGGTTGAGTGGCACACTAATTTTGTGGGCTATGTGTCTTTTGGGTAGTGTTGGGGGGTGGTGGTTGCTTGCGTTTAAGCTTTGGAGGTCTCTGTTGTTTGGGCAGATTTTTACTGACAGCCTCCGCGAATAGTAGGTGTGTGTTTTGTGCTACTATGAGTGGGTTTAGGTGGTGTAGGTTTTGATGGACTGTGTGTTGAGTGTGGTGTGGTGCAGGTGTTTACTTTCTCCTCTTGACTGTCTAGTACAGTCTTGGCTGGAGAGAGCTTGGCTTCCAGTTTGGCTATATAAGTGCATCTCTCATAGGTTGTAGTGTTGGATGGTAGGAGGAGAGGGTTCATTAGGTGGACAGGGGAAAATACTGGGAGCTGACCCTTAGCCATACCTAGATAGGTGCTTATTAATTTAAGTACTAAAAACTGTTTTCCTCCTAACAAATGAGGAAAGTTGAGTGCTGCAGTAATTTGTAGAGTATTTAGTTTGCCGAGCAGAAGGAAACAGTTTTGAGTGCTAAAACTAGAAAACTGGTTAGTTCTAAGGGAAAATTAGAAGAGCAGACTTTCTGGCACCGGAAATAGTTTAACCCTAGTTAAACTGTGCTGTGCAGTGTGCAAAACCGCGCAAACACGGGTTTTTAAACAGAAAGATGAAAGGGATAGAAATAGTCCAAAATGGCCAATAAAACTACAGATTCTGAGCTGAAACCACTCCTCCAGCGACAGGCTGCTCAAAGCTCACCACTCTTTCTGATGAACAGAGAAGCTTCCTTCTATCTTAGTAAGGTCTGGGCAACACAAACTACAAAACAGCACAGAATTCAGCAAAATCTGAAAACAGGACTCTACTGGTTATAGAAAAGTGAGAAATGAGTAGAGAGATAGGATGTTTTTCTTTTTTTTTTTTCTTTTTCAAAAATTAAAACAGATACAGTAAAACAAACACTTTTAAAGCAGAAAAATGTCTATCACACTAGTATGTAACCCTCAGCTGTTCAAAAATTCAAATATTGGCTATCTAATATCTAAGGTTGGAAGGTCATTATTAATGGCCATAATCAGTTCCAAGTCTGGAGAGTTTCTGTCTTACTTTACCCAGTACTGCAAACATACACATGCATTGATATTGTTTAAATTTCACAGGTTTGAAAGACAAGCTTAAGATCTGCTGAACTTTAAGAAGCTTGAGTGCTGTTTCCCTAAATTAATATTTTATTTCATTCATATATGTACTAAGTTTATTTTTAAAAGAAGTTAATGAGTGACTTTTTTTGACAGTAAGGGAACACTTATGGATATGTAGTGGTAGGAAATGAGTAATGCAGCTTTAGCATTTTTCAATTATTGTTATTTATTTCAGTATTAGGCACCCCAGCCTTGTGTTAGTTACACCCAGTGGTTCACTCCAGGGAAAATTTTCAAGTAGAACTGGTTCAGATTCTGCATTATTACAGACCTGGCAGAGGTCACTCTGTAGCCTTGAAGATACAGAAATATAATGACAGTTCCTGAAGTCTTACTGAAAAGATAAAGGTTTCCAGCCCTATCACATTTCTATTAAGGAACTACACCATTTCAACTTAATTCAAAAGCTTGTTTGAAGGATACAGAATTTAGTGCGACATTAAGTAACATACTGGATCAGTGAGATATTAAGTGGTTCACTGAGATCCACGGAATGACCAGAGGCATTGGTTAGAATTAAACGGGCCACAGAAAATGCTTCTGACTTAGGCACACACTGCTCCGAGCTTTAATCAATCTATACAGGTCTTAAATACGTTACTTTTATGATATGACCATTTATTTTGTAGTCATAACTTAATTCTTTTTGCTATGATTCATGGCATTACATTTAGTAATTTTAAAAGTGTGGTCATTACTAATGCACCAGCTATGCACTTCTGCACATATCTTGGAGAAATATGTTTTTTGTTTACTTAGGTAATTTTGTTACTTGATTTGCATTCATCAGCACCCTTGGCTATCCAATACCAGTTTCCTCCTTTTATATCTAACAGGAATATTTCTATAAGTGGCCTGCAGTCATCAGTAGATTAAAGACGTGCTATTACAGTGTGCTGAATTTACTCTATTTTGCCTTTATTTTCTATGCTTAACTGTATTAATGATCTTGTATGTACTTGCTCATGCAGATGTAAATAATTAAAATATTTGTCTTCTCTTTAGTGAATGATGCATTATTTTAGAAACTAATACAAGGTAATATGAAATGAAAATATGCAATGTGATGCAATGCTTATATTACTTCTTATGTAAACTAGCTAGAAGAAAAGCATGTATTATTCATTTAATACCAAGACGGTTACAATGTAATAAAAAATACACATTTATGTTAGACATGTAAGAGCTTAAAAGAAGAGAGTTCCTGTGCACTAAATAAAGTGAAGTGTTTTCTGCAATATGAAGATTAACAAAAACATCACTTGATATACGTGTGTGTGTGTGTCTGTATATATAAAAACACACATATACAGGGGAACTAAATTTAAATGAATTCTCATTTGATCAACATCTGTGTAGCCAACAGAATAGAGGTGTGAGACTGCATAATTCCTGGGGTTGGAAAATATGCCCATTCTCTGACACTGTGCAATTACCCAGTTAGTATATATAATTAGCAGGAGGTGTGGGGGGGGGGGTGCAGGGGGACTTGCCCCTTTCAAAAAATGTTTTAATTTTTTTAGATTTGATTTTGCATGTGTCAAGGGTGCTACTATGCATATGTGTAGTAGCATGCTGACATTTGCAAAGTCAATGTTTTGTGGTCAGCTTTATGAACGTCGATGTGTGTGTTTCAATTAAATTCAGGACATACACAAAGAAACACACACACAGTTTGCAATCTTTTGCAATATACTACCCACTTTTTACATAAGTATGTTTTGACTTCACAGTGGTAATCTATAATTTAAAAGGCTTGGTTAAAATAATGCAAAATGTAATTAAAGCATCAAAATATTTCAAAAGTCCACAATGTGCAAGCCATCCATACCTCTTAACTGCTACCATTCAGGCATAGCAATATGATTTTTGCCCTCAATTTTCCTTGTTCTTTTAGATTTCTTGATTTCATTCATAAAGTTAGACCTGTTTAGAGTACATACATTATTAAATTACTTGACTAAGCTTATACAGTGATTTCTTATCACTCACTGCACGGGGTCTACAACGCACAGACAGTACATTCTAAAAAGTAAGAAAATGCTCCTCTATCTGCTATGATTTTTAAAGGCCAACATTATGATTTTTTTTTTAATTCTCAGAGGTTGGAAGATATAATGCACATTAAGTCTATCACATGAAACTGCACAAATGTAATTACAAAATGACATTACGATTTTTGTCAAAGTACCAGACTTATTTTTTGTAGAATTATATTTAATGAAATACTGCAGTTAACAGCAATCACCTCATGGTTATGGTACCACTCTTGTTACCAAGTAAGCACCCTTACCAAAAGCTGAACCCCCTCGACTTCCAAGATGGCTGTACATTGAGTAACAGCTTAACTCTAGCTCTCCAGTATGAAAACAGAAACTCAACAGAGAAGCCCAGTAGAGCTTTCTGTTTATGGGTAAATTTCACAACTGCCTAGTTAAGTGTACTGCCTGGATGCCAAGAAAAATGAAATACAGAGCACCTGGAATAAAATCAGCTACAAAAAGGGAGGAAGAAACACTAACTGGGGAAAGTTCTGCAGCTGTTCAGCAAAAAAGCAATGCAACCTCCAGGCATGACTTCTAATAATCTACAGGAAGATACAAGACAACTGCACACAGACCTAGTTAAATAAATGAAACACTGATGGAGTACATCAACACAAACAAAAGTCTGGAAAAAATGGAAGAAGCTTTAAACAGATATTCAGATGAGTTGACAAAACTAAAAAAAAAAAAATCAGAGAATGAAATAAAGAAAAAGGTGGCTGAATATGAAACTGCTCAGGAAGAGATGTTTAAAAAAATAGAATTAGAGAACAGACCACATAGGGAAAACCTGAGATTTTCAGCTATACCAGAGAAGTTGGAAGAAATAGACTGCATTAATTTTATGAAAGCAAAAATAAGCAACTGGACTGGTATTCCACAGCAGGAGTTGTTAGTTGAAAGGATACATTGTGTGTATGCTCTAAATATGGCTATGAAAAAGCAACCTAGCCCTTTAATAGTAAAGATGCAATCCTACCAGCAGAAAGACTTGATTCTGACAAAACTGTGGCAGATGGACAAAATACTAAAAGTAAGAGACAGCACAGTGTTTGTGGAGAATAGATACTCATTGTACACCAGGCAGAAGAGGAGTAAATTCATTCCGCTCTTCAGGGAATGTTGACACACAGATGTGAGATTCAAACTGCTGTACCTAGTGTTCTTCAAGGTATTCTTCCCTGGAGGGACAAAACCATTCTTTGATGAACTACATGCTAAGGAGGAGAAACAAAACTTTGTCCAACACAAAGTGAGCTGTGAAACAGGAGGAGATTCTGCTTCTTGTTTTTCTGGTAATAAAGACCACAGAGAGACTGTACCTGTGAAACATTTTCCACTGTTTCAATGGAAAATGTTGGAGAGAACGAAGGGACCACGAGAGTTGACTAGAAGAATTGAGAGTACAATGGAACTGAAGCATTGACAGAAGACGGAGATGAACAGTAATGAATCCAGCAACTTATTGTGGGATTACAATGCAATAATTATATTTGTGAAATATGACCGAACAAAAAAACCTGGAACTTTTGGACTTGTGGGGGAGACTAAACTATATGCCCTACTTTATATCATTAATGTTCAAAAAATGCTTTGGGAAGGGGAGAAAGTTAACTGTAAGTACAGAAAACATTTTTTTCTTAATAGTACTATTTTGTGGTGTATGGTTTTCTTTGCATGCTATAAAGTTTTCTCAGATATTTTAAGTGTAATGAGGACTGTAAATAGATGCTGATATATATATATATATATATATATATACATACATACATACATATATAGCAAAAACTCTGATTAAAAGAGCATGATAAAAGAAAAATTAATGTGCTTTTTCTCATACTTGCATGGGGGAATGACTAGATTAAGGACCTTAGACTGATTCAGTAACACGTTTTAAAAGAAAACAAGTAAATGAAAAAGAATATTGATTATGAGGCTTTTTCTAGCAAATGAATGTATGCTTAATAGCAATTCTGTATCTGGCCCTCATGGAAACAATCTGATAAAGAGAAATTGACTGACTGGATCTCATGTCTCTATGGAGACAATCCAATAATGACAAATTTGCTGTCTGTTTCTCATGTGTCCATGCAGACAATCTGATAGAGAGAAATTGGTTACAGTCTGGTGGACAGTGACTGGCTGTGGTTGGGGGGAGAAACTGGCTATGAGATAATGTTCTCTGAAAGCATTCAGGGGTTTTCCCAGCTGGGAGAGCTATAAAGATAAGATAAAACCAGTTAGGACTCTTTAGAAACACAGGCTGCAGCAGATGTCTTAGCATGCATAACCTTTCTTTTAGGTTAACTCAATTCCGTGAGTGTGGCTGTCAATTTGGGACATTTGTTCCTGTTAGGAGGGTAAAACTTCAACATCTGAAGATGTATACAGTTGTGTGTGTTAGTATTAAATTAATAGGTTTTAAGGGGGCATTTTTTTGAGGGCTTTCAATAAAAGAAAAAAAGTTTTGTAAGATGTGACATAGGCTCAAATGGATATGGCAAGAAACAACTATATAAAAGTTCAACCTGCCAAACAGTGTATGCATGTAACACAAAAGCTGAAACTTGACATTTAACAAAAAAGGTGTTATACATAAAAGGTGGGAATAATAACTTTTTAATACAATGATTCTTTCTTTAATGTATTTAAATGGAAATGGCCTCATAGATAAATATGAACTAGAAAGAGTAGTGAACTATATTAAAAAATGTAGAATGCAAATAGCTGTGTTACAGGATAGACACTTAGAAATGAACATGTGAATTTGATAAAGAAATGCTTTCAGGATGGTTATTCAGCAGAATATCTGGGACAAAGAAAAAGAGGAGTACTTATATTAACTGCAAGAGGAGAAACAATCAGTTTTCAGCAAGGAATATTACTTACAGGTGGAGACTGGAATTTGATTTGCAGCAGTGAAGATGTGTCTGGGGAGCCCAGAAGGGAGAGTATAATAAAGGAGGGCAGATTTGTGAAGGAATTTATGAAAATATTTGGCATGGAAGATGTGCATTCAGTAATAGGAGTTCGGAATGAAGTCACATAGTATTCCTCAAGATATAAAAACTGGGCTAGGCTAGACAAAAATGTATATTTCATAGGAACATGTGCATTTAACTGAAGGTCTTGATATGCATCCAATAACTATTTCAGATCACGCACCAGTAACAACTAAAATAAAAACACAGGGTAATGAAATAAAAATGAGACACTGGTGCTTTCCCACCAATCTGTTGAAAAGAGAGGGATTTAAGGAATGGGTACTGGAGATTATTCAGGAGCTATTCAAGAGGATATAAATTACTTCTGAAAATGTAGCTAGAGATAGTGGAATAAAATTAAGGTGGAGTTTAAAAATAGGGTGGAAATACAAGAAAGGGAGCTATGGTTAAGAAGCAACAAGAATTTTTTAGAGGGACTGACAAAGTATTGTAGAATAGGGAGAATTTCACAGAACAAGAAGAGGATCAACTGCAGAATGCTAAGCAGAAATAAGGGATTACCTCAATAATATATGCAAGTTTAGAATGACTGCTGTTAAACAACTGTTCTCTGATGATAACACTAGAGCACAAAAACTTTTAACACAACGAGTAAGGCAAGAGAAAGTAGAAAGGGCTGTTTCAAAGCTTAGGGAGCCTATAACAAGGAAGGTAACAAGAGATCCTGTAGAGATATTAAGAAATATTTTGGAAATTCTTTGAAAGTCTATATATACAGCAGAGAAATATGGAACTCCAGGAAAGATACAAATGGAAATGTTTATGGAACAATTAAATATGATATGCCAAGATTAGAGCTAGATGAGGCTCAATTACTAGCGGTTAGGATAGGAGGAGATGAGATGAAAATTGTGATATATAAGCAATCTACAGGAAAGCCCCCCAGAATAAATGGTATTCCTGTGGAAGTCTGGAAGCTAGGAGGGAAAAAACAGATAAAGATCTGGAAGGTTTTGTTTAACCGTATTTTAAGAGGAGAAGTACCAACATCCTGGAAGAAAACAGTGGCAACTGTAATACTGAAACAGGGTAAAGATCCATCAGATGCAGGTTAATCCAGGCCCATTTCAATACTAAACCATGATTATAAAGTCTTCATGTTTATAATGGATAGAAGAATGGCAAAAGTGATGCCAAAATTGATGCATATGGATCAATGTGGTTTTGTGGAGGGGAGGCAAACATTTGATGACATTAACAGAACACTGATGATCCACAGGGAAGCAGAATGTAAGAACATACCATTATTGTTTGTGGGTCGTGATGCAGAGAAGGCATTTGACAGAGTAAGCTGGGACTTTATGAGCAGGGAAATGAAAGCATTTAGATTTCCTGAAAAAATTATAAGGTTGATTAGGAGGATGTATGAGGGATTGGGGGCAAAATTAAAGTGGGTGGGGTCCTCTCTGATAATGTCTATTTGAGCAGGGAAAGCAGGCAGGGGTGTCCCCTTTCCCCTTTGTTATTTGCTTATATTTAGAACCATTGTCAAATAAAATATGGGACACAAAAATTCAAGGATATAACTGGCATGGTATTCAAGAAAAGCTGGCTCTATTTACAGATGATATTTTATACCTGAGAAAACCAGAGAGAAACATTACAGTGGTGTGGAACATTTTCAGACAGTTTCATATCTTTTCAGGATACAAAATTAATTAAGCTAAAACAAAGTCAATAGCTGTAAATGATGTACCCACATATGAATTGGTTCAGTTTTTGTTATTTTTCTTTCGGCTTTTCCCGGTTAGGGGTCGCCACAGCGGAACTCTGGTCCATGAATGATTGGTAGTCGACTTTTTTATGGTGCCGAGGTGCCAGCCCGACGCCCAACCTTCAACGAAGGCACGCCCATTCATTGGTTCAGTAATATCCATATTTATAGGGACATAATAAAATGAAGTATTTAGGAGTATGGATTAAAAATTATTCTGGTATGGCAGCTAAGGATATATGGGAAGAGACTAAACAAAAGATAATACAAAAACTGAGGAAATGGAAGCTTTGTTATATGGATATGGATAGATAAGATACAAGCAGTTAAAATGTTTTTAGTCACATTAGTCTTATACACAGGTCAGACAATTTATCAACTAGAAGAGAAGTTGTGGATAGCAATTAATAAGGAGCTGAAGGACTTTATCTGGGAGGGGAATATGGCTTGAGTCAAGTGGGATAAGATGATTTTTCCTGCAGAATAGGCCAGATTGGGATTACCCAATTTGAATGGGTATTTCAGAGCTACACAGATAAGGCTCCTATACATAAGCACAAGCAGAAAACTGTAATTCAAAGTGGAAAGGGATGACGATGAAACGGGGAAGCTCAATAAACAAGGAGAGACTAGGATTTTGGATGCAGGCCTTTAATGAGAATAGCAGTAATCACACAGAATATTATATCTATAAAGCAGCAGAAAGTATCCTAAGAAGTAAGCCAACACGGGAATGGAAAAAGGAGATTCTGCCAACAGGGATGGCTGCAATTAGGGATATAGACAATAGGCAAGAGAGTGCTGGAATATATTGGAGAAAACTGACAAAGGAAACAAGGTATTGGGAGCAAATATCTATAGAGGAAAAGACAGAATGGGAAGACACTAAGAATTTATTTTGACTGCAGGTTAGACACTGCCTTCCCGATCAAGGATTGATATCAGAGTATAGGCAGAGAGAAAGAAATAAGGGGGGGTGTTCTAAATGAAAGACCAGCACTGGTAAAGTTTTTAGTAGACTCTAGAACAGAAGCTGGCATTAAAAAAGGAATAATTAGTAAGCATATAAAATATTACATGATAACTATAAGAATCAATCACAGGAGGTTAGAAAAGATTGGGAAGAGAGCTTGGATAAGCAATTCCCAAAGAAACAATGGCAGGCTATATGTATATCTCCCAAATATGCAACAAAATCCAGATGATTTAGGATTTTTGCTTGGAAATGTTTATATTGATATTTTTATACCCAGAGAATTTTCCTCAGGTAGACAGCAAATGTTGGAGGTATGATGGGGAAGAAAGAGGTAATTTGGAACATATTTTCTGGGAGTGCAGTGAGTTAGTGGACTTTAAGGATTCCCTGCAGGATGCACTGTCGGAGATGCTGGGTAGGCGGATTGGTGTGACAAGGGGGATGATTTTTCTGTGTTACAGAATCAGAATTGCCTAGACATAAGTAAGGCCTTTCAGTGTCTAATTATGGTGGCTGCCAAAAAACAATTACTAGAAAATGGTAATCAAAATCTAAACCAATTGTACTAGAAGTAGTGAATACAGTAACATAGATAAAACAACTGTAATTGAGATCTTTGAAAAAGGGTAGGAGCAAACTACATAAGAAAAATGGGAATTATGGGAACAGTACATATAGTGGAGGAATGAGGCTTAAACGAAGGCAGGACTTAAATGAGTTGTAATGTTTGACTGAAAATTATTGGGTAGATTAAAAGTCATGTATTATAAGTGACATACAGCGTTTGCAAGTGGGAGTGTGTCAGTATGATTTGTGATGTAAAATGCTTGCAGCTAGGATTGTGTCGCTGTGGATTGTTTTCGTTTATATAAATGTAAGATTGCCCATGTCATAAGGGATGGTTTAATAAAGATGTTTCTTGTTTAAAAAAAAAGAAGGGCAGGAATTGAATAATTTATGTAATGTTGCTTAGGTTATATGATATATTAATACACAGCAATACATGTGAATTAAGTTTGCAAACACGGACTTTAATTGTTTTTATATAAATGTAAATTTGCCTATGTCACAAGTGATAATTCAATAAAGATGTTAAACCCCCCCACCTTCTATCCTACTGTGGGAAAGTTGGCAAAGCCACTCCTTCTCACTTCTCCCACACTGGCTGCTCTAGCACCCCAGCTGCTAGTCAAGCCTTCCACCCTGGCTGCTCCAGCACCCCAGCTGCTAGTCACACCTCCCACTCGGGTTCCTCCAGCATGCCAGCTGCTAGTCAGTCTCAGGTCATCTGGGGAAAACAATACAATATTGTGTTAAGTTTAAGCCACAACACTGACAATTAGCAATACAAGAATATAGTAACATTCATTAAAACTACAATTTAATACAACAGAAGGGCCATTCATATATATATATAATCATTTGCAAAAAGACTAGTGAGCAAAATAAGGCAAACTTGAACAGATATTGTGTAGTCACTGTCTTTGAAACAACTGCTTTAAGACTTGAAAGGAGCCTGTTAGACAGCTGACTAGAGCCTGTCAGGTGGAATGAAGGTACTGAAGTGTTCTATTACCAATAAGTAAGGCATTCCATAACAGTGGAACTAGTTTTGCAAATTCCTTTTTGAAGTACAACAAAAGCAGATAGTCTCAGAGTAAGGCAGCAAAGATAGCAAGCAGTGATGAAAAATGGTAAATAACTATTTGGATAATGAAAAGCAAAATTTATGAAATAGCAAAAGGTAGTTATGGCAAAGAGAAATGTCTTACTGTGTCAGGGAGAGTTGTCTGTGGGGTGAATGAAACACTGGTGCGTACCTCCAAACTGTCCAGAATTTTAGGTAATATCCAGATTTCTGCTAAATATTTTTGGTCTGTTCCTTATAAAATGTGTTTTTTTTCTGGCAAACTAATGAATTCTGAAATCACTAAATAATGACAGACATTTGAGATTAAGACTTTATATCCTTCAGAAAATATAAGAGCAACAATCTGTCCTGATTTGAGGCCTATCTCTCCCTATTATTTCCGGCTTTGTCTAGAACTACTGCAAAGGTGGAAATTCCATTGAATATTCTAACTACCATCCCATAGCACTACTCTCCCCCTTGGCAAAAATAATGGAAAAGTGCATCCATAGACAGTTACTAGACCATCTACTTCAGAATAATCTTCTAGCCAAGTGTCAGCATGGCTTCAGACCTTTCCATAGCACAACTACTGCTCTCTTATCCTTCACCGACTGCATCAATTCTAACTGTAATAACAATGTTCTCTCTTCGGCACTTTTCATCGAGCTTTCCAAAGCATCTGACATGGTCAACCATGATCTACTTATTGTCTTTGTGTCTTTCGGCTTTTCCCAGTTAGGGGTCGCCACAGCGGAACTCCGGTCCGCTAATGATTGGTAGTTGATTTTTACATGCGGAGTTACCAGCCCTGACGCACAACCTTCAACGAATGTACGCCCATTCACGCATGTCTCCACGCAGAAGACGCTCTCGCTGAGAATCGAACCAGACAGCGTCTTACTGTGAGGCGACAACGCTACCGCAGCACCACCACCGATCTACTTATTAATATACTAAAATACTTTTCTCTTGATACAATGGCTACTAAATGGTTCCAGTCCTACTTAGACAATAGACAACAGGCTGTCCCTATGGGACAACAACCTATCATCCCATCTCCCTGTTACCTTAGGTGTTCCCCAGGGCTCCATATTAGGCCCCCTCCTTTTCTCAATATTTATCAACGACCTAAACTGAGCTATTCCCCAAGCTAACTGCATACAATATGCGGACTATTCAACAATAATCTGCTCAGCTAAATCTCAATCCCAACTGCAGACTCTAACCCAAAAAATGTTTAGTATAACAGAGAACTGGTTTCTACAACGTTGCCTCCTCTTGAACCCCCAAAAAACCAAACTCTTGCTCTTTACTCCTACCAGGAAGTCACTCCCACTCAATTTCTCAATCTCATCCAACAATGGCATACTCGTATCTCCTGATCTAACAACTAAACTTTTAGGGGTTACTATTGATAACCTGAACTTTGATGCCCACATCAACAATACCATAAAAACTGTTAACAAGAAACTAGGATCTCTTTACAGGATTAAACCCTTTCTCTCTCCACTAGCTAGAACCACTATTGCCCACTCCCACCTTATCTCCGCACTTCTCTATGCTTCTTCTATATATACAAACCTGTCAAAATATAACCTGAACAAGCTGACCAACTCATATAACAACATTGCCAGATTTGCCACGGCTTCTCCTTTCAGGACCCATCACTGCTATAACCTGAAATAATTAGGCTGGCTAGAGCTCCAGAATCAGATTTACTATAACCAATTCACCATTGCCCACAAGACCCTCTACCAACCCACAAATACCCCAATTCTTTCCAGCCTCATTACCCAAAATAAAAACATCAAAGATCATCTAATAAACTACTTGTATCAACATGTAAATCTAAAAACATGGCAGGAGATGCCTTGTTCTCTAATGCAGTGGGAAAAAACTGGAACCAACTCCCTTACAAACTTACATCACTGTCGTCTTATAAACTTTTTAAGCACAATCTGAAACTCTATCTGAAAACCCATTGGTTATGTCCCTGTACAAATCCTGACTAATCCAATCTGCTCCCGTCTCTCTCTTGCTTTAGACCTTATATCTACTCTGACTTTTGTCAATATCCACCTAATACCTATCCTTTACAAAGACATATCTTACCCTTTACAGCTAATTTAACTTGTATAGCCAAGTGTTTTGTAAATACAGTATAAAATACCTCATCTAATGCTTCTAACAAATTCTGTACAAACTGTGCAAGTTGTTTTTTTCTTGCAATTGCTGAAACTTTAACTATGTATCTGTACCACAACTTGTTACCTAATTTATGTTGAAACTGTGTACATTTTTGAACTGTTGAAACCTTAAGTCTGTATCTATATAAATAACATTTACCTGAATAGTTGTACTAATGTAACTTCCTGGAGCTTATCTTCCCGGGACTCTACTGAAAATGGACATGCATCCAGTTAGACCATCCCGGTCAACAAATGTAAAATAAATAAAAATAAAAATTAAGATGTTGATACGTCTGCACTGATGTTAGACAAATTTGATTTAGTGCTATTTGCAGAGAAAGATATTTTATGAGTTACATAAAATAATGATAGGCAGATTACATTCAAGTTTAGGACTAAGTACAGTTTTGACTATAGCTCTATCAGTTTCAGGTGTTAGGATGCATATCATCTTTTAAGACAGGAAGAGTTGAGTTAATACTTGATTCGTGGTCATTTCTAATTTTTACATGAAAGAAGAATGAGACTACATGATTACATTTTATTCGAAAGAAGTAAAATAACTATTCCAGGGTTTACCAATACCAAATGTATGGTTTTAGTTCTGAAAGAGTTACTTTAAAGGTTCTGGTGGCTGAACCAGTGGCAGAGAGAAAATTCACTTGTGTAACTGCCATGCTAGCACTTATCTGAACTAATTAGCAGTAATACATTGTCAGCATAAACAATGTTTTTAGGTTGGAGGAGCTCAGTAAGAAGGATATTAATAAATGGGGAAAAAGATTATAGGAATCGAGTTCTTTTGCATACTGGAACATAAATTATCATCAGGAAACAACTGCATAATCAGAAATAAACAGGCCTGTCTAAATTGTAATTTTGAACCAAAGCAAGTGCTGCCTGAGGAAACCAATGTCAGAGAGTTTAGAAAGAAATGAGCATTAAACGTTCTCCTTAGATCACCGATGATGCCACCAGTTAGCAACCCTTTGCCAATGCGAATATGAATATACAGTGATGCGAAATGAATCCAAAAGTACTCCGAAGGCAAAAAGTTAACGTATTTTATTAATAACGTTTTCGCTTCTGTATAACAGGAGCTTCATCAGACAAGTAAAAAAAGGCGCCAAGTGCACTTTTTAAATTGCAACCAGGTTTTACAGTGTGATGTCATTTCCTTGGAGACCAAAATAGTAACCAACACACTTGTTTACAAAATAGCATAAACAGTTAATGTGTAGGAACATATCAGGTCCACAAACTGGTTTTTATATTTACCCTGATAAAAGTAAAAATAACCAAACATTGGCTAGGAAACATATTAAGACTGTCTGTTCGTACAGTCATATAAAAGTTATTTAAAAATTGATCACAATAAATCAGCTAGAATACCTAAACATAGTATTTGCAACCTAAAAAACACAATTAGAATGTATAAAAATGAATCGATGAACAAGAATTTGAAGTTTCATTTCATTCAAAGCATACTTTCTAAGAAGAGGTCTCATAAAAGAAACATCTCAAAAAAGGTAAACACCTTTTTATAACATATTAAAAAAGTTTAACAAGTACTCCAAACTTAATAGAATATATGTTGTATGAGATAAAATTTTCAACATAGAGCAAAAATAAGGTCTAAATCTAAGACCTAAGGTAACTTTTATACTTTAAGATAACAGCAATGTTGCAAGCTTCGTTTAATCCCGGGGGAGAAAAAGCATTTAATAAGAGTTGCCATTCCAACTCTTTTATTTCTAATAAGAGTGATTGGGGACCCCCTCTAATCCCAAGTTTTACCAGGTCAATGCCCATAAAACAAAAGCTATGCCCAATGTTTTCAAGAATGTGTTTTGAAAGAGCATTGTCCAATTTTTTGTTTTTTATAGCGTAATTATGTTGGTAAACGCGATCCCGTAATCTCTGGTCGGTTTTACCAACATAAAATGCAGGGCAGCAGTTGCAAAATGCTATGTAAATTACTGACCTTGTGTCACAACAAATCTTATGGTTGATAGTAAATTTCTCCCCTATCAACCATAAGATTTGGTAAAACTTGGGATTAGAGGGGGTCCCCAATCACTCTTATTAGAAATAAAAGAGTTGGAATGGCAACTCTTATTAAATGCTTTTTCTCCCCCGGGATTAAACGAAGCTTGCAACATTGCTGTTATCTTAAAGTATAAAAGTTACCTTAGGTCTTAGATTTAGACCTTATTTTTGTTCTATGTTGAAAATTTTATCTCATACAACATATATTCTATTAAGTTTGGAGTACTTGTTAAACTTTTTTAATATGTTATAAAAAGGTGTTTACCTTTTTTGAGATGTTTCTTTTATGAGACCTCTTCTTAGAAAGTATGCTTTGAATGAAATGAAACTTCAAATTCTTGTTCATCAATTCATTTTTATACATTCTAATTGTGTTTTTTAGGTTGCAAATACTATGTTTAGGTATTCTAGCTGATTTATTGTGATCAATTTTTAAATAACTTTTATATGACTGTACGAACAGACAGTCTTAATATGTTTCCTAGCCAATGTTTGGTTATTTGGTTATTTTTACTTTTATCAGGGTAAATATAAAAACCAGTTTGTGGACCTGATATGTTCCTACACATTAACTGTTTATGCTATTTTGTAAACAAGTGTGTTGGTTACTATTTTGGTCTCCAAGGAAATGACATCACACTGTAAAACCTGGTTGCAATTTAAAAAGTGCACTTGGCGCCTTTTTTTACTTGTCTGATGAAGCTCCTGTTATACAGAAGCGAAAACGTTATTAATAAAATACGTTAACTTTTTGCCTTCGGAGTACTTTTGGATTCATTTCGCATCACTGTTTATTGGTTTTTTGGTTTTTTTCCTTGGTTTGCGAATATGAATATAGTCAGCTACATGGAACCTGGTCTAAACCCATGGTATGAGTCGCCAAGAAGGTGGAACTACTGGGTGACAGCTAGGATTTGTTTGATGATATGTTTTCAAAGATTTTGTCTGGAAGAGTTAGGTTAGTAATCAGAAGTAATTGTATATGCGTAGAGGGGTTTGGGACTGCAGGTAGGAGGATGATTATTGCAGATTTTCATTAAGCCAGAAGTAATCCTGTACCAAAAGAAAGGTTAAAGATATGCACAAGTGGCTGCACGATATCTGACAGGGAGAGTTAGTAGTAAGGGGACTTAAGGAAGGTATCTTAATTACACATTAGATGAGATCACTTTGAACTGGAATTAACAATGTGAGGAAAACAGTTCAGAGTCTTGTATATGGGGATGGGGAGAAGGCTATGAAGAGGTAGCAGAAGTGAGGCAGAGGTAGTACAAAAGTCTCAGCATGTTGGTACTTTGCTCTCAAGAGACAGATGAAGTTGCTGAATCAATTAGGGTTTTACATTGTTTCCCTTGAGTAGCCCAGTATTTTTATTTTTTGGACAAGGCGCCTTGGAGTTTACATGCAGGGAGTTCTGTTTAGTTTTGCAGAAAATAGATCGATATCCAAATCATTTAATACTGTATATTCAGATAGTGTAGCTAAACTATTGAAGCACATCCCCCTATCTCTGAAATCTATTCAGAATGCACACTGATTTAAATCGCAACTAAAACTTCACGTATTAAATCAATAAATCTGCTTTTGTGCATCTCCAGGATAAATGTCATGGTTATCTTCAGCCTGCCATATCATCAAACTCTTTCTCTTCGGTCAGAATCCTCTACCTACAACCAATATTCACCAATAACTGAATAGTTTTACGAGCATTTCCAAGCTATGTACATTGTTTTGTGACACTGTTTACCCTCCACCTCTGCACTTCTGACATATACCTTAGAATATATACAACTGTCTCAATCTGCTTCACATCTGATTTCTTAATTACAATATATTTTCCTTTCCTCACTCCCATTTCTTTTGAGTTTCTAAGCACTAATCACGTCTATTATTTATCTGACAAACCCACTAACATACTTCTTCAAATGCTTGGTGTTCAACATCAGCTAATGCACAAAAAGAAGTTATGTCTTACCATAACGTTCCTTCTGTGTTGTAGATCTTTATTCATTCATTACTGCTAGGACTTTGGTTCCGTCCTCGGAACCGACACGGCCGTTACCAAGCTCGTGCCAGCCAAAAACTCTCAGCTAAGACTTAACCACAATGCCCCTCTCATAGTCTCTTTAGATAGAGTTTGCTCGCCATTATAGTATAGAAGTAATAAAAGAGGCAGTAGGAGGCTCTTTCTGAGCAAATACCTTAACTAATAAGGAATTCCTAAAGTCCACCAGGAGTTCAAGCAGGTTGTAGGAGGGGGACGAGTAATGAATGAATAAAGATCTACAACACAGATGAAACTTTATGGTAAGACATAACTTCTTTATCTGGTGATATAAATCTTTATTCATTCCTTACTGTTAGGACCAAGTCCCCAGCTACTTGAGTCCTGGGTGGCCCTTAAGGAAGGACATTCCTGAGCACCACAGAACCAAAAGATGTTCATCCCCTGGAGGCCAAATCCAATTTGTAATGAGTGATAAGGTATGAGGTCTTGCCCAAGTGGCTGCTGCGCAGATGTCATCCACAGAGGCTCTGGAATGAAAAGCCACTGAAATAGCCATCGATCTAGTAGAGTGAGCCTTTATTCTGGAAGGTAAAGACACTTTGTTCTGATGGTAGATGAAAGTAATGGCGTTTCTGAGCCAAGAAGATAAAGTTATTCTGGAGACAGGCCTACCCAATCTGGGTCCTGCAAAGGCCACAAACAACTGATCCATTTTTCTGAAAGATTTAGTTTTGTCCAAATAGAAACAAAGTTGCCTATGAACATCAAGGGTATGCAAAAGATATTCCCCTCTATTTGAATGATGAGGGAAGAAAACCGGAAGGTCAATAGATTAATTAATGGAAAACCAAGAAATGACCTTGGGCAAAAAGGAGGGGTCAATACATAGGGACACTCTTTCCCTATGAAAAATCAAGTAAGGTCTCTTGACACTCAAGGCCTGCAACTCAGATACTCTTCTCGCTGAGGTAGGGGCTACTAGAAGTAGAGTTTTCCAAGACAAAAATTTCATATTACATGAGTTAGAAGGCTCAAAAGGAGGACTTGTTAACAAACAAAGCATCAATGTCAAGTCCCAAGGCTCAATAGGAGGCTTGACAGGAGGTTTAACATGTAATACTCCTTTCATGAAGGTTTTCCACAGTCGGTGTGACATAACAGAAGAATTGTCAATTCCATTGTGAAAATTTGCAATAGCTGCTAAATGCACAGTAATTGTCGATGCTAAACCTCCTGCATGTAAATAGGGTAGTCAGGTATTGCAGGATCTTCTGAACAGGCATGGAAAAGGGGTCTATGTTATGATCTTTGGCCCATCTAGAGAACCTAGCCCACTTACTAGAATAAATTTTCCTGGTGGAAGGTTTGTGTGAAACCAGAAGAATCTCGCGAACAACAGATGAAATATCAGGTAGACTGGCAATCATCGGAAGTGGAGAAACCAAGCTGTGAGCTTGAGACTGAGGTGAATCAGTCCCTGAGGATAAGACAGCAGACCTTGGGACTGATCCAGGATCCACGGGCTGTGAATCAGATGAGGCCATGGGAAAGGGAACCAGACTTGATGGGGCTAATGAGGGGCAATGAGGATCACTCTGCTTCTCAACCTTTGAGATTTCTGGAGGAATTTCGGGATGAAAGGAAATGGGAGAAAGGCATACAACAAACCCGGGGGCCAATCGTGCGTCAGAGCATCCCTCGGTGACTCCCCCTGCGAGGGGATCAGGGCAAAGTAGCTTCTGCATTTGTTGTTTAGAGGAAAAGCAAACAGGTTGCAGCAAGGGCTGCCCCAACAGTGGAACATCTGGTCTGCTATTATAGGACTGAGGGACCATTCGTAAGGCATCAGAATGTTCCTGCTCAGATTGTCCGCAATAAGATTGGAACTCCCGGGAATGTGCATGGCTATGAGAAAGCGGATCGAAGCCATCGCCCAGTGCCAAATTCTCATGGCCTCCCAACACAGGGGATAAGACCTGGTTCTGCCTCGTTTTTTGATGTACCAGATGACTGATATGTTGTCTGATTGAATTGCCATGGTCCCAGAAGGAAGGGATGTGTGGAACGCTTGCAAAGCTAAGAGAACTGCCCTCAATTCCAGGACATTTATGTGCAAATTGGCCTCCATGGGGGACCAGGTGCATTGGACTCTCTTTCCCTGGAAATGCCCCCCCCCACACTAACGGGGAAGCATCCGTGGTCCCCATGGCCCTGGGCTGGGGGAGGCAGAATGGTTGACACCAAAGATTAGATTGTGGCTTCATCCACCACAGCATTTCTGTCTTGAAAAGGTTTGCAAGGCGTATCATGTGGTCGAGTGGGTGGGTTAAGATTGACCATTGTGATGAAAGGAGCCACTGTACTACTCTCTTATGCAACCTCGCCAGTGGAACTAAGGTAATGGTTGCTACCATAGATCCCAATAGCTGTAGTACAAGGCGTGCTGGTACAAATGTCTGTAGGAGGAGGAGGAGGACTTGAATCTGGCTTATTTTTGAGAGCCTGTGAGGAGGAAGGGAAGCTTGACAGGATGTTGTGTCGAAGATCACTCCAATGAATTCCAGTGCTCTTGTTGGAGACATTTCTGATTTGTCCATGTTGATAGTGATACCTAAGCGAAGAGCAAGGCTTTGAGTGTAAGGGAGATTGAGAATGAGAAGATTCCTGGTCATGGCAGTAAGGAGCCTATCGTCTAAATATTGAAACACCTGGAATCCTTGTAGTCGGAGATGAGCTACTACGACTGCCATACATTTGGTGAACACTCTGGGGGCTGTCGAGAGACCAAAGGGTAGTACCCTGAACTGATAGTGATTGGCTCCCAGCTGGAAGCGGAGAAATCTCTGGGAGTGTTTGTCCATCTTTATGTGGTAATACGTGTCCTGGAGGTCTATAGAGCACATCCAGTTGTCCTTCCCCAGAAGGGGGAGGCTGGACTGTACCGTGACCATCCAGAACTTTTGAGGTTTTATGAATTTGTTTAGTAAGCTGAGATCCAGGATTGGTCTCCAGACCCCTGCCTTTTTTTGCACTAAAAAGAACCTCGAGTAAAACCCGGATCCTCTCTGGTCTGGTGGGACTGGCTGGAGTACTCTTTTTCTTAGCAGCTTTTCGATTTCTAAGGCTGCAGCCTCTCTCTGACTGGGTGGGACATCAGGAAGTTGTTTCATGGGTCTGGGAGTAAGATCAAATGGGATATGACAGCCTCTGGATATTATTCTCTGCACCCATGCATCCACTGTTATGAGTTGCCAGGCCTGTAGGTGCAGGAAAAATCGACCCCCGACTGTTTCCAGAGGAAAGCAATCGGGATGATGTTCAGGAGTGCTGGTAGGGTTGGCTGGAGAAGGAATCTCTAGCGCCCTGGTTGCGTGGACCTCCTCTGCCCCAAAAGGAGCGTCTTCCGGATGAGTTGCTCCCTCTGCCCTGGGGGGATTGCTCATCAGGAGTGTCACAAAAAGATCCTTAGGACTTCTTGAACCACAATTTTCCTCCCCTCTGGTGCCTGGAATAGGATCTCTGGGGGGGGTGGAAAAATGTATGCCCATCCTTCTCACTACATGATAGTGTGTCTCTTACTTTGGGACCAAAAAGGGAAGATTCAACAGGCGCGTTGACAAAGAAAGATTTAAAGGGGTCCACAAAATCACACAAATGCATCCAAGCATGCCGTCTCATGATGATGCCTGATGCAGCTGCTCGAGCTGTGGTGTGAGAGATCAAGTGCATCAAGGAGTTTGAGATGGATTCCAGGGTAGATAGCTGAGAGGCAACAGTATCACACACCTCCTCAGGCAGTACCCCGGCCAAAGAGGCAGACATTTCTGAGATTAGGTCTCTTTGGAGGAGTGTAAAATGTGACAGATAATTCAGCAATCGAATGGCAAAGGTCACTGAAGCATAGGCCCACTTCCCCAGTCTGTCCATAGCCCGAGACTCCCTGTTCGGGGAATGAACACTGAAACCATCTTCTGCCAGCTCCCTCTTTGTGGCCACCGCCATGACCATGGAATCAACTACCAGCTGCTTGGACCAATTGGGCTGATCTTCAGGGGTGGATAAAATTTTATCTGGCTTCCAGGGGACAGGTTCTATGTTATCCGGGGCCTTCCAGGCACGCTGCACAATAAGTTTAACAAGCTCACCAGCAGGTGGGGTCACCCAAGAAGTAGATGGCTGAGCACGGAAGGCCTGCAAGAACACAGATTCCTCCGAAGGGTTGGAGGGCTTCCAGTCTCCCCTCTGCTTGGTCTCGAGAATGTCTCCAAATGAGACGTCTTCCGGGGGAGACCATGGGGACCCTTCTCCCTCATTGCCATCTGTCTCTTCGGTGATGGATTCCTCAGGGGAATCAAGGTGCTTCCTCTTGCATAGTTTCTTCCGGGGTGGCTCCCCATTGGGATCTTCTGAGGAGGACTCTGGAGAAAGGGTTGCCTTCAAGGGAAGGTCGTGCGGCTCCTGTGCTCAGAATCCCAGAGTAGGGGATTGGGACAGCTGCATGCTGGGGGGGGGGTTCTGGTGTCCATGCCAATGATGTCAACTGCGAGCCTGTTGAGGCAAGGACCCTATCCATCACCTGGAAAGCAGGCCCACCCAAGGAGGGATGGGAGCCCTGAACCGAGACGGACAACCTTGGAACTGGGGTCACACCCCACCCTGAGAAGCCCACCTCCAGGTGAGGAGCTCCGAGAGGACCAGTAGCTGCTGGGGGAGCTGTAGACGACGCCACTGAAAAAATAGGTGCCAAACTAGGCGCCACGGTGCCGACAGCCCAATCACTGCTCCGAGAGTGCACCAATTCCAATGGAGCCATTGCACCAAGAGTAATCGGTGCCGACAGGGAAGCCTCCGCAGACGGAGCCGAGACAGAATGCACTGGGATGGCCATCTGTACCAAAGTCTGCGGGACCTGGGAGGAGGCCGGAGGAGGATATACAGGTGAATATGCCTTGAGAACTTCCATTCCAAGAGGAAAGGAAGACCTAGCAGGGGTGGGTAATCCTCTAGCTGCCAAAAGCTGGTCCACAACCCTCACTACATCTTGTTCTGAAAGACTCCTGGTGGATCTGAAGGAAGCTGCCGAAGGAGATTCAGGTCTCTCAAGAAATGTTCTAAACTAGTATCCCAAAAAAGGGGTCATAAGTGGGAGAATATCTGGTTCTGGGAAGGTGTTCGGCCTTCGGAACCGATGGTGTCAGTGGAGCCATATAAGACATCGGCACCGGGGATGGTGCTGATGCAGGTACAGTAGTCGGAGCGAGTGTCAAAACCAAGGTCGGCACCAAGGAGGATGGTGCCGAAGCTGGTACAGTGGTTGGAGTCAGAATTAAGGTTGGCACCAAGGGAGAAGACATGGAGCTTGGTGCCGAAGTAGTCTGCACCGAAGGTGTTGGAGAAGTCCGGCGTCTACTCGGTTCCGAGGAGGACGGAAATGTTGGAACCGAGTGACTCCATTTCTCTTTATGTTTCTTTTGCATAGGAGGTGGTAAAACCTCCGTCCCAGAAAGAGCTTCCGAGAAGGGAGTTTTCATCATACCCTTCAGAATCAGCTTGTTCTTATGCTCAGCCAATGTACGATTGCTGAAGTTGGAACAAATATCACAAGATACATTGATGTGGTCAACGCCCAAACAGTAAACACATCAGGCGTGACCGTCTGAGTTGGGGATCTTATGCCGCACTTATCACACTGTTTAAATCCTAGTTTTACTTTATCAGACATCATGGAAAACTACACTATAGTCCTAAACTACAATTTAACCAACCAAAACAGCAGCAGCAAGGTTAAAGAACAAGAAGTTTTTTTTTTTTTTTTTTTGTTTTGTTTTTTTAACAGAGAAAAAGGAGTACCACCAACAATGGTACTAAGAAATACCACAAAGTAGTAGGAAAGGGCCTACCAAAGGTAGGGAAGAGGGACAGTACCAATGATGGTAAGAAAAGAGCTACCGAAGGTAGGTTTTAGAGAGAAAGCATATATATTTAAAGAGGAAAAGATAATCTTTAGGGAAAATTGACTGGCAAAATCACAAAAAATACTACACTTAGCTTGAGAGAAGGCTTGGCACGTCTGATGAGGAACACGACAAACGAGATCTGAAGAGACTATGAGAGGGGCATTGTGGGTAGGTCTTAGCTGAGAGTTTTTGGCTGGTGCAAGCTTGGTTACGGCTTTGTCGGTTCCGTGGACGGAACCGAAGTCCTAACAGTAAGGAATGAATAAAGATTTACATCAGATGCATCTTTTATACTGTAACAGCTGCCTCTTTTTTCATATGAATGTAATCGAATTAGAAAATGTATGTTTAATTGTTAATGCATATTTAATTTCTGCTCATATATATTATTGAATGTCTATTTAAAAATGTTTTTAATATGTTGGAGCTTTTCTCTACAGGTCTCTGTTGAAAAGGGGTTTTCAACTAAACTCAGTAAATAAAAGCAAGAAATTCAATTGCATAAATTGGAATATGTGCCTCAAAGCTAAATGAAATGAATGTGTTAAAATAAAAAAAGATGTTGCATGTGTTTTTCCACATGCTCCACTATGTATCCCCATTATTATTTCTTTGGTATTTTGAGTGAGCCATGTGAACCAATCACTTCAAAAATGGCACTTTTTATCTGGGTAGACAGCATCTTAGACTGACTGATATCCTATTAAACTAGTATAATTAAAAGTTTTATGCAACACAAGCACTGCATACTCCATTTCTTTCACCCACTGAAACATTTAGGTCCAATTAGTGTCACTGATAGGTTTCTTCTAGGAGGTAATTCACTACCATTAGAGCAAGTGTTTTATCCTGCTTAAAGATGTTACAGGCATTATAACATTTTTCTCTAATTCGCAACAAAATGAAAGAAACCAAAAGTAGCAAAAAGAAATGAAATTATGTATCCTGCTGGGCAAGCTACTCAATCACAATGAACTTGACAAGGGAGCTAGGGCCTGAAAAAATCTTTACTCTCCCACCTGTTATAAAAACAGAATACCTACACAATAGTATATGGATATTAACACTCAGAGAGAAAAAAAAAAAAACAAAAGAATGTTAATGACCATAAACCAGATATTCTTGCTCATTGGCTTACTAGTACATGACCCATGTATGTATTGGTCAGCAGTCCACTTCGTGGACAAAAGATCAGAGGAGTCCATGAGGTCAGAATTCAGCCTTGTTGCAGCTCTCAAAGCTGGGGCACAGTTACTAGTTTTACAGTTCCATGAAAAGAACAGAAAAGAACATGGTAATATTACTGCTAACCAATGGACAGCAAATGTTTCCTATCATGATGTTACAAAACAAGTCAAACAAGAGGGGTGTGGCTAAGAAGCTAACAGCACAAATCTTTTGCTCTGCCCCTTTACAGCTGTTCTGACATGATTTTTTCTTTAAGTTTTAGTACACTTGCTCTTTTTATTTCTTTCTACTCTACAATACAGTAGAGAGTCGAGTATCCAAATGTCAATTATCCGAAACATCAATTATCCAAAAGCAGCCTTCCAAAGTTTTCAGGCAGGAAAAATCAAAGTCTGAATATGTAAACTGTATACGTATTCACTTGCGCATGTTTTTTTGAGCTTGTACTATAATAATATACTGCACTGCTTTGTACTTACTGTAAATTTGTTTTATTTTTCTTGTTTAATGTTCATTAAAAACATTTTAGAAGTTTTTTATCCGGTTCAATTATATGTTTGATTATCCAGTTTGATTATCCAAACTACCCTAGGTCCCAATTAGTTCTGATAATTGACTCTGTACTTGACTCTAGTAACTCTTCCGGAGAAGAAATATCAAACCTTTTTGAGGTTTTTCTTAACTTTATTCCTGTCAGAAGTTCTGTAGTTATACACAGCAATGAGTCACTCGAAAGCTTCTCTTCAGGACAGTAGTATGAAGAAAGAGCTACAAACAATTATAACTAGTATACAAGACATTTCTTTTAAAATGGATAATTTGGACAGTAAAATGGATATCATGAAGCAAAAAAGTAAAAAAGCAACTGGACATCCTCATAGAAATGATCACAAAACACTCTGATCAAACCTCAGCCATCAAAGAAGCAGTTATCGACATTGATGGTAAATAGAATGAGAATGAAAGCCAGACTGAATTTCTATGAAAACAAAACTCCTTACTTCTGGAAAAAGTAGAAGATTTAGAAACTAAATACCGAAAGAACAATATCAGAATATATGGAGTTCCTGAAAAAATGAAAGGTAACAACATGATTCATTTTTTTAAATGACTGGCTCCCTAAAGCATTAAAGTTACCTGAATCTCTTTCCTTTAGCATAGAAAGAGCCCATTGTTCTTTGGTAAATGCTTCTCTGCCAAACAGCACATCTTCAGCCACAAGATCAATAACTGTCAAATTTTTATCTACATGGGATAAAGATCTGGTGCTTAGAACTGTTTGGTCAAATGCCCCAGTTAAAATTAATGGGAAAAGCATTACATTTGATGATGATTATAGTGTCAAAGCAATTTCTAAAAGGAAAACATGTGTACCTTGTATTGAAGGTTTAAAGAAGGCTTGTGTACCAGAGCACAAATAATATAATAATATTTAATAACCAGAAGAAGCTTTAGATTTTGCCAAAAAAAAGAACCTTTTGGATAAAGCTGAAAAAATGGAATGGTCTCAACATAGTTTGAAAAGACATGTAAATGCATGTACTTTGTCCACTAAAGATAAAGATAGTAAAAAGCTTAAAGAAAAATAACTGCTCCTCATTTTTATACCTTGCGATCACTTGGAATACTGGTCTCCTACAGCTGAAGAAAATTTCTCATAGGGTTGTTGTTTTTCTTTCGGCTTTTCCCGGTTAGGGGTCGCCACAGCAGAACTCCGGTCCACTAATTATTGACAGTCGATTTTTATGGTGCTGAGGTGCCAGACCGATGCCCAAACTTCAACGAAGGCACGCCCATTCATGCATGTCTTTTGAATGCCACTCAACCACGGGAAGGACATGCAGACTCCACAAAGAAGGCACTCCAGCCGAGAATCAAACAGGAGAACCTTTTGTGGTAATCCTTTTTTTTTTTTTTACTGTCTTTCTTTTGGGCGCACCTTTGTTGAAGGTTGTGCATCAGGCCTGGCAAGCCGGTACGTAAAAAATCAACTGCCAATCATTAGTGGACCGGAGTTCCGCTGTGGCGACCCCTAACCGGGAAAAGCCGTAAGACACAAACAAACTGTCTTTCTTTCTCTCTTTCTTTTTTTAATTAATCTTCCTTTCACTTCTATATTTCAATCCACTTTATTGCATACTTCATGTACTTTTCCCATTATCTTCTATTTACTGTTTTCTTCCTTTCTATCTGTAAAGAGATAAAAAATATATGTATGTATATATATATATATATATATATATATATATATATATATATATATATACTAAGTTTATTTCTAGCCTTGTTAATATTCTTTATCTGTTTTTATCTTAGAGGGCTATAATTCTATTAATCATATGTCTGCTCCCTCTGCTATATTAATTACATTTCTTATACAGTGCTTAATTATTTGCATGTGTTAGTTTTTCATATGTTCTCCTTTCCCTATTTTTTTTTTTTTTGTTTAAACACTTATTAACTGTTAGAACAGAACGAGAGGTAAAGTATAATTAACTCATCTGTTAATACTGGCTTGTAGTATTTGGGAAGGAAAACGGATAGAGTTTTAAGTAATTTCTACTTTGTCTTCAGATATTATATATGCATAATTAGTGATTTAACTTGTTTGTTCTTTTCTCTTCTTCATGTCATCTTGTTGTTACTTGTGCGAGATATCAACGGCCAACCAACTTAACTTAAATCTAATTATGCATTCCTGCTAGAACATTTTATTAAAGTTCTTTTTATGCCTTGAAGTTGCGAGTACTCTTATCAGCTGCTAGAAGCGCACACTTCCTATCAGCATGAAGATTCAGTAAATAAGCTGGTTGACCTTTGACATTGTCACATCTGCGATGTATGGAATGCAGCAACAGAGTGAAATGAACTACAATTGCACTTTGAAAATGTACAAATCTTCATGCAGGTTTTGATTTAATGTTTTTTTTTCTTTTATTATATTCTTTTAATGGAAAACTTTAAATAGAGTTATGCTTGTCTGTTGTAGTTGCATATTTTCTTAATATTTCTTAATAACGTTCAGATGATGAATTTTATTATTACCACCCCCACCCCCCCACCAACTATTGTAATTTAAGGCATTAACAGTGACTTGAAATGGCATATTATCTGTCTTGCTATTTACATTTCCGATTATATTTGGGAAATATTTTTCCTTTTCAAGAAGCTTCATTTTTTTTAAATATAAGGATGGCACATGGGTTTGATGTCTATATACTTTATGTTCTTGGTCATAGGTGGCTCAAGAAAAGTTTTCAATAGTTGTTTGCTAGTGGTGATTTCAACGATAACCCTTTTAAAGTGAATTTTCCTAATGATCTTGCACATGCACGTGATTGCAGTGAGTCAGTTATAGCAGTGTACGATTATTGGTCATTTTCCATTAAATAGCATTTTGGTTTACTTGTACATTTTTCTAAATAGCTAAACACCACTGCATATTTGTATTTGTCTCAATGAAACTTCTTATATAAGCATCTTAATATATAAATTTAATAATTCTTACAGTCAGCAACTTGTTTTGTTTGCGGATTGTAGTATCAGTAAAGACATGCATCATTTTATAAAATTCTGATTTGAAGATGATGTCTCCATCAAATATAGAGAGGTTGTTTACTTTCTGTTAAATTGATTTCTATTACCCCCTTTTTAACAACAAAATTCAGTAACTGTTCAGATAGCAATCTTTCATACCTTTTTCCTTTTTATTATAACTTGTTCATTGGGAAATGTTGATTCAGTTAGTTGCGGAGAATCATTTCTGGTTTGCATTTATACTGACAAGGTTTTAGTCTCAGTAGTTGTTATTACTGGTGGGGTTATGGAGTGACAAATGTAGGAATGGTTGTTTTGCTGTGTATAATAGATTTTGCTACACATTTATAAATCTTGATATATATATATATATATATATATATACATACATACACACACTGCGTATTTGCTCCAGTTCTAAGTGTTCATTGTTTTTGTGAGAAGAGTGTTCTCATTTTGTAGGGATGTGAGAGTTATGTTTAATAAACACAGGCCTCTGGATTCTTCTTTTAAAAACTTGGGGGTTGGGTTCTGGTGACCCTTTTTTAAATAATAGATGTGGTCAAATGAATTGTCATGTAGTAGAGACTTTTTTGTTGTGGGGGAGATCTTTTATTTTTATTTTTAATGTTACCCTTGCTTTATTTATTAGTATCTCTGTATTGCTATATGTCAATGTTTTTAATTACTGTCAATTTAATTGAGATGATGTGCTAAAGGATTTATTAAAATGTGTTTCAATTGTTAGCTATGATTTTCCTTTATTGTAATGAACATTGTTTCTAGTTAAAAGTTGAAGTACACAGAGCTTAGATTTTGTAAATTTACATAACATTTTTGTTTGTAAACATAATTAATATGCAGAAAGATTTACATTAATATAATAATCCCACTATAACCTGACAGTTTGTCTATAATTTGCATTACAATTTGCAATATAAATATATATTCATACAAGGACGTTTTGATCATTTTTAGTTTTGAAATAATCTGTTTTATTAATTATGTTATTTTGGATTCTAACATATATTTTCCAGCTCATACCTTTTTCACTGCTTCTTAAGATGTTGATCTTTCATTTAATTATTTAATTCTTGGAGATCTAGTCTTTAGAATAATACCGAATCATGTTTATAGACCAGTGAACAATTTCAAGAATAGAGGGTATTTATTAAGTTAAACTTTATTTCTGAGTTTTTTTTTTTTGAGGCAGCAGCACTAGGTAGTGTTTTTAGAGGTCTAGAGATGATTGAGGGTGGTTTGATGGATTTGTTCATCAAACCAGGAATATTTTATTCCATAGTAATATGTTTCAATACTGTTAATGTTTGAATTGCTTTCTATGTCCATAATATAACGTAGTATTTCTGAGTATAATTTTATGAATGTCTGTTTTTAAATGCATTTCATTAAACATCAATGGTATTAATAACCCTATGAAGAGGGGAAGTTTAGTTAAGTTTTTAAGTTTTAATGAAATACATATTGCTTTTCTGCAGAAAACACATATAATGAAAAAAGACTAAGATAAAATCTCTTTTAAATACCAGTCACTACTTGTTGACTCCCATTAGACTGAAAGAGAAGAGGCACTATAATTTGGGGAAGAAATCCTTGACAATGCTTAAAATAATTGATAGCATTCCATTTTTATCAGAGTATGTAAGTATAGCGCTTCTGGAAATAAAAAAAAACTACACATTTCTGAATGTATATCAGATTTCTGGAAATGTCTCTAAAGTTGCAAGAAAATATTTAGATGATATACCTGTAAAGGATGAAATCTTACTAGCTGAGGATTTTAATTGTACCCTTTCTACAAATGATATTACTAAAGATAAGAAATTTAGTTTATCAGCTGCAGTGAAGCAATTAAATTTCTACAATAATTCTTTAAACTTAAAAGATATATATGATATAAAAGTGCCTAAATCTTTAAATTACACACATTATTCATACCATTTTGGCACCCAAACAACTACTGATAAAGTTTTTACTCCTGATCACTATACTCAAAAGTTGATTAAGTCTCAATATTCTCTTGTCCTTTGTCCGACCACAATGCCATTGTTTTCAATTTTAACATTAAATTTAAGGATTTAATTTTTTGGCAAATAATACCAGCTTACATTATCAAAATTAATGGCTTTAGAGATTGTTTTTAAAAGAACTGGACTTGGTTTTGATATTTAACAATAATGGCAACACTTCTGATGCCATCTTATGGGACTAGAAAGTATATTTATTTGGAAGAATTAAAAGTTGGTAATCTTAATAGCAGAAAGGAATGGGACAATAAATTAATTCACTTACAGGCCAGAATTAATACTTTAAACTTAAAAAATAAAGACACAGGCTTGAATACTGAATTGAAAAGTTTAAATAAAAAATATGTAGAAATATTAAATCATAACATTGCTATAAATCTAGAAAAACTGAAATTGCAATCATATTCCATCAATCCAAAGAACTTCCAAAGATTAGTTATTAGATTGAAAAGAATAAATTGCATTAATCATATTACGAAATTACTTAAAAAGAGTGTGGGAACATAACAAATGTAACTGATTTAAAAGACATTCTTGAAACTAACAGTAAACCCTGTTCAGATAATAGAGATTTGACTAGTTATTTGTTATATTTTCTTTCAGAAAGTTATCTAATGAACAAAGAGATAAATCAGATAAACCAATTTCCTTTAAAGAATTAAAAGAACAAATTAAAAACCTAAACAGCAATAAAGCTTCCGATTTACATAGAATAGTTTCTGAATTATACAAAGTATTACCAGATAACACATTAAACATTTTGCTGACAGCATTTGAGGAAATTAGAAATAACTCAATTAGCTTTCCTTCTTGGAAATATGCAATATCATCCCCCATGTTGGAACAAGATAAAGACCCAAAATTCTGTTAGTTCTATCGTCCTATTTTGGTTTTAAATGTTGATTATAAAATCTTCATGTCTATCCTTGTGAAAAGACTTAATATGAGGATGCCAAGTTTAATTCATGAGGATCAAAACAAGCTTTATTTTGAATAGAAAAGTTCAAGATAATGTGATTAGGCGCTTTTCACTGACTGGTATAGCTAATAAGAAAAAAACTTTCAATCATAAGGTTGGACCTTGATAAAGCTTCTGCCTCTATTGACTGGGGATATTTAAAGTTCTTAAAGAATATAATTTTTTTGCAAAATTAATTGATTTAATTAATAAATTATACTTCAGATAATGCTATTTCCTTTTTTATCATTGGTTTATTTTTATCGAGCCCTTTCAGAATATTAAAAGGTACAAAACAAGGCTGCCCATTTCTTCCTTTGTTGTTTGACTTAGTAATTGAACCCTTATCAAATTCTAAGATAAAAAGGATTCTCTAGTGATACAAATTGGTTCTCTAAAATATAACTATTTATGGATGATAATCTTATTAACAAGTAGAGACACTGACTCTTCAAAAGATCATATTCATGTGTAGATTTTATTCACATTAAAACAAAGGCTTTAATGATAAAAAAACCTCTTTAGACAAATATAGAGAGTTTAATTGGGATTTAGGAGTCCTCATAAAACCTAGTTGGTCTGAGGTGGTATTAATAAATTACAAAACGTTAATAGACAAAATAAGGAAAATTATAAACAATTGGAACAAAACGCTCTTTACAATGGAAGAAAGCCTAACACTGATAAAAATGTTTAATTTGCCAAACATTTTATTTCTCATGCAGTCATCAATTATGTTCCCATCTAAAAAGTTAATTAAACAAACTTCTTGTTACTTAATTTTTTGTGGTATCCCCAAAAACTGAGAATTTCATTTGACTGGCATGTTAAAAGTTGGGAAGATGGAGGCACTGATTTTCCTAACATTGAATTATATGTTAAGTCATCTATTTTAAATCTAGTAAGTGGTTAAACACTAATCATACTTCAAACTGGAAAAAACGTTCATAAATCTATACTATCAGTCAATATTCCAGGAATAAACAGTAACTCTTTCTCCGATGAGGACAAATTATATCTGACCATTAAAGATTTTTGTATAAAAGTCAGAAAACATTCCACTTCCCTTCCCTTTGTTAGTTATGCTTTATCGAACTTTAAAAAGGCAATGTTTAGTAACTATCTTGTTAAAGACATACTCGTTCAGATTTTTCCCATAGCATTCACTAATGTTTGCCTTGATTTATTTAACTTAAATAAAATCCTACAAATACAACAAAAAGGACTAAAATGTTGGCATCAAATTTTAAGCAACACTAACTTGCATGACATCAATTTTCTCCTGGCTGAATATAATACAAGTCAAAACAACTGGTTAAATGTGCACATATTTAGAGAATTCATTAGTAATAACATTAAATATGAACTCAAAAACTGTACCCAACATATTAGATTTCTTATTTAGAATTAATAGTTTAGAAATCAAAAAAACAAATCATCTTTGTCAATTATTTACAAGATTCTGAGATCTGAATTTTTGACATCTGACATGTCTTTTTGGGAATATTCTACAAAGATAATTAATGAAATTTTCTCAGATGCCAACAACGCATTAGTTTTCAAATCCATTAATAATTCATCACCTCTTTTTTGGAGAATCTCTGCATGGAGATTTTTACACAGAAGTTTTTTTTTTTTTAACTCCAGACAAAATTGCACTGATATGTAAAAAAGAAAATCTTAAATGTTGGAGATATGAGGAGGTTTTAAATGCAAACTGGATCCACATAGTACTAGACTGTAAAATGGTTGCCTCATTCTGGGCAGATTTTAGAGACTTTGCTAAAGCTTTATGGTTGGATAATTGCAATACTACTAATTCACTGATACTGTTTAACACACCAATTACAGGTTCCATTCCAAGAACACAAGTGCCTCTTCTCTGGTCTCTCCTTGTTGTAGCAAGGAAAGTTATGACTCTAAATTGGAAATGTAAAAACAACCTTTCTTTTTCTGAAATTTTATTGCCAGAAATGTTTGTAATAGAGAAATACAAACTACACAAGCTAGAACAGTGAACACTACTCAAACACATGTCATGGATAAAGCTTAAAGATCTTTTAGATAAATATTAACAACATATAGACATATTTCTCTTATGGATTCTGTATATAGATTGCATTAGTTACTAGTTTGCTTTGTTATTATGTTTTTGATGTTTAAAATTCAATAAAAAGTTGAAAAAAAATAAGTCAAACAACAGTTGCAGTTGGGGTGATGCCTGTTTAGAGATGTGCAAACTTCAGAACTCCTGCTTTCAAGGGCAAAGGAACTCTACCGAATCCACAGGCTCATGCAGCAGGAGCCTGTCAAGCATTCTTCCAGTGAGTGCCAATGCTGTAAAGTAAATTCACTGACAGCCAATTCAACACCAACAGAATTTGCCCTTTATCCCACTGCTGTGCGACCATGGAATGTGTATACATCAGTGTTAAGAGTGGGTAGGCATGCCCCCTACATGGAGGCAAGAAGGTTTGCTGAAAATGTCTTTCAGCAAAGATAGTTCCCTTCAGCAGATCAGCATGATCAGACCTCATTATACTGAACGTCCACCAACATGAGAATTTTTTTGCACCTGGAGGCCCAAAGTAGTACTTGCAGACCAACTACTACTTTGGGTCTCCAGAAACAAAAAAAAAAAAAAAATGTTGCAATGTACAGAGGCAGACCAACACCACCTCAAACATGAATGAACACACACACACACACACACACACACACACACACACACACACACACACAAATATTTGGCTTGAACATAAAATCAATATAATAATTTTGCATTTAGCCTGTCACCACATAAGATTAATACTAAAAAGTCAATGTTTTAAGTTATATGTTTTCAGACTTACCTAGCTATATCTTGAAATGGGTCTGGGCCTCTCAAGTAAGTTGGCTTTATCATTTGAGAAACACTGACCCAGGCAAATAAACTATCACTTCTGTCTTAGCAAGAAAAGCAATTTGAATGGTATGAATAAGGTTGACCTGCTGGAGAGATGGGGAAGGGAGCCAGCCACTCTTTCTTAATCATCATTTCTTTTTTTAGCTCCCCAAATCTTTTCCTCCTTCACCAAGCCCACTGCATCTTCCTTAACGTCTCACAGGTTCTACTTCACCCATGTCCAGGACTGGTGAGAATCAAGGATGTTGGTACACCATCACACTGCTGCCAGGGAGTATGCCTTATCAACCACCACCCACCAAGTACATCATCACACTGCTGCCAGGGAGTATGCCTTATCAACCACCACCCACCAAGTACATCATCACACTGCTGCCAGGGAGAATACCTTAACAACCACCACCAAGCAGGTACAACATCACACTGCTGCCAGGGAGTATGCCCCCAACAACCAACAAGTTGCAGGTACATCATACTGCTGCAAGGGTGTGTGCCCTAACAACCACCACACAGCAGGAGCTTTGTGAGATCTGCTGTGGCTACCTTTTGGGGGATGGATGTGTGCTTCCACGTGAGCAACCTCCAGACCACGCGACACACTGCTTACAGCGTGGCTCTCGCCAGCATCTTAATGCTGATACTGCAGTGAGTTTAGGCTGCTTCCACCTTCCCAGGATGAGCAAAATGGCATCAACTGCTCTCTCCTACTTACCATGACCTGGCCCCTCCAGTGTCCATGCTTCTAGTCGAGCACAAGTCAAATGGTGCAGAGTCAGGGATTTTATCCCTCTGTGCCATGGAGGTAAGGATGTTCTTAATCTGTGAAGAAATTACTTATGTTAGCTAGGATAAAAACGGACAATTCATTGCACTGGAGTGAGCATGAAAAAAAGTGCGAAAAAGAATACTGCTGCTGGGTGACACTTCAGTTCACTTCAGTGTGATTGAATGCAAGAACATTAAACTGTTTCTCTACTAGCAGACATACTTGTCTGATTTGAACACTAGACCAGGAAATCATACTTTCTCTTAAACAATGATATGTCAAGATGAAGCAAAGGATAACAGAACTGGATGATAAAGAACTCTACAGTCTCCAACAGTGAAGAGATTATCTCTTTAATGGATTGTGTTTGCTAAAGAAAGTCTGTTTTCACAAAAAGTTTAATTTTGGTTCAAATGATCAAAGGATCTAACTAAGCTTAAGGCCAAGGAGACCATTATGAAGCTCAGACACATCATCCAATGGAGAGGGGATGCAAAGAATGTCCCCCATTAAGCAGATTTTCCTCACATATTGCAGGTGAAAATTTTGGATCACCCATCCAATCAGCTTGATAAATAAGGGCAGCCGGTTCCATTAATGGGAAATACACTGGCTTAGGTACCTGTCACACCACCTGTTGATGCTGATGTGGTAGCATAGGTTTAGGTCTCTAAAGCAGGTGCTTGCTTTAGCACTGGTTCTACTCAGACAAATGAGTTCAAAGAGTACCGAATCATTCATAGCATGGAATACTAAACAGAGATCACCTCTCAGGCTTCTACATGACACAGAGTAGACAGACAGAGCTTTTACTCTATCAGTAGCTAAGGGTGCTAAGACAAGACACTTTACTTTGGTGATGAAACATTGAAGTCTGCAGAGTAGTCTTGGATGTTCAGTGTGAAGCATACCATAAGGGTCAATGTCCTCAATGATGGACTGAAAGGGTGGAAGAGAGTGGGACTATAACTTATTTGGATTTGGAGACACCACAAAGGATAAAATGTGTAAGGTAGAAATATGGTGGTCAAAGGATAGTTTGTCTGAATACACATTCCTGTTTGCTCAAGTCCAAGGCCCAGCCATTACACCATGGCAGCTCAGAGGTTTTAGCCTGTAGGTATCAAACCCATGTATTTGCACTGAGTCCAGTACACAGACGCTATATCAGGCCAGCACACTGAGGCTGTAACTCAAAAGGTTGTGCCCCCCACTGAAGCAAACCCATCCCCAACCACAAGTCTAATGTATCTACAGACAATGAAACAAAGTAACACTGGCAAAGACAGAAGCTGAACATCAAAAACATGTCCATAATCTCCTGTATATCTGAGCAGCCTTCTACTCATATCAACTTATATGGTTTTACCCAAACTATAACATCCCCAACCCGCACCAATAAAACTAACAACAAAACTAGTACCCTTGACTGGATACTCACTAATACCCCCCAACTAAACTATAAAACAGGCACCCTCCCTGAGGACATAAGTGATCACTTGCTTACCTATTTAATCAGAACAAAAACTGTCATCCTAAACTCTGCCATCTGTAGAACTATTCGCACTACCAAAAATTTTAACCCTGCTCACTTTCAAGCTGAACTAGTCACCTGTGACTGGTCACCCCTGAAATACCTCCCAATAGACAATGCTGTGAAATACTTTAACTCTAAATTTCTAACCATTTTAGACAGCCATGCCCCATTACGCAAAGTTAGAATTAGAACCAAACCGGCACCATGGCTCACCAAAAGCGACCAAACAAAAATCCTCCAAAGAAATAAACAATGGGCCAAATGGCGCTCAACAAAAGCTCCTCAGACCACCTGCAATTCAGACAGCTAAGAAATGAAACAAAAAGCCATATTAGCCGATAAAAGAAACTACTACTACCAACTACAACAAACCAACCAAAATAATCCCCAAAAATTCTGGCGAGGTATCAATAACCTCCTACACCCTGGATGCTCAAGTACTCCCTCTCCCTCTGGCTCTGATCAAAACAATCCCATCCAAATAGCAGACTCATTTAATACTTTTTCACTGAAACCATACAATCCCTAGCCAACCAGCTATCCCCTAGCATCCCAGGCTCTGCCACAACCTTTACCAATAATTCTCATCAATTTCATTTTCAGCCAGTGCCCACTTCACTTATCTGTAACCTCATACAGAAACTTAAACCCACTACTCTCTCTGCTGATAAATTACCTGCAGAATACCTGCAAAAGCTGCTAAAGTCATAGCCTACCCCATATCCATCCTCATTAACAGAACTATTTCTGAAGGATCTATTCCCCTAATCTGGAAAGTCTCTCACATAATTCCTCTGCATAAGGGCGGTAACTCCAAAGAGTTGTCCAATTATAGGCCCATAGCTATTCTATCTCCTTTGGCAAAAATAATGGAGAAATGTATACACATACAACTGTTAACCTACCTACTCGATCACAATTTATTAGCACCCTGTCAACATGGCTTTAGACCATTTCATAGCACCACCTCTGCTCTCTTATCCTTCACTAACCATATTAACAGCAATCGTAATATTGATACTCTATCCTCAGCTGTTTTATTGATCTGTCCAAAGCATTTGACATGGTGAATCACCACCTCCTTATAGACACACTCAAAAACCTGTCATTGGACAACCATACTATACAGTGGTTCCAATCATACCTACATAACAGGCAACAGGCTGTACTATGGGAAAATACTTTATCTTCCCACGTCCCAGTCACTCTAGGGGTCCCGCAAGGATCTATATTAGGCCCATTACTCTTCTCCATCTTTACAAATGACCTTCATTCTGTAATTCCTCCAGCTGACTGTATCCAATACGCTGACGACTCCACACTCATATGCGCTGCTGCTTCTCAATCAGAACTTCAGTCACTAACCCAAATGACCTTTAGTACAGTTGAAAACTGGCTCCTACAAAAACGTCTTATCCTTAACCCCAAAAAAACAAAAATGCTACTATTTACCCCCACCCGCAGAACCTCCCCACTTAACTTACTATTACTTCAAATGATGGAACTATAATATCTCCGGAACCAACCACCAAACTACTCGGGGTACTAATAGATAACAACTTGTCCTTTGAACCTCACATTAATAATACCATAAAAATAGTAAACAAGAAACTAGGTTCCCTCTATAGAATAAAACCCTTTCTTACACCTCCAGCCAGGGTTACTATTGCTCGTACCCACCTCATCTCTACCTTGCTCTATGCCTCCCCTGTCTATACCAAAATATGTAGAAGTAATCTGAGTAAACTTACATCCTCCTACAACAATATTGCCAGATTTGCAGCTGGGTCCTCCTATAGAACTCATCACTGTATCAATCTGAATCAGTTAGGATGGTTAGAGCTGCCAAATTTAATACTTTTCAATCAATTAATAGTAGCCCATAAGATCCTGTATTTACCTCAAAATACACCCATACTTACATCCCTAGTCATCCCCTATAATAACCTCAAGACCTAATAACCTACTTGTACAAATATCAAAATCCAACAACTTAGCTGGTGACACCTTGTTCTCCAATACAGTAGGTAAAGCCTGGAACATCCTCCCAAGCCAGCTAACCTCAATATCCTCTGTCAGCTTATTTAAAAGCAAGCTTAAACCCTACCTCAAATCACACTGGCTATGCCCCTGTGTTAACCCAGACTAAGTACCTAACTATTAACTAGACAACCACAATTCCTAGCCTATCATGATCTTGTGTTGTCTCACTAATTTTAGTGAGCTTAACCTTCCTTAGGATTTTTCTCATGTAAATAAGTATATACAGTGGAATGATCAAACACCTTCATATAGTATCACAACCTATGTGTTAAATAACACTAGAAATCCATCCTTGTTTGCTGTTCTTCTATACTCTATCTATTGATCTCTAGTGTTTTTCTTTCTTAGGTTTTATGAGACCTCAGTATCTCATCATAAATTACTAGGTGTATCTAATTTTGTAATATGTTATAAAGATTTGTACTACACCATTTCTAATACAAATGTATTAGTCTTATTCATCTATTCTTAGATAAATTTTTCCTTTTTCCTACTGAAATATAAAATATATAATCTTAGGCTTGTACTATAATTGTTAAAACTTATGTACCAAATTATACTGTTATTGTCTTTGTCTTGACCTTTTATGTTGTTGTAATTTGTGGAGCTTTTCTCCCCGGGCCTCCACTGAAAATGGACATATATCCAGCTGGACTAGCCCGGTCAACAAATGTAAAATAAAATAAATAAATAAAATAAATAAAATAAATAATGCAGGAAATGTGTCTCACACAAACACACACAAGTATATATATATATATATATATATATATATATATATATATATATATATATATATATAAAATTTTGCTTTTTTTGTTTTTTTTTGGAAAAATGGGCACATTTCATTTACGCATTCATTTTTCAGTACCTCCTTTATCCTACTCAGAGTGTTGTGGGAAAACTGATACCTATCCTAACAAGCAATGGGTGTAAGGCACAGAAACAATCCTGAATGGTTGGAAAATATCCACTGCTGATGGACAAAACTGCTCCTCATCCCCCCAATTTCCTGGCAAAAAGTCTGTGAACATCGTTCATCCACCTATTTTCTAAACTACCTATCCTGCTAGCAACAAAATAAGCAGGGCAACACAGAACACACTTCCCTAGCACTTTCAACAGTCTGCAGCTCATCTCATGCAATCCCTAGATATCCTCTGTCCTGTCCTGGGTCTGCCTTAGGGCCTTCCTCCTCCTATGAAGTGATTCCTGATACACCTCTGATTGGAGATAACTGGGGCTGCCCACAATAGGTGGTCAAGTCACCCCTGCTGACTTCAATCAACTTAGAGCAGAAGCTTTACTGTGAGATACCACGACTGCCAAGCCCTGCAACCCTCTGAAGGGACCTCAGTTACATCTCTTGCATCTCTGATCTCATGGAATCATTCACTACCCAAAGCTAGTGACCACAGAGAAGGAAGGGGACACACAGGTAAAATGAAAGCTTTGTCAGACAGATTCAGCTCTTACTTTACTACCACAACTGCAACAAAAGATAAGTCATGTGAAGTCAACAGAAAACCATCACATGCAGACAAAAGTCTGAACTCACACACACCCAAACCAGATGTGCTTTGATATCCTCTTGCATATGAAAATCATAAATGGGAGAAAAGACAAACCCTTGGGGAAGATCGTTACACCTACCTGGAATATTTCTGACTTAAGAGCAAGAATATGATACAACTCTCACATACAGGGATCCACTATCATGTGGGAATAGCCTTGAGACCCCATATTGTTGCAGTATCCCCATAAGACATTCTGTGGTGCACTGTCAGAAGTCATCTTCACATCCACATAATTACATGTACTTTACACTGGCAACATCTTATGATCTTCCTGTCCGTAATGGAAGGAGAAACTAATCAGCCACACTGTTCAACAGCTAGGATGTAATCTTATACTGCAAATCCTGAATCAGAGACTGAAGTCTCAGACAGTCTCCTTCAGAGCACATTAGGGTAGGCTTTCTCAAGGAGGCTGAGGAAAAGCAGCCCTTTATTAATGGAACACACACTTCTGTCCCTATTTTGCAAAATGGTGACCAATGCCCCAATTTGACAGCTCAGAGGTAGAGTCCACTTCTTCCATGCAACACTGAAAGGTGCATTAAATATGACATCCTAACATTCAACATCTTCAGTATTTCCAGATGGATCTTTGCAGCTCCTGCAGTCTTGCCACTTCAGAATTGCAAGTGCAGCACTAACACTTCTACAGGAATGGACCTAATGCACCAGTTGCTTCAGAGGAGGACAAGTCTACAGAGTTCAAATCCCCCCCACCTCCCAATAATGCTCCCAATCTGCATCAGTATTTCTCTACCCTTTCTAAAAACAGCCTAAGGAATGCCATGATCCCCAAAATGTAAGCCATTCTCTATGCTTTGGCGAACACCTCTTATGCTTCAGGCCTTGCTTCCCTCACAGCTGCAGCTTGTCTGGCCTGTCAGTATCTACTGGTAAGATCTGAAGAACCCCTTCCTGCTGTTGCATGGAAGGCCTTCTTCACTAATTTAATCATTTTCATTATCTCTGGTGTCCACCAGGTGGTTCTAGGCCCCCAAGGCAAGCATTCACCATCTTTCAGCTACAGATACTTGCTGCTACTTCACTATATGGAGATTTTGAGCAAAATATGGACTCCACATTCCAACCAATTCCAGCTACATGGGAAAAGTTATTCAGGAGGTGGGACTTTAACCCATCTCTCACTAACACATCTGCCAGGGAGTCCCCAAATACCCTCACAATATTTTTAGTTTTCCAGGTCTGTTACTACATCACATTGTCCATCTGATCAAACACACTACTAGGTGATGATCAGCTGGCAACTCAACATCTCTCTTCAGCAAGTTTTCTCAAACATTAAGGCTGAGAATATTGGTGATATGATGGAAAAATCAATGAATTCTGGTGCAAGCTGCTCTTGCATCAAGTCTTTTATAGGATCATGACTTTAACATGCTGAAAGCATCTCTCTGGGTGTCCTTTTGATAATTACAATTATGTTTGGGGTCAACACAGCAACCTCATTTAAGGCAACATTTCTCAAATAGTGAGTGCCTCCAAGAGGAGACCCAGACATGTCGCATGGAAATCCCAAGTAAAAATGAAAATGTTCTGTACGTGATCTTAATAAGCATCATTTTATGTGGGATTAGGTTGAATAGAAAGGTTAACAATCAGTGAACATATATATTTCATTGCAAATCAGCTGTAAAATTATACTGGTCTAAGTCAACTCAGTTATGTTAGGGGTGTGTGTGTGTGTGTGTGTGTGTTTTGGGGACTACTGCCTTTCCATAATACACTATACATTTCTTATATCAAAGATAACCTTCTTGATAGTTAGTTAGCAGCATCTCACTGGCACTTTTAAAGGGAGCTGGGTCACTGATAGAGTGCAAGACGTTATGGTCTAAGAGAAGGGAGTGAGCAACAATCAAAAAAATTTGATCTTCATGACAGTTTGTTAAAGAATGGCAGAATGTTGCCTGGAATAGAGATATCAGAAGCCAATCCTGAAGCCAGGTTGGGGTGTGTTGTGGTTGTATGACCCATGCAGACTGCTCAGAATGAAAAGCTGCATGGAGCCACTGTATTGGCTCACCACCCACCATGTGAATGGTAGGCGTCATAAGCAATGTCAGTCAAGCAGGAGTGAGAGAGATTACAATTGTCTACACCCTGGCAATGGAAACTGGCTCTTGGGACATGAACTATTATGTAACTCTTGGAGGAGGAACCAGAGAACTGAGTGAGAGAAACTGAAAATAACCATCTAGCTGAGGACAGCCATTATGGGATTGCCACCCCAAGCATAAGCTCACAGGGGGCATACTCTTTATCACTGATACTCAGTTTCTGAATGTTGGTAATGCATTTGCAGAAGTGCATTGGTGGCCCATGTGTAGTTTAGTTCATACTGGCATTCAGAAATTATTACAGAAAATAAATTTTTGGTCAGGGCTGGAGCTCTTATCGCTTCCCTGTTAGCTATAGCAAGTTGTTTGCTATAGTTTAAAGCACATAAAACATTTTTTGACTTCAAGTACATGAGGACCCTCTTTTTTTTTTTTTTTAACGTTAACTAAAAGTTGAGAGGGTCTCCAGTTTGTGGAATGGCACAGGGTGCCAGAAGGGCTAGATACACCTCTGTCAGACAATATATAATTGACCTTAATGCTAGATAGAACATTGGTTCTAAACCTAGACTTCTTGATCAGATGTGATCTTTTTCATATTCTGAAGCCCTCCACTAAGAGAACTCTTGGGCAGTTGGAGGGGGATATTCACCCCCCAGCTGAATGCTGTACAATCAAGAGTTTTTGACAGTTTACAAGGATCATCACAGTATGACTGTAAGCTGCAGAAAGGAAAGCTGTGTCTACAGTTAGTGTATATGGACTTGACAGCAAGTGGAGTAGTCAGCTGTCTTGAAGAGCACAGGAGTTGTGCTCGATAAGGTACAACTTAGTGATGCTGTAGTTCTACTACTTATGTTGAGATATCTGAAGTGGTATGATTGGGAGAAACAGGTTGCCTGATAAAAATCCAAATGGAGAACTGGTACTGACCTTTTGTTCTACTCATGGTTTCTCCATGATGAACACCTCGATCATATACAATATTAACTGAATAACTAAAAAAGATGACACAGTGCTGCAAAAATCAAAGTTATTCAATATACAGCTGTCTACAAAATGAGTGAAGCTTCATTACAAATGCCTTTTAGTTCCACAGAGTAGGATAAAACAGATTATTCCTGTGTAAGAGCAGCTACAAATAACTCTATGAAAATATGAGACAGATGGCAGTACTGGGTACAACACATTTCAGCTTAGACCCTAGAAAACGAGTGGCATTTGATATATTTATGTATCTATTTATACACACACATATATATATCTATATATAACAAATATACAGACACACACACACACATATATATATATATATATATATATATATACATACACACATTTCTAAAATGTGGGTGTGTATTGCACACAAACACACACACACATATGTATAATATATATATATACACACACACACACACACACACACATTTCTGTACGTGTTGATATATGCATACAGACTTTTAAATCATTACATGACAAATGGTCAATGATACAGTCAGAGTGACATTTCACTTCAGTCCATCAAACAAAATGACATTAGGCAAACAATTTCATCAGTGCTACAAATATGGCTTCAGGTAAATAAGCATGATGAAGTTGGTTTTGTCATTCTCAGCTGCAAGAAATTTTGGGAATACCACTTGTTAGACAATTTTATTGTACTTGCAACAAACATTACTGTACTGGACTTCTTGTATTTTGTAATGACCAGAAAACATGAAGTAAAGGGAAGCTCTTTAAGAATGGATTAAATAAGCATTTCAGAAAAACATACATCGAATAGATAGGTACTAGGCTATTGGCCCTAGGGTCTATATAAGCCTAGCCAAAAAGGTACCCTGGCTTTCTCCACCCAAGAAAATTATTTTCCTGTGCCCCTGTCGAGCAGAGCCACAGAGGTGATCCCCGGGGTGAATTTTCCATTTTCCATCCAATCATCAAGATTTTTCTTGAAGAGTGACAATGAGGAGCTTTGTTTGATATGGATAGGTAGTCTGTTCCAGAGTATGGAAAGTCTCTGGGACAGGAATCTATCCCTCCAGCATGTTCTGTTTATTGTGGTGACAAAGTTTAGGTCCCTAGAGCGTGTAGCTCGGCGGGATTGGGATTTCTTTAAGTGGAGCATGTCCAACAGCTCTGGGTTTGACACAGCTTTGTATGTTAGGCAAAGATCACCTCTGAGTAGGCGAAATGCGACAGAGTAAAGCTAGAATTTTTTGCGACAGTCTGTGTAGGGCATCTGTTTGAGGCCGGTAATCCTCTTTGTGAGGTATTACTGCAGCCTTTCCAGTTGTTGTAGATGTCTTGTGAGGTACATACCAAAAGGGGTGTTGTACTCTATAATGAGTCTAATGAGTGCAGAGTAGAGGGGAACAATGACCTCTTTTTTCCTGGATGAGAAAATTGTTTAAATAGATGCATTCAAACACAATTCCACAGATTAGTCCACGTCTTAGTGCATACTAGAAAAATTCAGGATTCATTTAGATAAAGCAAATGGTTTTGAAAAATAACAGCACTGTTTTAAATAACTAAAACTGAAATGTCTGTCTTTTTTTAATTAAACATTTCTAAAATCAGCCAGAGAAGACAAAATATTCACTTGAGATGCAACGTTCAGATAGGTGGTGATAAACAAAATAATTTTGAAGCAGATCTGAATTCCTTGATTTAGAAATTAGTAACCACGAATGATCTGAGTAAGGGAAAGACATAAGCCTTTATAATCTTAATCCTGTCACTATGCTATGTTCAGAGATTAAGGGATAGCCAAAGTGAAAAATGTCAAAATAAACCAAACTCATAACAGACTCTGAAAATATTTATTAGCTGAAGTAATGATGTATGAAAGTATAATATGCAATGAGACAAGGAAAGTAAAGAAATAGAGTTACAGTTCATATGTAGTAAACATTTTGACCAGAACTTACTCCAATTAAAAGGCAATAATGTATTGTTATCTTTGGAATAAAGATAACCCAGATATTAGAAAATGGCAATAAAGATTTTGTAACTTAAATCCTCCTACAGCTTTTAGTTCTGAAAGTTTATAATATTATACCAGCACAGATTTAGGGAACCATACAAATATGAAAATGTCACTATGAAGTGGTCTAAAAAATGGCACACACTGACATAAGGAGCTTTTGAAAAAGAACACTCTGCATAAAATATTATTTTAAATAATTGAAACTTTAGAAATAAATATATTTCTTAGTGTTTTCTATTTTATACCTTGCTAAATTGTATTCCAGGATTTAGCTATACTGTGATGGTTATAACTTAGATTGTTCTGTGCAAACATGACTCCAAAATGTTTAGAGATGTATTTATTTTGACATTTGGAAAATCAAAAGTGATAATAAAAAAGTTACTGTACAGCGGTAATAGTATAGTTTTATGTTTGTTAAGGTATGGTGGGAAAAACTTTATGGCAGATAAAAGTTTTGGAACATCACAATTCAGAGAATAAAGATAATCACCAAAAGTGTTAGAAGTATCAGGTACTTTGAAATTTGGGAAGCTAAAAAGAAGCAAGAAATTTTAAGTGAATGAGGAGGGGCTTCATATATAAATTAAATAAATAAGGAGCAACCCTGATGAGTACCAATTCACATTAAAATTGGACTGTAAAAAAAAAAATGAACTGCCAATTATGCCATTAATGCAACATCTGGTTGATGAATGAGAATATAAGGTATAAATGGAATTTATAAAAGACTCGGGAAGATCAAATTTCTGCACAACACAGAAATGAAGTTAGAGTCTACCTGGTCAAAACCTTCTACTTCATCAACAAGTGTGAATGTGGGATTAGGAAATGGCTTTACTGATAAAGTACTGAGAGTTATAATTTGCTCAGTGCTTTGCCTTTGTTGTAGGAATGCAGTCTGAAAGGAAAAGATTGATAAGATCAGACTTTTTAAAAATCCTTCTGGCAGATACTGATGCAAAAATCTTAAATATTTATTAAAACTGTCAAGCAGTAGTTATTAGGGTTAAGAAGATGTCTGCAGTACATGAAGAATAGTTTTAGAGTAGTTTAAATTAGTGATTGGGAAATTCATGAACTTGAATACAGAAAACACACTGATAAATGCAATTAATTCATTTCTGAAACCTTATAAAATCCAAAGTAAATCTGTGACAATCAGGGGTTTATGTTTGACTGTTTGTATGACCTCTGAAATTTCTTCCTTGCAAACAGGGGCATCAAATTTAAAATGGCTTTCTTACGTAGGCTTATGAATATTTAAGGACTCTAAATATCATTCTAATTCAGAAATGGTAAACTTATATGAGGAACTACTATACACCTTAAATAAGACTGGCATAAATGTTACAATGATACATTTAGCGTGATTTATCATTATGTCATCTAGTTTTAAAATAGAGATTTTATTTGTGGAATTCTGGATTTGAATAACAGTGCCTAAATATTCTGAGGAAATTTAAGCACATTAAAATGGAAAAATAAATACCAATCATTAGCTAACCGGAGTTCCGCTGTGGCGACCCCTAACCAGGAAAAGCCGAAAGAAGAGGAAGAAGAAAATAGAAAAATATATAGCAGTTAATCTGGCCTCAGTCTCAAATAATTGGAAAAGTACAGTTGTGTCAAAAACTTATGTAATTGTAGATGTTTAAGCACATTCACTGTCACAGTTATCACTTCCAGGACCCCTACCTGACAACCAACCTAATTTCCTTGAGCATTACCTTCCACCTCCTGGCTTCATCTTACTCCCTCCCACGCAGATGTCAGAATATCAGCAGTATAACCAGAATGCTGGCCAACACCATTTTCTAACTTTCCTTACCCTGGGCTGGAGAAAGAATTTTAACCAGGTTCCAGAATACAAAGCAAGCGTCCTTATGTCCATGGGCAAATATTTACTCTTGAGGCAACAATCTGCCTCTGTGTTTTATGTAGGGTCAGAGGAAGGAAAGAGACCTGGGAGAAATTAAGAGGGAAGACCAGAGAAATAAGATGAAGGGGATACCTATCCCAAACCCAGGATGCTCCAGGAAGATAACAGAGGGGATAGTGGGAGAGAACAGGGACTGCAACAGTGATTATACTCAATATTTACAATTGCGTTAAGGTCCTAAAACTGCACTGTGTTCTACCTAATACTCACTGCTGCAATAATCACATTTGGAAAGATTCCCCGAGCACAAGACAGGAGACCTTGGTGAATGACTCTAACTACTACTTAGAAAAGGTGTGAACAAAAGAACATGTAGCCACTTTCAAACATGATTGGGTATTGACCCCTCTGAGAAATGCTGTGCTGACTGCTGTACTTCCAGTATAAAACACATTCACATGGCATCAGTTTTCCATGAAAAATTTTAAAAATATATTGCGTGCAAGCCATTTTAACAGAGTTTGCTTATTTACATGTCTTCACTCCCTACCTTTTTCAAAGACAACAAATTCTGGTCAACTTAGGAATTTCAAATTGTAACCCTTTTCCAGAACGTTTAGGGCCAAAATGCCCTGAATTAATTTCTCTGTGTCCCTAAAAAAAAATAGACCCAGATGACCTCCTTAATGGCTGTTATAGTCTGAGGGCATGGAGGGTTGGGGTAGGATTTTCTGGAGAGAGAGCAGCTTGATTGAGTTATGCTGTTTCACCTGGGAGCCATGGCCTTGTCAGCCCTCCCGGCCTGTCTTGATACTTCGCTTATCATTCTTTCCTGTACCTTGACATTTTCCCTTTCTTAAGTTTGCATTTTTCCTGATTGATGAAGAGGGGCAAAATGTTTGGAAGGCACTTCTTGCTGAATAATGGAGCTTCGGAGTAAAAATATTGCTTTACTTACTTTTGGCCTTTCCCTTTCTCTTCCATCTTTTTCTAAAGGGGCATTAAGGAACTCCATCATCACTTGATCTGGTAGGGACTGTGTTGTTAGCCAGGTATGCCTCCCAATCTAATCTTGTAGTAGCCACTGCCTTGTATGATGCATTCAGTGTCTCAGAGCCACAATTTGTGGAGTGTGTGACCACCTGGGAAGAGAGGATACATAAGCCAAGTATCTCTTGCTTTAAGTCCCTATCATTGATCCTGTCTGCCTTAGCTTTCAGCTTATCTAGGAGGGATTCTTGGAACTTAAGCATATGCATCCGACAGTTCAAAGTCTCAAAAACCAGAGTAATAGATGTGTAAGTTTTTTTTTCCAAAACCAATCTGAATCTTCAATTGTCAGTGGAATGGGGTTCCTGAATTGAGCTGTAGATGGTTCCTTGACAAAATACAGATATATCATTACTGGACCAGACAGATGGTTCCCCAGAGAAACTTGTGGAAATCCTGGAAACAGAACAACAGATCAGGTTACTTAGAAGTAGCACGAAGGGTAGCTGGCTCTAGCAATGCACAGATGCATCCTCCAGGACATCTAAGACTGCAGGAACAGCAAACTGCCTTTGGCACTGACAGGCCAATGAAAATTCTTCTGAAGTCAGGTATAATGTCATGCTAAATTAAAATACAACATATTTTGTCTTTCTCTTCTCTTGTTCATATGCAATCAGAGTCCTGTTCTCATGGTTACAAGAATGTGGGAGTTTTGTCTTTTTTACTATAAAAGAACAGAGAATGTGTTTTGAAGTGTGCTGGCTTTCTAGACTTGCCATCTTCCTCTTGTGAATGTAACAGAAAAGACAAAAGACTAGGAGCTGCCTTTCTGATGGGATGCATGTGCTATAATGGCTAATGGAGTTAATAGTTTGCATATCATTAAAACACCAGGGTGCATTCAAAGTGAAAGATATGGACTTGAATATGTATTGCCATGTCTACAGTTGTTACAAGTAAACACTGGTTTAACTGATTTTTTTCCCTCTAGTATCAGGAAGGTGATGTCATGTGATGAACACTGGGGGCTGGGGAAACATCAGTGCACTTAACTGTGTATACTATGCTATGCTATGCAAAGAAGAGATGCTGACACTGTCTTGTTTTTGGGGACACATCTGTTAGTATTAGTTATTAATATATCAAACTGGCAATAGTTAAGGATACCATTTCTGTAATTTGCTCTAGCCAAGGAACTTGGGTTTCTGGAGTTCAATTTTTTGTCTGCATCCTGTATATATCACTCACATTTTATTTCAATTTTTTGTGTGCGCCAACCTATGTATATTTTAACTAGCACTTGCACAGTTTTCTTTATTATTATTTAAAAGTCTGGGATTTACTTATTTATTACAGTTATACACCAGTACACACCTGAAGAGAGGGTAATCATTACTTACGCTGCTGGTTAAACTGTGTGGCACACTTCCCATTAGACTGCAAGGCTTGGGCTTGCTTCCAGCAAGAGGTATTAATGGGTATGATTAAACTTCTGGCTTAATTTAAAACTAGCAGTTAATTGGGGATTTCTGTCTCCAGACTCAGAGTGGTGGTAGTACTACCATATCAGGAAGAAAGTTGGGTTGAACTGGAGAATTCTACCAAACTTCCCCGGCAATTGTGTGTGTGTGTATGTGTGTGAAAACAATACATTGTGTGGAGTTCAAATACCATGGATAACGGGGCACTGGAAGACAATGATTTACAGGGGGAGAGGGAAGACAGGGCCAGGTGTGCTTGACCAAACACTTTCCCCTGTAAGTGGCCTGTGTACAGTCCAGTCTGCATGTAGAGGGTGGAAGCTCATACCGATGACAGCAGCTATACTTTACAATTTGTTATTGAAACAGACCTTTGTGCACTTTCTTGCTATAAGTTCGCCCTTGGTTGGCAGTCGTGGGATTAAAACCTCATCAGTGCCAGACATCTTTATTTCACCGTGTGCAGCATCCTGTCATCTGAGCATCACATTGCTGCAGTGGTGTATTCCCCTCCATCACATTTGGTGGTAGTGGTGTTATCCTACCATCACAGTTCTGTATCTCAGTGGGGACCCACATATTTTTATTCTGCATGTGGCTCAAGCCCTCATAAGTGAAGTACAAACATGTAGCAACACCAATATGTATAATCATGCATTATAGTCAAAGTTGGCACTCCTAGTGTTTACTGTAGTTAAAGTTAAGGCTGCACCATTTAGTCTTATAATAATGAACTGTGTATATGGCAAAAATACAATTTTATCAATACCATTGCAAAAGATTTAAGATGTGCCTGTGTTAAGTTTCATGTTATACAACAAATGGGAAATAATTACAGAGCATACTCTCACAGAATGCAGCTGCATGAAGATAAGAAAACTTATTCTTGAAGTTCCATTTTATCTTTTCTCAACAAATTAAACATGCAGTGCACCACAGAATGATGAAATAAATCTTGTTCATTTGAAAATGCCTTTTAAAATATGTATCATATTGAATCAACAGAAACGAGACATACAAAATCAGGACATTATAAGGCTAAGCTGTCTATTCATGATGTTGAATGTTTTAATTCCATCCATTCCTGAATTAATGACAGCCTGACTTGATGACATAAGCTTTGCAGCTTGACATTTTGATATAGAGGACCCATGCCAGCATGTGTTGAATTCAATACAATCTCAGCTGGGTCTCAGAGTACTGCTTACTATCCCACCAGAATTCTTCATCCTGTGAAGGGTGTCTCCAAATGACAAATCCTCTGTTAGTGAAGTACAAGGCAGGGTATCCTCACTGTATTATTAATACAAGGGGAGGAGTATCTGACCAACACTGGCCAGCTCAACCACCTTCACATCTGGAGTATCAGAGTAATTCTCTAGGGCAGGATCAATCCTTTGTTTCTTATAAGAAACACCTGACACCTCTAAAATTGCCAGGTCTTGCTTGGCTTTAAGGCAGTTCAGAAATCATGAGCCAGTATAAATCAATCCTTGGATGAATCCTGAGAGGTAGGATGGGCAAAAGAACTACCCACTCTAGGCCACGGCAAGCTTGAGGATGCCAGCTTCAGCTTTTCTATCTTGGGCCACATTTCTTATTGGGAATTACTGGCCTTGGTAAATGGACAGATGTTGAAGACCTCCTCTAGGTCTCAGAGAAACTCCTCATGAACTAATACAGCTGGATACCATCCTCCTCTTTGTTAATTACAGAGGTTACATCAGCTGCAGGGGCCCTTACTGAGGCATCTGTACCACTCGATGCTACAGTACCTTTATAGTCCCATTGTCATCAGACCAAGTGAAATACTTCTTTTTCCGTCTCTCATTAGTCTCCAGTTTTTCTCCCCTAGATGTTTTTTTTTTTTTGGGTGCTTACACTTTGGGGAGAAGATTTTGGAGACTTTAATGAATAGTATGGTAACACCAGACCAAGTGAACACCTTCCTTTGAGCAATGTAGTCCTGGAGATAGTGTCCTTGGGATAAACCTCACAATAAGGCCAACCACCCAGAGTTGTTACTGTGGCCTTGAGGCATATCTAGGTTGGGGTGAAGGGGGCAGCAGCCACAGGCAGATGGTGTTAGGGGGCACAATTGGGAGATGCTGCTAAATTAGTAGTGCAGTTCCAGTATTGATTTCTGTACCATACAAGAATGAATACTGCCTTGTGGACAGGACTGCAAATAAGTTTTAGCAAGGAAGTTTTTTTTTCTTTTTTGCTTCTCAACTCAAGGGAGACAGAAATTGGATCTGGATTGCTCCTAAGCTTAGGAGTGCCAGCTAGATTAAGACCTGAAATTTTTGCTTGCAACTTACAGTTGAGGGGCACCAGAGGAATGGCTACAGAAAAAGATGAGCAAGCTTTGGCTTTGTGTGGGCCTAAGCAAAGAGGTTACAGACTGTGAAAGTCATTCTATAGAATTTGTTTGCCGCACTCAACACAATTTTCTTTTCAAGAAAAACTGTGCATCATTGTCACTACTGCCACCACTAGACATTTATAACAACAAGGCCAAGTCTCAAAAAAGGTAAGAAGTGGCTTCCCTACGGGGTACTTATCTGAAATCTCCATTAGCAAGCTGATATGCTGCATAGATGACACTCTGTTCAGCACGTGATGCAAAAGGACTACTGCAAGACAGCTCTGAAGAGCATATTGGCAAATACCCATTTTATACCCCTAACATCATGGCACCTGAGTGGGAGCAGACAGTCAAAACCAGGAGAGGAACAGTAAAGTTGAGGAAGTCATGTCAGCCATCAGGATTCTACAGGCAGGAATCCCAGAACTGATGAATGCAGTAGTGAGTATTATGAAGAATATCAGTGCTTCCATATTTACTTCAGCCTGAAGTTCTGTAATCTGTTTCTCTGCAGGAGAATCAAAGTTATCCATGAAATAAGTTACTAAAAGCTTTATGTTATTTAACAGTCTAAATTATTTTGTCTAGTTGATTTCATTATAGAAAGTAGCCTGAGAAGTAAAGCATTTCTTAGCTTTGTTTTAAGAGAGTCCCATAAGATATTAAAGTCTATCTGAGAAGATAAGGATTCTAACAGAAAATTGTCCATTCTATAATTAACATATTAAAGAACATTAGGGCTGTCTGGTATACAAGAATTTAGGGTCCAATTCTATCCTCTTATAGGAAGGTTGATTAATTTACTGATGTTGAAATGTAGCTTCACCTCAGAAAGGTCAAACATCTGAGATAAATAATGTAATTATTACCTGCTGGAGAAAGTGAAATCGATCCCTATAATATGTATACTAGAGTAATAAAACTGAAAATCATGATATAGTGGATTAAACGTTTCCAACATATCTAAAATTGCTTAAGATATAAAAATACTGAATGATCTGACCTTAACTTTTAACTAAGAGTTTGACAATACCTTTCCAGTCATACAGCTATTTTATTCAAAGCTACATTAAATGAACTGTTAGTTGAGTACACTACAATAAGTGCTGACACACTAAAGGAAAGGAATCAAGTGGAAAAACTCTGGATTTTTCAGTCATGATTTTTTAAAAGTAAACAATTCGCTGCTCCTTTGAGCCACACTTCAACTTACTGATACTAAAATGATGCTGACAATAAATAGTACAATCACACACTACAGAGCCACTACTAAAAGGCAAACTAAAGTTGCAGAAAATGAAACACATAATACCAAGGTGACACTGTATGATGTCTGCAGGATGATGAGTACTAACTCTGAAACCTTAACTCAAGTGAAGTTTTAAGTTGAAGAGCAACAAGTATCCCACACTATGGGGTATTTGGCAAGGCTGGCCATGACTGTCACACAGTGCAGGGTTTACTCATCCATCTACTGGCAAACGGGTGCATCACCATGCAACAATATCAGTGCAAACAAAACAGAAATTTAACAGCAATTCAAATGGACAGATATTAAAGCACATGTGACTATGTTTTGTACCTCTGGGCTGTCATTCCTCATTTGCCTGCAATGGAAAAGTCCCTCTTGTCAATGCTTTGCTAATTTACATCAAAAACAAAACAAAAATAAACAATGCTTACATGTTCATTATACCATGATCCCCCCAAAACGTGCACGCTGATTGGCCAGCGTGCCCATTGTAAATCGAGTTATACTAATGGAAAAAGGTCCGGTCGCCCGGACTTTTTTCCATTAGTATAACTCGTTTTTTTTAAACACTGTCTCGCTATGTTAAATGGGTTTAACATAGCGAGACAGCTTTAAAATAAGCAACGGAGATCTCCGTTGCTTATTTTAAAGCTGTCTCGCTATGTTAAACCCATTTAACATAGCGAGGCAGTGTTTAAAAAAAAAGCAACGGAGAAAGCAAGATCTCCGTTGCTTTTTTTAGTGTCTCGCTATGTTAAATGAGTTTAACATAGCGAGACAGTTTTAAAATAAGCAACGGAGATGTCCGTTGCTTATTTTAAAACTGTCTCGCTATGTTAAACTCATTTAACATAGCGAGACACTAAAAAAAAGCAACGGAGATCTTGCTTTCTCCGTTGCTTTTACAACTCTGATGTACTGCGCAGGCGCGCAGTACATCAGAACTGCCGGATGCCAGACATCTGCGGAGGGCAGTAAACAGGCATTATACTATGCCATTATTTAAGAAAAGTAATAGTTTCTTTTCTTAAATAATGTCATGGTATAATAGCAATAACCCACTTCTGGGTGTGGGTAATGCTAAATTTACCCACGGTTGGGTTTGTTTGGTCCCGGGCTAGCCCTCGGGACCAAACTACGCCAACCGTGGGTAAATTTAGCATTACCCACACCCAGGCGTGGGTTATTGCTATATTATCCAATGGCTTTACAAATGTTTCTTCATTCTTAATTTTGAGAGAACATACGCATGACACTAATTTATATGAAAAAATGAAAGAATTAAAATCCTAACAGAGACTATTTCAAACTTAAATAAAATAATGTCTGAGACAGAGAGACGAGTCCATAGCTGTTCAAAATTAGATCCTGACT
>NC_056731.1:43178956-43426456 GCF_019279795.1 Protopterus annectens | reverse complement strand
TATGGGTACAATGGATAAGAAAAACAAACAATGAAAGTTTGAGAATATGAGTAAGGTAGGCCAGAGGCATGCATGCAAAAGATTTATGAAAAGGTGTTCTGAGCAATATCTCTGAATTAAGTTAATGTAGGCAAAGAAATGATGATTTAGGTGTGGAGTTAGTAGTGTGGGAGTTTTAGGTGGGAGCATGTGAAGGACATTCCCATTTGGAGGAGAGATGGGAGAGAAGCATGGATTTGAAATTGTTGTGGTTAGGTATATGACGTAGTGGTGTGGGGAGATTGTTCCATAGTTTGGCTATAGTGTGGGATAGTAGTTTACCAGTTGGGTGGATGGGTTTGTGTACATGCAGGAGGTTTTGGCCTGTGGATCTCAGGGCACGGGTAGGTGTGTAGGGTGTTAGAGATTTAGCAAGAGAGGGGCATTCTGCTGGTTTAAAGATGAGTTTGTGGGCTGTTGTAAGTTGTAGGTACTTTAGGTGGTTGTAGAGTTCTAGCCAGTTTAGGGTGTGTAGGGAGTGACAGTGATGGGAAGAGTTCTTAGAATTGGTTGCAAATTTGCAGGTTTTGTTGTAACAGGCCTCAAGTTTAGCACGGAGTTCGAGTTGTAGGTTGGAGAATAGGGGAGCACCATACAAGAGAGAAGGGAGAAGGAAGGTAGATGCAAGGGTATGACGGCAAGATGGAGTAAGGTAGTAGTTGTGTCTGTAGAGGAGGCCGATTTTCTGGTGGGTTTTCTTGATTGCTGAAAGGATGTGGGAGTCGAATTTTAGGTTATATATATATATATTATATATATATATATATATATATATATATATATATATATATATATATATATATACATATATATATATATATATATATATATATATATATATATATTTAGTCTTCTGGAAAGAGTTATTCATTGGTGCTGTAAGTATGCATGTCTATGGTTTAAAATGTATTGTTTTGAAGATTTTGGTGAAATATAATATAAAACCAAACTAGTGGGGGGGGGGCTACACCCCCCCACCAACTATATTTACCAACTTCAGGATTGCTGACTGTAAAACGAAAACATTTTCCTTTTGCAACTTACATACCTTTGGGCATTCCATATCATGTCATTTACAGGTTTATGAGAGTTTTTCTTTCAAAACATTTAAAGTTAACGGTGAGCTTGTTCACAAAAAAAAAGCTTGTATTCATAGCCAACTTGAGCTGTATCAGTATGGTCATGCACCAAGACAGAGAAGATACAGCTAGGTAGCTATTCACAGAACTTGGTAGCATTACAAAGCAATAAGCAAAAAGGCACAGAAAAAAGGTAAGCAAGAGATCACATAACATTTAAATAAAAAAGCGTAGTCTAATAAGTGCATAATGAGATGCAAATAAGGAGCTTTGAAAGGATTTGCTATTCATAGTTGTAAGGTGCAAAGTCAGTTATTCAGTGTTTAAATCAAAAAAGCAAATGGAATCTTTTGAGAATTACATCTGGTGGAAATGCTGGCAGTATTTTCTGAGGAACTGTGCGGTCAGGAATGCCTAGCTCCATAAAACCAAGTGTAGCAAGGCTGTGCTTTAATCCTCTACTCAACCAACTTCCCACATTCCTCTACATCATTTTCTTTAAAATTCCACAGGGACTATCCTTTTCTTACCATCCATTTTACTATCCACTCCAATTCTTCCACATGGCCATCCATCTATCCATAGCCCTCTTTTTCCCATTTTTGCACACGGGACCTTGAATCACATCATCACTGACCATCATCTAGAGCCAATGTTCACACCGCAAGGTGGCTAGCCCTGCCACACTTATTCTTCCATATCCCTCGTACACACAACTGCGCACTCACACTGAAGGCCACCTTAGAGTGCAGAATCCACCTACTACAGGTCTTTAGAATGTGGTAGAAAACAGGAGCACCCTGTGAATTTCCGGGCAAACACAGGTAGGACATGCAGACTCCACACAGAAGGCACCACAGCTGAGAATCAAATCAAAGAATTTCTTGCTGTGAGACAACAATGCTACCCACTGCACCAATGCGCCATCCACTCTCCTCATTAAAATAACTTATAAAAATTAAACTTTACCAAATCCTCTTCTACCTTGAGTACCCCATCAAATAATCAACCTATATTATTCATTTACTTACACAAGTATCACCCACATGAATAGCATAATGTCCAAACCACACATATCTTTACTTAAATAGTTGAATACTTTTCAAGTATTTGAATGCATCACTGATTTGTTTTACCTGTCTTTTAGCCTAGGTCATGGCTAAAAAGGGTCTTTGGACCAGCTTACATAGCTGGTTAACAAATGTAAAATAAATACATAAATAAGGAATTGCTGAAATCAGCATATTTGCCATCAAATGATGGTACAGAGATAGCATACTACACCTGAAAAAGTTAAGGAAGAGGAGTCTCTGGGCAATTAAAGTGTGCTATTGGTGTAAAGCAGAACACTTTCATGTGACCTGTGACTGCCCCATTGTGTAGTCATACTGGAGGCATATAAAAAATGGACACTATGAATTTTTATATTCAAATCATCAGATCTTACAGCATTTGGAGATGCCAACACTTTGGTTGAGACCACAGACAATTAGAAAAAAATGGATGTATACAGTGGAAGGAAAAGCAAGACTTACGGAACAGGGGACTGAGAGCACCACAGAAGGTGAATGGGAAAAAGTAGAGAATGACATGCTGTTGTCAACAGGAACAAAGAACAGTAAATGTCATGAACAGTAAAAATGACTTAGAAAATTACCCCCCCCCCCCCCCCCCAATGAAGGAACAAGAGGAGGCATGATACCTTACTTAACTTAGTTACTGAATGTGTGGTTTAAAGTTCTACCTATATATGGCTAACAGCACACTTTATAACTAATGATATGTATCACAGTGTTATGTGCCTTGGGGTTTTCTTTTGGTTTTCTGAAAAGTAGAAAAAAAATCAGCACAACAGTAATATTGAAAAAAGGCTTAATCAATCTATACTGGGTCAGAGTCCTGCCCCACAGCAAACTATGATATGCCAAGACAGCTGAAACATGTACCAGCCCACTGTGGAAAGACTGACACTAAATCTGATATGTGTTTCAGGTAACTAATAAAAAACTGAAATCAAACCCAGTAAACAGAATGGGCACTGCTCCATCAAAACATAAACTCTTCTACCATAAAACAAAAGTATGCTTAGTAGAAAAGCTTCTTGGTAGCTTCACCTTCACATCATCATCCAGAAAATCTTAACAAATGAAAGCTAATGCAGGTCCTGTCACAGAGCCAGGTTATACAAAGCCAGCAATATAATCAAATTTGAACACGTTAAAAGACAAATGTCCCAATTAATAGATTCTCCTGAGCTACCACAGTGTCAATTACAAAGGCTTTCTGGCTGAACTATTGCAAGCATACCAACAATCAGAGGAAATGGAGAAACACATAAAAAAGCATTTCCTTCTAACTGATGAAAGGTGATCCTAAGACTCACTTCACTCAATGTTGGAGAAGGAAACAGAACTTGGAAAGTGCGGTTTTCATTGGTGATAAAGTATATTATCTGCAGGTGATATAGACATACAGACACACAAATAAAACTATCAGAGTAGTATGAGTTACATAATAGCACCCCAAGTCCCCAAAGCCTCTTTTGTTGAACTTGGATGAGTAGAATAGGCAAGTAGATGAAAGGTGTGTGTGTGTGTGTGTGTGTGTGTGTATGTATATAAACACATATTTTATATACATATACACACACACACACACATATATATATATATATATATATATATATATATATACACACACACACACACACACACACACACACACACACACACACACACACACACACACACACACAAACCCTTATACGTATACATATAGAAATGTCTATCATTCCAAGTTATTAATGACTCAGTCCTCCTTGATCTCTTTCACCTATTCAAAACAAACGGTTCCACAATCATTATAACAAAGTACTTGAATCTCCATCAACAAATAAATAAGACATCCTGGAGGCATACATTTATTACTCTGCGCTTTCCCCATATCTGGAATATGTTAAATTAAAAACAAAAAAAAACAAGAGTGATACCCCTGGCTTGCTTCAAATCAAACTCAGATGATTAGATGGGCGCTCAAATTCAACCCTGCCCTGACAGCTAAGTCTGTCTTGCATACTCTATAAATCCGTGGATCAACAAATGAGTGCAGGGGTCGAACATTTTTTTTTCTGATCACAATAACAGGACATGGGCAACCAACTCATGTCCTGCTACTATGCCGTCTAAGCACCTGTGATCTGTTGCCCTTAGCAACCAACTGAAGTGTTGAGTTGGCAGTCTCTAGTCGTGTATTACTATGACTAGAAACTACCAAGGACTGTGCAATCTAACTTGTGCCTTTAATCAATTGCTCTTAACAAATCATAGTGCTTTCCTGACAATCTCTAGTCAAGCAGTCTTTTGACTACAAATGGCCAGGAATTGAACAATTATGGATCTTCAGTGACGGTTTTCCTTTTGCAAGTACTTTTTTTATATACTAGTAGCACGAAGCCAACTCTAGGTAGTGCCCAGAGATACTTCCCACAGTAGAATATACATGCTTTAAAAAATGTACTTATACTTGCTACTGTCAATATGGGGGGGCTGCATACCTCACAGCTTCTTTGCTCAAGAATTCTAGACACAGCCAAAAATAATTGGTGGGGGGGCAAAATCAGGGGCAATTTATAGAAATTATTCTAATTCACTTAAAGATTTAGGAGACCAACAGGGTTTGCATTAACATGTATTTTCTGAACAATAATAATTAAGACACTCTAATATCTGTCTTTAACTTGTCTGCAGTCATCAGCGATTAACCAGAAAATCACAAACAAAAAAAAAAATGATGGAAAATCAGAGACATACTCTGCAAAATCAAGGTCAACTGAGAGGTACTGTTACCTGCATACCTCAACTTTGCTCAAGAATTCTGGACATAGCAAAAATAATGTGGGGGGATGATTTGTAAATATTTCTATAATACAAAATGTACTGAATCAACATGCAGCTTCTGAACAAGAAGCATGAACCTTCAAAGTCTAGCATTACTGACTTGTCTGAAATCCTCAGTGATGTACCTGAAAATCAAAAATTTTAAGTGCGTCAGGGAAAAATATGAGAAGAAAACAGGGGCATTGCAAAATCAGGGATAGCTGAAAGGTATGGCTTCCATATAAGTGCCAAGTTTTATACAGGGATGGAAGCAAATGGGTGTTCATATACATACACACACATGCACACACACATACGCGCGCACATTCTTACTTGCACACATTCACACATATGCACTTACATGACACACACATATTCACTTGGGTGTCTGTGCACGTGACAGCTGAAGCAGGCATTTTTTACTATGCTGCAATTAGACTGACCCAACATAAAAAGTAGTGGACATATGAGAAAGTTTTAAGTGTACAAAGTTTTTAGATTTGCTATAGCTTCCTTTGAACTTGTCCTGGCCTTCTCAGGGAAGCCAATCTTACTTGCTGATAAAACACTAATCTACAAGAGCTAACTGCCTCATTAATGCTTAAACAGGGAATATATGTAAAAAGAAAGACAACACAAAGAAGAAACATATTACTAGATCACACAGGTATGGCACAGTACAAAGATGGCAACAAGCTGGATTTCATTGTGAACCATTTTAAAGTGGGCAGCCAGACTTCAATTACACACATACTGATGCAAAGCTTCAGTACCAAACAAAAAAATACAGTTGTGTAAGTCCTACTTACCTGTAACACCAAGTGCTACACTGCCTCAGTGGAAATTTCAGAACTCAGAATTCCCACTACTGACTCTCTATGGTAGGGGATTGCCTAAGCCCCTCCCATCATAGAAGCCAAACCTCTGTCACAGAAACTCAGTTATTCAGGCGTTTACTGCCATTTAGGAAGAACTAAGAACTACCTGAAACAAACCAGTGGCGGATCCAGGATTTTACGAAAGGGGGGGGGGGTGCAGTCTGGAAAGTCGACAAGTGAGGTGGGGAGGCAGGAAAGCAAAACACTGGGGAAGGGGGATGATCACCTTAAGATATTGTATCAGCATGTGAGAAAACACAGCAACATACAGTCATTTGCAAAACATTGGGGGTGGCGGGTCGATTGAGCACAACGGTAAAGGTTTTCACCTCAGACACAAAGTATTGGGTTTGATTCTGATCTCGGCTTATTAGCTAGCCTTATAATTACCATTCATGGCAGTTAGCCTAATATTCTTGTATGATCCAGTGAACCTGGTGTGGTTGTGTTAGTGGAGGTACATAACTCCTATCCAGCACACAGCATATTAGCAGACATTACCAGTTTAGAGGATATGTTTGGTTGCCCATATGAAGTCATAGTTCTTTTATATGGCATACCTGACATAAGCATTATGATAACATAGCAAAGAATCCCAGTGAAGGTGATATCACCCCAAGACCCATAGCAAATGTAAGTAATTTAAGTAAATAATGATTTATGTGAAACCAGCAAAGTTAATTTATGTAAATAATTTTGTGTGTGCAAGTGAAGTTCAGTTAAAGAACATTGCAAGTTAAGGAAATACACGTTTTATGAAAAAAGTCCTAAAAAACAGTCAGTTAAATTATATGCAATGTATAAAACCAAATTTAAGTACTGTAGCATTTCCCAAAGGACAATAACACAAAATCTACTTTGTCTGGCCAGCCTAATATGCAAAGCCATGGAAAGCCTTATTAGGAAACAGCAACCCTCCGAATACTGTTTCCATTTTAGTTTGGATTTGTCAAGGGCAGGTCATGCTTACCAAATCTAATGTACTTTTTTGCAAAGGTCACCAATGCAATACAGGAAAGCAAAATGGTACACATTGCATACCTCGACCTAGCTAAAGCTTTTGACACAATCCCCCACTCAGGCATTGTAGAACAGCTAAATAAACTAGGAATAGACTATGGTCACCTACTGGATTGCCACATGGCTCACAGATGAGATGCAAGAAAGCAAAATTGACAAAGTTACCTCCAGAAAGAGATGAGCTACTGGTGGAGTCCCCAGGGCTCTGTGCTGGGGTCTCTCCTGTTTAACACCTACTTTTCTGAAGTAAAAGCCAATACCAAAGGGCTCTGGATGACCAAGGTTGCACATGACTACAGGTTAGGAGCAGTCACTGAACTCCAAATTACACAGCCATCCTACTGGACTGTTTGTCCCAAACAACTGGTGCCACAATCATGGACCAAAATGAAATGCCAGTAAATGCTATTGTATCCTTTGGAAGTCATCTACCTCAGAGAACAACTATGATGACAACAAGACCTTAAGAATTGACTTGTTTGGGTTTTAGGAACTTATCTGGACAGTGACCTAAATTTTGACCAGTATGTCTACTTATGTAAGAAAGTGCTTCTATATTAAACAGCTTAAAGAAATGGGTTATGTCCAGATCTAGGATGTCACTGCCCTCCTTTACACAGCACTCCTTAGCCAGTCATTGAGCATAATGCCCCCTTTGGCCTGTATCTGTCCAGACACATGCAAATGGAATGCCCACAAAAAAGCCTTACTAAAAGGATACTAGGGCTAAACAATATGTCCTACACAGACTGACAAAGTCTGCCATTTGCTTTCTTCCACTGACTGCCTCCCATAGCTCTCAACCCCTCATCTCCAAAATATAGAACATAATGTGACAATATGGAGCAAGAGGCGAACATTTACTAACAACTTTATCTAGGATGCTCATAGCATAAGTATGAGAAAACAGTTATTTTATTTAACAGTTTTCCTGTTTAACACAATTCAGTATTGTATACTATGGCAACAGCTAACATTCAAACTCACAAACTGAAGAACATTCCTCATAATGAGATACAGTTGAGAGCTATGCTGCCTTTCCATCCCCAGACAGACCGCCACTTCTGTGATAACCAGACTGTTTCTACACACATATATAAAATTGTTGGTTTGAACAGCTGCAACATTCAAATACTTATTGGAAAGCCACTGATTTTAATGTGTTGTCAAATGTAAATAAACCCCCTCTCTACAGTTTGAGTTGGCATCAGACTGACTATATGTACACTAACACAGCCTTTAGAATCCTAAACATGGAAAAAAATGCTTCGCTTAAACAGTGAAAATGCATGCTAACACATATCCACTTATCCCAACATCTTTCTAAGTTTAAAAAAGTGATATTTAAATCTTTCCCTGATTTCTGGGCCTTTGTTCTCCCATTTTAGATTTTGCATACACAGAAATATTTCAAGTGTGGGCAATAATGCCCTTCTAGCCTGCCAATATACCAAAACAGTTGTTCTCATAAGAAGTTCCAGACTGTTCTTAAAAATATCTAAACTAGTACTTGGCTTTAATGTAATATGGTAATCTCTTCCATGCATCAGTTCCTCTCTTAGAGAAGCAATTAGTACATTTCTCAATTCCTATAGAATCTTCTACATAGGTTGTCTGATGTTTCGCTACTACTTTTTGATAACCCTAAATATTCCCAGAGGTAGTCTCTAAATGCCCAATATACCTGAATAAGATCAGCTCTTAAATATCTGAGACCCTGTTAAGATATTTTAGTCTTTCACAGTAACTTAAATTTTCACTTCCATTGATGCTTGTGGTATATTTCCGCTGGGGTCTTTACAGTTCGCTCATGATTTTCTTATATGGTTTCCATATAGTTATTCCATACTCAAGTTTGGGTCTAATGTAACTAAAAAACAATGACTTCATTTCCAATTTCCTAGACTTCATAAGCATTTTTATACTATTGTTCTATAGCTATCACTGGGCAGCCACAGTGGTGCAGTGGTTAGCATTGCCGCCTCACAGCAAGAGGTTCTCCGGTTCGATCCTCGGCTGGGGTGCCTTCTGTGCGGAGTCTGCATGTCCTCCCTGTGGTCGCGTGGGTTTCCTCCGGCTGCTCCGGTTTCCTCCCACATCCCAAAGACATGCTGCAGGTGGATTGGACACTCTAAATTGGCCCTAGGTGTGCGTGTGAGTGTGCCTTCTGTGGAAGGTTGGGCGCCGGGCTGGCAACTCGACACCGTAAAACTCCACTGCCATTCAATGTGCGGACAAGGTGATCCGCTGTGGCGACCCCTAACCGGGAAAAAGCCGAAAGAAGAAGAAGAAGAAGAAGAAGTTCTATAGCTATCACTAACCAGCTGGTTGATATGATTAGAAAAACAAACCTGGAATGATCCATTTACCATACCATATATACCCTAGTCCTAAAATGTATCTACAGTTTCAATCACTGCGTGCTGTATTAAAATATTAACCATTCAGTGATGTGTCCCAATCACCAATCTTATAAGCTTAGTTTTGTAATTATCAACTTTGCTGTGCCCAAAACATCACTTTAGTGAAGTTCTTCTGCAGACATGCATGCCCCATATGTAACTGTCTTAACTATTTTCAACTCATCTGTAATATACAGACTAGAGAACGCACAACCACACCCATTTACTTAACACTTGCACAAAAAAAAAGATTGTTTATTTAATACACAGATACACTCAAAATGTGCCACTTACCTCGCGTTTTTTTTTTTTTTTTTTTGCAGCAGTAAAAAAATGATACATCTTGCAGCTGTCCTCTCTCTGTACTGCAGAGTGGTGATTCTGGATCAACTCGATCCCAGTTGGGCCACAGGCTAACTTTTGTGGGTTGGCTGCTTGCTGTAAGGGAATGGAGCAGAAAGACGTGTGCAGAAAAATGACAATATGTGCTGCTCATCGTCGTAAGGCCTGTCTGGTCTTAAAAAAAAAAAAAACGAAACAAGCTGTTCTGAAGTTCTTGGCTGTGCATCTTAATACCCTATGGTACACCCAACCAAATTTCAGGAGAATGTCTTCTACAGTGCTGCACACACTTGATCAGAGAATCCAAAAGCATAGTCGATTTAGCACACATGCAACAGAGAAATCCACGCAAACTGCAGGACCACAAAGAATTTGAGTTGCTCGGCTCTTTACTCAGACCGTCTACTGCGAACTCCAAAAGTTAGAATTAGGCAGGCAGCACCAATAACAAGAGATTGACTGCAGCTGTATTTAACAGAAATTAAGCAGCCCGCCAAATACAGCTGCAGCCAATCACAATTACATCATCTGGATGGATTAGTCTAGTCATCTCCCAATCCCCCACCTTTCTCAAAAACACAAATAACTGTCTTGGCTGGCTGTGAGCACGAAAAGCTTATCGTTCGGTAGACGAAGACTTTTAGGACATTTTTAAAGATTTTTTTACGTTTGCTACCCCTGGCTTGTCGGTGTGTACACTACGATATATGTAGCATATGCTTTCCGATGTCCTAGCCAAGCTATACCATGAGTTTAAAAAGGGGGAGGCGCATGCCCCTGTGCCAAAGCCTAAATCCGCCACTGCAAACCATCAAACTATATACAAAATAAGGGGGATGGTGGGTGGGTGCTGCCACTGAGGTTGTGTGAAATTCAAACATCTACTGTTACAGGTAAGTAGGACTTGCACAACTGTGCCATGTTCATCATTCACACTGCCTCAGTGGCATATGGATAGATTCCCAAAGCTTTACCTTCCCGGGAGGAGAGCTAAGGATCCAGGACCCCTTGGAGAATGGTCCTCACATAACCTGCTCTGGAACTTTGAAGAATCAAGTTTGTAGTCTTTGTAAAGGTATGACTAGAGGACCAGGTTGTTGCCTCTAGAATGCTTCTAGTGTCTACTCCTTTCCAATATACCACAGAAGAGAATAGGGCTCCGTGGAATGCGCCTTAATCTTGCCTGGATTAGACTTATCATAGTTAGAGCAATAAAAAAAAAATAGCAGAGGACAACCAATAAGCAATCATTGGCGTAGAGATAGGTTAACCCTTCTTAGCTCCAGAATAGGAATTAAACATCTGTTAAGCTTTCCTGAAGGGCTTAAGAGAATCTTCTCTCCTTTGTTTTTAGGTTCTGGAAAGAAAAATGGGAGATTGATGGTTTGATTCAGGGTAAATTTAGAACCAACTGTTTGTATGAAAAGAGGATTAGTGCATACAGCAGCCCTGTCCTTGTGGAAAATCAAAAAAAGATTAGCATCTCAGAAATTCTCCTTGTAGATGGAAAGAGGAATTTGCTTCTGAGGGGGGGTCTCAAATGAAAATCCTTTCTGAAACTGTTTACCCAAAAAGAGAGATGACAGAAAGGGATTCATGGGCAGGCAAGCTGCACCTTGACAGATGCAAAAGACAAGCCACTGTTGAGTAACTCTCATAAATATTTTATAACCAGAAAGGTAAACACGATACTAGGCCCTCTGTCACCACTTAAGTATCACCTAGAAAACCTCTTCCACCTGTTAACATAAAATTTTCTACATGAAGATTTTCATGCCTCTCTCAATACCTGCTACACATTCTAATGGAAAAAGAAGGTATCAAGATAGAATCATCCAGGTTGTCAGTAACCACTGCTCTAATTTGGGTAGTACCAGTCACTCCTGACACTGTATGAGCAGATCCAAAATATTTGGAAGCTTGTGGCAATTGCCCTTGGCCAATTCCTTTAAAAGGTAGACTCAACTTTTGCTGTTCCAAAAGGGGGTCACCACACTGATCTTTTGTAATTCTTTCTGAAACTTTCAGAAATACCTTGAGTATCAGTAGAAAGCATAAAGGTACATTCTTTTCCAAGGGAATGAGAATGCTTCTGTCCACCAAGCATGGCTGCAAGGATGTTTTGTACAGAATTTTTCCAACTGTCTGTTTTGAAAGAAGGTGAACAGAAGTATTTGAAGTGTTTCCCATATCTGGATCCAATTTTCTGTCCTGAGATTCCACTCATGAGTGTCTGCCTGGGATCTGCTTAGTCTGTCCACCACTAGGTTTTGCTCTGACAGGATGTATGTGGCTCGAAGCATCAGAGAATGCTCTAAGGCTAGCTCCCAGGCCATCAGTGCCAACTAGCAAAGAGGGTATGAGTTTATACATCCTTGTTTGTTCAAGTACTACATGACTGTGGTGTTGTGAGTGACCAATAAAACAGGACCTAGAGACTATAAGTAGTGAAGAACTTTTAAGGTCTTAATCACTGCTAACATTTCTTTGACATTTATGTGCTTTGTAGTGTCAGAAGGACCCCATTCGCCTTACACTAGAACTCCCCTGGATAATGTTCCTCATGCAAAGTCTGACAAGTCCATCAGGACTGACTTGAACTGGAGTCTGGAGGGAGAAGGGTAGGTATTGATTAAGAGATATCTGTTCCCTCCACCAATGTAACTCTCATTTCACAAAATCCATCAATGGTTCATAGGTTCACAGGTAGGTACTAGGCTATCGGCCCAAGGGCCTACGTAAGCCTAGCCAACAAGGTTCCCTGGCTTACGCCACCCAAGAAAGTTATTTTCCTGTACCACTGTCGAGCAGAGACACAGACGTGATCCACGGGGTGTATTTTCTATTTCCAGTCCACTCATCAAGATTTTTCTTGAAGAGTGCTAATGAAGAACTTTGCTTGACATAGATGGGTAGCCTGTTCCAGGGTATGGAAAGTCTCTGGGACAGGAATCCATCCTTCCAGCATGTCCTGTTTATTGTGGTGACAAGGTTTAGGTCCCTAGAGCGTGTAGCTCGGAGGGATTGGGATTTCTTTAGGTGTAGCATGTCCAACAGCTCTGGGTTTGACATAGCTTTATATGTTAGGCAGAGATCACCTCGGAGTAGGCGATATGCTACGGAGTAAAGCTGGAGTTTTTTTGAGGCGGTCAGTGTAGGGCATTTGTTTGAGGCCAGTAATCCTCTTTGGGAGGTACTTCTGTGGCTTTTCCAGCTGCTGCAGATGTCTTGTGAGGTACATTCCAAAAGGGGCATTGTACTCTATAACGGGTCTAATGAGTGTCGAGTAGAGGGGAACAATGACTTCTTTTTTCCTGGATGAGAACCCTTTTATGTTGAGGTGTGCCATGTAGAAGGACTTCCTGACTACTGTGGCGATGTGACTATCAAAGGAGAAACTACTGTCCACCTGGGTCCCAAGGTCTCTTATCATGCATTCGGTGTTAAGTAAATTGCTGCCTATGTGGTAGTTCATGGGTACAGAGTTTTTACCAAAGGGGATGACACTGCACTTTTTGGCATTGAGCTTGAGGCCATGGCTCTGACCCCAGGCATCTGTCTCAGCAAGGCCCTTCTGTAGGATGTCCACATCATTTGGGGACTTGACTATGGCTCCTAGTTTGCAGTCATCTGTGAACTTCATTAGCCAGAAGCCTTCTGTGTTAGCCTGTACTTCAGAGAAGTAGATACCAAACAAGAGAGGTCCCAGGACAGAACCCTGTGGTACTCCACTTGTCACTGCTTTGAGGTCAGATTTGGAGTCTGCAACTTTTACAGTGTAGGTTCTGTCAGTGAGCCAGTTGGCAACCCATCTTGTGACTTAGGGATTTATACCTAGTTTAGTGAGTTTAGCTATAATTCCAGAATGGGGGATGGTGTCGAAAGCCTTGACTAGGTCAAGATAGGCTGTGTGAACCACCTTACCCTCATCTACGGCTTTGGTGACTGCCTCAAAGAAGTTGATCAGGTTCAGGAGGCATGATCTGCCTTTCACAAACCCAAACTGGGTGGGATCCAGAGTTTGGAGGTTACCAATGTTTTTGTTTATAAGTTCCATGATGATACGTTCCATGGCCTTTCAGACCAGGTTTGTCAGGCTAATAGGTCGATAGTTCCCAGGATCAGTGGTGGCTCCCCCTTTGTGAAGTGGGATAACTGTTGCTGTGCGCCATTCAGTGGGCACAAAGCCTGGTGCCTGGAACTTCAAGGGAAGCAGGTCCTGGGTATAACAATTCCTTTTTAAGTACTACTGCATCTTTCTCATGTGGAGTCTGGCCAATGATGTCATGAGGCCTATAATTTTGAGGAACTCACTTGTAGAGGCAGCTTCTTAAAGAGAGAAATTCCTGAAACTGTTCTGAACAGTCAACTTTGTCTTCTGGTAGAAAGGCCATACTTTTTTTTCCTGTTTCCATCATACATCCCAGGAAGACAATTCTTTGTGAAGGTGTGAGATTGGACTTTGTAGGTTTAGCTTGAATGTAAAGCCACCATGCAACAGTGGTTCGAAAGAGGGACGGGATCATTGGAAGGTTACGCATTTTGAATTTGGGTACTTTCAGAAAAGTATTTATGGATGACAAATCTTATACTGGTTTTCATGTTAGCTCCTTTTTGGGTACCAGAAATATTCTGGTGGAAAATCCTTTTCCTTTATGTGGTGCAGAAACTAATTCTGTAACCCCTGCTTGCAAATTGTGAAGGAGTATGGAAGAAAACGTGTATGACACCACACAATGTATCTGATCTGGCAGGTGTGGGGGATTTCACTGAATGGAGGATTTTCTCTCCACAGGTAAGAGTATCCTCACTGAATTATTCTCAGCACCCTCCCGTCTGTGACGATTTGTGGCCTGGCTGCTGGCTGAGTAAATGCCTGGGGGAAGGGACAAGATGCCTTGCGTCTTGGCATGCACATTCTTTAACAGGGGAATTATCTTTTTTTTGGGAAAAGAATGCCTTTTACTTGGTTTGGAAGCATCACCTTCCTACCATGTCTTCTTGGTAATCTGACTACTGTTGGGCTGGAATTTCTGTTTGTTCTGACCTTTAAAATTGGACAGCTTGTTACAGGAAATCCTGAGAAAATGAAAGATTCTAAATACCCCTTGAGTCAATTTAGCTCTATCATCCTATTGTTTGAGAATCAGGGTGACAGCAAGACCAAACACACATTCAAAACTTAAAGGGACATTTAAAATCTCATTTTTTAAATACTCAGAAACATACCTTCTCAATATAACAGAATCAGCTGCATTTAATAAAATAGTGCCCACACCTTCCAAGACCCTCTTCAAAGCGTGTTTTGAAACCTGAGTCACCCTAGAAACAATCTCATTCATGTAACACTTCTGCTCAGCAAAGATACAGCAAAGCTGACTAAACTATAACCATGTTGCAAATAAATTTCCACATAAAACCCTGTTCATTTAAATTCTAAAGTCTAAATTACAGACAGAGCCAATTATTCTAACTACATGCCAATTTTATCCTGTGGTGTAGAAGTGGAAGAAGCCAAGGCTCTCATTAGAGCTAGTAGCTACAGAAACTGCAGCTAGGTCAGCTGAAAATGGAACAAAGATCTGCAAGACCACAGTACACTTTGTATTTTCTCAAAGTCATTTTAGGAACTGGTTCATTAGCTAAGGTGTTTTACATCCATCCAGCCTCAACTCTTTTTCCCATTTTGCAAATGGGGTCAGGGTCTCACTTCAACATGTTTTACATTTTGTTTTATAAACATTTTCTAAGGCAGTAACAGAAGGAACAGTCAAAACATTTAGAATTTCATTCTCAAAAAGATCATAAACTCTGCCACTCTTTGGCATAGCTCCAAATTTCTTCCAGGCAAAGACAACCTAGCTAGCATCTGTGGAAAGGTGAGCACTTGCTTAGTTTTCTGAACCTGTTCACCTTCTGAAGAATCAGATTGGACAAACTCAAGAGTGTTTACTATTGTCTGCATCAGAAAACCCATCACAATCTGCAGGACTGTATAGGAGGTAGCGCAATCATTCTGAACAGAAGCACATTCTCCACCATTTGCTGAAGGTAAAACACTCTTAGCTAAGGAAATCACTTCAGCCCTATACATGGTAATAACCTGTCTGTTGTTTGGTGAAGTGTCTGTTTTTTCATCTTACTATTTACTGCACTAGAGGACAACATATCTGGGGTCAGATAATTATGTCTGGCAAGTGTTCTCTTACTCTGGACCTCTCCTGTGCCTAAAAGGTTTGGCTCTACTATACCTGAACCAGGTACTAGAACGGCCCTGGAAGGTGCGTCTAGAACCTCACACCATAAAGAGCTATGGGATCACACCAGAGGATGATGGGAAAAAAGGTAATTGGTCTGTGGGATGGCTTAAGGCAACAGCAGGCAGAAGAGTAGCTCAGTCAACCAGAATCCTGGGCCAGTACTATGAACCAATGCCAAACTGAGCTCTTCTATTAAAGTGCAAAAAAAGGACATTCCTTCTACTGGCACACCAAACAGGTTGGCCAGATGCATGACATGCCCCCCTCCCCTCTTGCTCTAGTCATTTAGATCCCATTTCTGTGCCCTGCCCCCAACACTCCTTCCACTTGTTTTATTAAAAAAGGTCTTCTTTTAAACTCTAGCAAAGAGTTAATACAGTTTATACCCTGCCTGCACAGAGCACTGCTATGCTCATGTTTTGGTTTACAAAAAATAATAATCTTTTTAAACTGTATCAAACTGCTTGCTACGAATGTAGCAAGCAGTTGCTACAGCTTATACCCTGCCTGCATGGAGCACCACGGGGTGCATGTTTTAATTAAAAAAAAAATGTTCTTTTTAAACTGTATAAAACTGCTTGCTGCAGATGTAGCAAAGCGTTGCCACAAGTTATACCCTGCCTGTACAGAGTGCTACAGTTTTCAGGTTTTAGTTACAAAAATAAATAAAACTCACAGCAAGCAGCTGCTACAGTTTAGACCACACATGGAGTGCTACAGTGCCCAGGTTTGACCGCAAATGTAATACCAGCTTTTAAAAGCTGGTACTGCGTTGGGAGACAATCAACTGATCGCGCTCTCAAAACTTTGCACCCAAGACAACTGCCCATCTAGCACTGCTTTAGCTATGCTACTAACAACAGGTTCACAAACTGTAGACTGAAGCATGTTTTTGTTGAGTGTTTTCTTTCCGGGTGCAGCTGGATTTGATAGGGGGGCAGCCATATCAGGATCCATCAAGTCAAGAGGAAAAAACACCAGCCAGAATAATACACTGACACTATTAAAGGCTGCCAAAGGGCAGTAATAATAGAAAATATAAACTAAATCCCCCTAGCGCAGATAGAGATAAACTGCATGAACTATTGCATAAACAGCTTCAGTAGTGTTACGCCTTGTTCTACAATCTGCACAGTGCAGTAAATTACAGTACACACAGTCATAGTACCAAGTAAAATTCACTTGTCCAAATAGTGAGAAAAAATCAAATATATGCCCTTAAATCAAACAGGGCATAAATAAGCATTTACTTATAGATTCCCTTGTCAGAATTAAAACTGCAATTTAATAATAAAAAGAGCTACAGCGTTATTATCTCAGTAATAAATATATAAATGGAAGAAAACAAAATTAATATTTTCATGTCAGAGCTTTCAAATGAAGTAGATAAACAACAGAAAGCAAGAGGCCTAGTATTCAACTGATACCACAGACAGTACATTTGTGTACACTTACCATAAATGTAGATGTTCGAGTGTATTCACTGTTGCAGTCATTACATTTGGGTAATCCTGCTGGCAGGTTGCCCTCAGCCGGCCTGAATTCCAAAGTCTTGGGGGGATCCTGCGTCGGCTGCTGTCGCCCCTTCCCTGACGTCAGGTCATCAGGGGTATAAAAGAAGCAGCCAATGCCATTTTCTTTAGTTTTTCTTGCCCCAGAAGGGTTGACAAAATTTAGATATGTATAATTACATGCACCAATATAAAATTTACCTTCATCTACAAGCAAATACACCACATAGACTGTATAAATCAGAGAAGGAAAGATAGGTTCCATCAGAAGAAAAGGGGGATGGTGGGTGGGTAACCTGGACTGCAACAGTGAATACACTCGAACATCTACATTTATGGTAAGTGTACACAACTGCACTATGTTCTTCGTGTTTCACTGTTGCAGTCATTACATTTTGGTAGAGTCCCAAAGCTAAGGTTGGGAGGCTGGAGCTAAACAGCATTAGGAGCGGCTATGAGGCCCTGCAGAAGTGCAGTGGCAAAGCTTGCCCTGGATTTAGAGTAGAATCGCAGATGATAGTGCTTTGCAAAGGTGTGCACTGAACTCCAAGTAGCAGCCTCTAAAATGTCCTTGGTAGGTACACCCCTGAGAAAGGCTGCTGAAGTGGCTGCAGCTCTGGTTGAGTGTGACCTAATGCCCTTAGGTACTGGCTTGCTATGGTGTACATAGCAGAAATAAATGCAGTGGCCTATCCACTTTGAAATAGTCTGCTTTGAGATAGCCTTTCCTTGTGATCCTGCAGCATATGTCACTAGTAATTGCTCTGTCTTTCTGAAAACTTTGGTTCTGTCCAAGTAGAATCTAAGCTGTCTGTGTACGTCCAAAGAATGCAGAATTCACTCCCCCTTGTTCTGTGGATTTGGATAAAAGGTTGGCAGGTGAATAGTTTGGTTGAGAGTCACACTGGACACCACCTTAGGCATAAATGTTGGGTTTATCCTGAGAGAGACCCTGTCTGGATAAAAAATGATAAAAGGTTCCACGGCCATGAGTGCCTGTAGCTCTGAAATTCGTCTTGCAGAAGTTATTGCTAGGAGCAGAGCTGTTTTCCAAGATAAAATCTTTATATCAGCAGTAGCAGCTGGCTAAAAAGGAGGCAGGGTGAGTTTTTCCAAGACATAGTTGAGGTCCCATGCAGGCATTGGTAATCTCCTTGGAGGTCTTAAATTTTTGGCTCCTCTGAGGTTCTGCTTTAATAAGGGATGAGAAAAGATTGGTGGCTCTACATTGTAATGAGCCGAAATGTCAGAGGCATGAATTTTAATAAATGAAAAAGATAGGCCTTTGTCCAGCATCTCAGTTAAGTATTGCAAAATCTGAGGAATATTTGGCACAGTTGTATCAGTTCCTTGTGCCTGGTTCCAAGCACAGAATCTCTTCCATTTTCCAGCATAAGATTTTCTAGTACTAGGCCTTCTGGCTTCCAAAATGACATCCATCACAACTTTACTGAGAGGTGTGTTTTTATGACTACATTATTCGCCATGCTGTCAGGTTTAAAGTTGTGAGTTGGCTGTGCAGGATCTGACTGTTTTGCTGGGACAGTAGATGAGGTATTTGAGGTAAGGTCCAAGCTGGGCATTGAGACAAGCTCTTTAATATTGGATACCAGTACTGGCGGGGCCAGTCTGGGGCAATCAGTATCATCTTTGGCTTCTCCTGTCTGACCTTTAGGAGTACCTTGGGGAGGAGAGGCAGAGGGGGAAATGCATATACTGATAGGTTTTTCCAGCTGAAAGATAGGGCGTCCACTTTCCGTGCTTGTCTGTGATAAATCCTTGTGCAGAATCTTTTTAGTTGGTAGTTCTAAGGGGAGGCAAATAGATCTATGTCCGGGCATCCCCATTTCCTTGTTATCATGCTGAAGACTTGTGGATCCAGGTGCCACTCGTGGGGATCCATGACATTTCTGCTTAGTTCGTCTGCCAGAGTATTTTTCCTTCCTGGCAGGAATTGTACCTGCAGATGTACTTGGTAAGTCAATGCTGTGTCCCACAAAGTCATGGCTAGTCTGCAAAGGGGGGTAAGAATGTGTGCCCCCTGCTTGTTTATATACCACATGACCGTGGTGTTGTCGGTCTTTATCAGTACTTGTCCTGGATGAAGTAGGTCCCTGAAGGCTTTCAGGGCATTTTGAACTGCTAGCATCTCTTTTTGATTGATATGTAGATGCATTTGGTTTGAGGTCCATGTGCCCTGAATGCATCTTCCTGCCATGTGGGCCCCCCAGGCATAATCTGATGCATCCGTTGTTGGTGTCTGCCTGGCTGGGGGTAATGTGAATGGCTGTCCCTTGTTTTGGTGACAAGCCTTTGCCCACCATCGAAACTCCTGTTGCAGGCAGGGAATGAGAGTAATCATAGTTTCCAGGCTGTGGCAATGTTGAGTCCAAACACTTTTTAGGTACTACTGAAGTTTCCTCATATGCAGTCTTGCATATGGAATTAGTAGGATGCAGGATGCCATGAAGCCCAAAGCCTGCAGAATTTTTCTTGCAGATAACTGGGCCTTTGTTGCCAACATTTTGAAATAGGTAGTCAGTTGCCTTTGTTTGTCTGGCGTGAGATAAGCCATCTGTGCAGTTGTATTTAAGCTTGCACCCAGGAATATTATCTCTTGAGAAGGCACTAGCTTTGATTTCTTTTCGTTGAATGTGTACCCTAGGCATGTTAGAAGTCTTTTCACAAACGCCAGATGCTGTAAAAGAATGCCCTTGTTCTCTGCTTGAATTAGACAGTCGTCCAAGTAAGGATATATCTGTATTCCTCTTTGTCTGCAGAATACAATTACTGGTGCCAGGCACTTTGTAAAGACCCTGGGGGCAGTAGATAAGTCAAAGGGCAGTGCAGAGAATTGATAATGCATTGAGCCAGCCTTGAATCTGAGGTATCTTCTGCATATTTGTCTGATTGGGACATGCAGGTATGCCTTTTTTAGGTCTAAAGTCACAAGCCAAGCGTTCTTGCCCAGCATGGGCAGAAGCTGCTGCAAAGTCAACATCTTGAATTTTGGTATATCCAGGAATGTGTTCAAAATAGACAGGTCCAGTATTGGCCTCCAGGCCTTGTCCTTTCTGGGTACCAAGAACAGTCTCGAGTAAAATCCTTGTCCCTGCTCTTGCTCTGGTACTTGTTGAATGGCCCCCATGTCCATGAGGGATGAGACTTGTTTTTGTGCCTCTGCCCACTGATTTTTTGGCAGATCTGGCCAGCCGTTTGCCTTTGGCAGGGTATGGAAATGGAACTTGTAGCCTTGTGACACGATATTTAGGATCCACTTGTCCTGGGTTATAATGTGCCAATTTTGAGAAAAAAAGTGCTAATTTTCCCCCTAAGGGTGCTGCCAGGAGATAAGTGCTTGGTGCAAGCAGGGGGAAGTCATTGGAACTGTTTCCTGTATGGTTGTGATTTGTCTTCTCCAACTTTGGAGGTAGAAGCCCCCCCATTGCTTTGAGCGGTATGAACCTTGCACCTGGGGTCTTCTCTAGGGCGTCTGGATCTGCCCCTTTGAGGTCTGTCGGACACAGGAAAGGACCAATTCTTTGTTGGCCAGTGTCTACTAAACTTAGGTGGCTGTACTTGTAAAAAATCTTTGACCGTTTGCATTGATTTAGCTTTGTCCTCCATTTTCTTTAACACCTCTTCTGCCTTACTACCAAACAAAGTATCATGCTGTAAAGGTGCATCTAATAATTTAACTTTAACATGATCAGGCAGATTTTGTTCCTTTAACCAAGCATGCCTCCTAATTACAGAACCTGTAACTGCAGCCCTGCAGGAGGCCTCTAAAGAATCAAAACCACATTGCAAAGTATGCTTTCCAACTTGTTCAGCTGCATGCAATAAATCCTGCATTTCCTTGTTTTCTGCACATTCAGAGTTTACAAATATTTTCTGTTTAAGCAATGCCATGACATGCTGCTGATATTTGAGCATATGAAACTGACAGTTTAAGGCCCTTATAGCCAAGGTAGCAGATGTGTAAACCTTTTTTCCCCATCTATCCAGTGCCCTAGAATCTCTGTCAGAGGGCGTAGGGTTTTTTGCAGCGGAAGCCTTAATTCCTTTGGGACCCTGAGAAATAGTTTCGGGGTCTGCAGCACTGTTTTTAAAAAAGGAATTTATGAGAGTCAGGAACCCTGTAATATCTGTCAGGCTTAACAGGAGCTGGAGGTAAGGAGTCAGGGGTAAGACTAGACTCCGAAAACACATCTACAATGTCTAACACAGGTGGGATGGCTAGTGGCTTGTGTTGAGGTAGTAAAAGGAAATCCCTGAGCCTCTTTTTAGATTCTGAAAAATCTTGGCTCTCCCAGTGGAAATGCTCCCTCATGGTATATAAGGTTTCCCCAAAAGAATAGTCCTCTGGAGGAGAAGCTGAAGGTATAGATTCTTTAGCATCAGAATCCTCATAGGGGGGAAAAGAATATTCCTGATCAGAAGAGGAATCAGAAGAAATGGAAACCTGATCTGAAGATTCATGGTCAGTCCCTTGCCTAGGCCTCTTACCAGGAGGGGGATGGGAACTCCTTATCAAGGTAATCAAGTCTTCGGCCATTTTGAGCATCTGTTTTTTGGGCATAGAGGCCTGACCATGTGGCTCTTGAGTTTGTTTCTTTGCTTTGGAAGGTGCTTTAGTCATTGCCTTTGAAGCTAAAGTCGGTTTGATGTAAATATGTTTAGGTCTGAAGACACCCTCAGAAGCCGGTGCCTGCTCAGCAGCTCCGGACCCATCTGAAGGTATAATATCCGAGGTTCCAATACCTTGAGTTTCCAGCGGCATGGCCGACTCCACGTGGGAGTCGGTAGCGGCCTGCGACTCTAAAGTAGCGGGCGTCAGGGGCTGCAAAAGCACCTCACTGAGGACCGGCGAACCGGCGACTGGCTTAGGAGGAGCTTCGTCGTCGGTTTTGGGCCTCGGTTGTCTCTTTCCTTTCCTTTGCGTTTTTTGTAAACTCCGGTAGTCGGATGGCTATCCGACGACATTTCTGGATAATTAAACTGGTGTCCAAAATAGTTTAAACCAAAATCAAACCGACGCTTAATAGTGCATTGGTTAAATCTAGCACAAAGCCGACAACCAGAAACGTTGTGATCAGGGCCTAGGCAAGGAATACAGTAAGAATGAAAATCCTAATGAGGTATTTGCTTCCCACAAGAAATACAATTATTAACTTTTTCTGACATCGGTCTGGAGCAAGAAAAAAGTTTCCCCAAAGGTGTACTTAGCTTTATTGAAGACTTCGGATCTGAAACTCGAACACGAAAATCTCAGGAGTCGGCAGGCCGGCACTTGCAAACTGCTTCTGCTTCGGGCACCACGCGACAAGAAAGACTAAAGAAATTGGCATTGGCTGCTTCTTTTATACCCCTGATGACCTGACGTCAGGGAAGGGGTGACAGCAGCCGACGCAGGACCCAAGACTTTGGAATTCAGGCCGGCTGAGGGCAACCTGCCAGCAGGATTACCCAAATGTAATGACTGCAACAGTGAAACACGAAGCACATCTTCAGTTTCCTGTTACAAGTCATAGAACACTTTAAAAGTCCCACAACTGCTTAAAAGCAGTATTAAGCATATAAACACAGTAGTTAAGTTAGACTTCTCCAAGGAAATGAAAGCAGTAGTAAATTGCAAGAATATTAAAATAAAAAATTTGCACAAATATATATTTTTAATAAAACAGAAGAAATCAAAAATATTTAACAAAAATGAGAAAGGGAAGTACCCGAAGGGATCTTATCTGAGTCTAGAAGTTGTAATCCACAAATGCAGATTGCTAAAGAGATTCAACTGTGAGTCGAACACCTGGGAATAAAAGACTGAGCAACTTTCAGTCAGATGGGTTAGTCTTCCCCTGATATGAAGGGCTTAGCCAATCCCCTAAAAGAGAAACAGTCAGCGGAAGGGGTTCAGAGCTCTGGAAAGCTGCTAGAGTGGATCTGTGTACAGGTACAGAATCAATATACCACTGAGGCAGTGTGAATCATGAACATATAAAAATGCTTTATGAGTTTCTTTTCCACACATTCAGAAATGATTCAAAGTTATACAGGGTAATTTAGCTACTTATCAAGACAAACTCATGCTTTTGGGATGCAACTGATCTGCTTACTAGAAATTTCATCCTCTGATCTCAGGAAATCGGCCAAGAATAAACAGTGGGCAAATGTCCAAAATTAGGGACACACTTTTAGCTTTTAACACTGGTTAAATTCTGAAGGCTTTATAAGGGAGCAATGATTAACAATGACAAAGGAAACCTTCAGACTCTAGATCCAGCCCTGTTTGGTTTCGTCAAAGGCAGGCTGGACACCAGTGGAGTCCCTCAGGGCTCTGTGCTGGGTTTGTTTCTGTATGACATCAATTTTTCAGAAGTCAAGACCAATGTAAACCTCTGGCTTACCAGGTTTGCAGACGACTGCAACCTAGACGCAATCACAGAAACCCCCCCAAGATACTAACATCTTACAGGCAAATAACGGACACCAAAACCATGGCTTAAAACTCAGTGCCAAGAAGTGCATAACTGTACCTTTTGGGAAGCTGGCCACTCAGGGAAAATACTTTTATTGATAAAACACCCTTAAAACTACACACAACAGTCAGGGATTTGGTGACTTATGTAGATAGTAACCTGGCTTTCAACCAACATGTGTCTAAAGTTGTAAGAAAATCTTTCTATTTCACTTCACTTATACGTAAGGGCATGGTATTTAGGTCTAGGGAAGTCATCTGGCCACTGCACTCAGCCATTATCAGACCCATCATTGAGTATACTGCCCCCTCCTGTATGTACCTGATCAGGTATACGCATGGATCATCAATAGAGGATCCTCACAAAAAAAATACAGGGCAATAACAACAATGTCCTATGCAGATCACTTCAAAGCCCTATTGCAATAACTCTGTTTAATACACACTGATGAGAGGAGATTTATGCCTGGCATACATGACATGCTTGACTCCTGCTCTGATGGACCTTTTGCAGCACTACAACTACTAGACCTATGGATTTAAACTTTGCTTGCGACTTAAATTGGACTTGGAGGAACAGGTCCATCTCTCAGAGAATCCCCATTCTCTGGAATAGTCTTCCCCATCCATGTGAAGCACAGCCCATCCTTAACCTTATTCAAGTGCAACCTAGACCAGTGGATGTGAAATTGGAAATCCACCTCTGGTCTGACACCTATGTTGCTGATCAACAGAGGCAGTCATTAAATCATGCCCTAGGTAACATTCACCACCTTAAAATAGCCTCTAGGGCACAGTAGCTCACGGGATACATTTGGGTTGCATGGCTAGTCTTATAAAGGCCTCAGTGGTCATTAGCCTAGTATACACCCATGAACCTATTTCTGGTGCTGGCATCTTCTGACAAGTGATAACTGTCTTAGCATTAAGTGCGATCCACATTATTTCCACCCTGCCATTACAAGCTAAAGAGTATACGACAATACTCAACTCATGGAAAAAAGTCAGATCAAGACATCACATGAAAAAAGAAAAACAGAAAACACTGGAGTACATCCTTCATCATTACTCTGAATTGCCAATAGTTCTCTAGCTGATAAACTTCCTTTTCTAGACAAAACTTCAGGGGTGCAATACACACAAGGAAATGCAGCAGCAAGAAGTGTTAGTGTGTTAATAAAAGAATACAAAAAGGACAGAAAGACTTGAAAAAAAAGCAAAAACAAAACAGAATTGTATAAAAGCAAGCATGGATACCAAATTACAGTAAGCCAATGAGGCAATGTCCAAGTAAATCATATAATTTACCTTAGGCAAGAAACACACATATCTGATGTACATGAAATCAACCACCTGATGCATCCACAACTTTTCAGCATAAAATATCAACATGCAGTTTCCATTATTATTATGGAGTGCTGAGTAAGGGAGAGTCACTAAAAAGTCAGAGTGAGGGTGTTTATTAGTATACTGTTAGATGACCTGCAGGGGTACCACCCTATGCACAAACCAGCAACTATTCAAACAGCTGTGAACAGTGAAAGACTATGGAAAGCATTTCCTATAGAGGATTCTAAATTGGAGAGGTTTTCTTGTATGCAAGCATGTGGAACCACATTTGCGCGATCAGCAAATGCGAGATTTTTACACAAGCAGGATGAAAGACTTTTAAAAAGTGAAACCCTGAGGCCAATCACATAACACAATAAGCTATTGACCATTAGCTCCTCCCTTGGATGGGTTGAATTTAGGTCTTTGCTCCCACCACAGTGCAAAAGAATCCTTCCAATGTAAAACAAACTGGCTTTGAGCTCAAATGCAGTAACAAATGTTTTACAACAGAAGTAAGAATTCCTGCAGTATCAGGAATCCTTGGAAATAAGTTCACTAACCTTGAGAAATGTTTCCAACACACAAAAACTTTGCAAAACTTAGAAATATTTTGGCAGACTCCCCCAGAACAGCTTTTGCATTATCACAGGAGGTTAGGAAATACCAGAATATTGTTAAAACAGCCCAAGAGCAGTATAGTGACAAACAGATGGAGTTTCTTTAACAAGTGCAGGCTAAAAACAGTGATAAATTCACCCAAATAAATAAATGCAACACAGAAGTCTTAAATATCACTGAATCAGAGCAAGAACAAAAATTATACTTATATCAGCGTTCTAGGTCAGATGATCCACTATACATATCAACACACACACACATATCTGTGGCTCAACAAATAAGCCCCTAGGGCAAAACACATTAAATGTCTTGGTCATATGTGACTCCACAGTGAGACACACAGACTCACCAGACTGGACAAGGAGAATGTCACAGTCAGCTGCCTATCAGATGCCAGGATCTGACAAATCACTCATGCACTCAAGTCACTCAACAACAAGTATCATTATGACTCTGTAATAGTCCATGTTGGAGTGAATGAATTGTGATGTACCTCTCTGTACTACACAAACAGAGACATGACAGAACTCTCTGATTGTGTCCCAGACAGGTGTGTCCCTAGCCCTAATCAGTATCATGCCCTCACACAGGATGATGCCACAATATAAACAAAAATGCTTGACTTCACAATTGGCTCAGCTTCCGGTGTCAATCCAGGGGGATTCAGTATCTGCCAGCCTAGGAGGATATGGTAGACAGACCTCACTGCTTTGCTAGAGATGGTCTGCAACTGTCCCCACTAGGCTTTCAGATACTGGCAAAGGCCCTTGCCTCCCCCCCATAGTGCCTTTTTTAGGTAATGTCAAAACAACAAATTTTCCAACATAACAAAATCTAATGGAGACAAACTCAGCGTCATGCTGCTTAACGCTAGGAGTTTAAACACGAAACTACACTCCCTAGAAGCACTCCTCACCTTGGAGGATGCAGACGTCTGTGCAGTTACTGAGACATGGTTCAGCATCCCCGGCCATGCAAGACTACAATGCTTTCCACATGTTCAGACCTCAAAATGAGCATGAAGGAACCAAAGGTGGAGGTGTATCCATCTTCATTAAAACCAAATACACTTCAAGACTGGTCAAACAGCATGACTCTCTTGAACTACTCCATGTCCAATTAACTACTGGGAAAGTACCATACCACATCACTGCTAACTATGGATCCCCCACCATGAATCAGGATAAGCACACCACCTACCTCAATTTACTGGAATCCCTTGCCATACAGCTTAAAACCTTCGTCATGGGAGATTTCAACTATCCTTCCACAAAATGGGGGACATACAGGAGCAAAAACATGTTTGCTCAGAGATTCCTGGATTTTGTTAACACAAATGCTCTGGAACAGATAGTCTGCACCCCTACTAGAGGCTCTAATGTTCTGCACATAGTACTCAACAACAAGGGGGGATCACTGTACTTCTCCATGTGTGATGCCCTCCCTGGTTAGGTAAGACCACAAATCTGTCTCATCTGAAGTTAAGTACTGGAACTGACACCCTCACAGGAAAAAAATTATAAAAAACTTCACCAAAACTGCTAACTACAGCATACTAAGCAATGGTAAAAAAAGCTTCATACCACCCACAATCGCAGACACCAGTGATCACTATGCAGAAGTGTACACACATGCACTGCACAAACACTTAAGTGACTGCATAAAGCCTGCTGTACCTGACCGGATCAAAACCAGGTCTTCCCGTAAAAACAAGACACAGTGGTGGAGTTCAAGTATAAACAGATTATACAACAAGAGGAATAAACTGTTGTCCAAAAGTTTAAGCTTAGGATGGAATTGCATCCTTAGCCAAGGATAATCATAAGGCATTCTTTAACTATGTCTGAAGTCTAAAAGGGAATGCACAGCTACATGCTGAACTGGTTCTAGATAGGATCACTCATACTACACTGGAATATATTGCCAACTTGCTAGCTGACAGATTCAAAGCAAACTTCACCCCCTATCCCCATTTACCATATCCCACAGCATACCTTACACCAGCCCTCTAGTATCTCTAGAGAACAGGTCATCTCTGTGTTGGTCAAAAACATGGTCTCAATAGGACCAGATAATATCCCAGGTTGTTTACTAAACAATCTAAAACGAGACCTAGCAGATCCACTTGGCATTCTCTTTACTCATAGCTTGATAACTGGCTATGTTCCTGTAGAATGGAGAACAGCAACAGTAATCCCCTTGCACAAGAGGGGAGGGGGGCATCAACTGACCCTGGAAACTACAGACGCATAAATCTAACAAGCCCCATCTGTAAGGCCATGGAAAGAATTATCATGGACTTTATCAACAAGGACACAGGTGACCTCCAAACATTGGACCCAATCCAGTTTGGCTTTGTTAAGGGTAAATCATGCTTAGTAAACCTGGTAGACTTCTTTGAGACTGCTACCAAAGCCATGGACAAAGGTAAGATCATGCACACAGCCTATCTCAACCTTGGCAAGGCTTTTCACACAATTCCCCACTCTGGCATTGAGAAACTCTCCCAGACAGGGATTAACCCTTGTGTTACAAGATGGGTAAGCCAACTGTCTTACTGACAGAAATTGATGACTCTATCTCCACCAGTAGACTTGTCACCAATGGTGCTGGGCCCCTTACTGTTTGGCATCTATTTCGTAGAAGTTCAGACCAAAGAAGAAAACCTTTGGCTCAGCAGGTTCACTCATGATTGCAAACTGGCAGCAATCACTGAGTCCCCCAACGATATCAACATATTACAAGAAGGGCCACCACAAACAACTGGTGCCAAAGCCATGGTCTAAAACTAAATGCAAAAAATGCATTATTATTTAATTTGGCAAAAATTACAATATTGACAGCACCCTCCTGCGTTCCAAGTCAGTGGTGCAAGACTTGGAAATACAGGTTGACAGCAATCTGAAATCTGACCAAGTTTCCGCAGTGGTAAGGAAAGCTTTATATGAGTGCACCTCATAAACAAAGGCATTGCATCCTGGTCAAGGGATGCTATAACTCCACTTTATTCGACCCTCATCAGACCACTAATAGAGTAGAATACTCCCTTTTGTATGCATCTCACCAGACATCTGCAGCAGCTAGAGAGACTGCAGAGGTTTCTCACTAAGAAAACACATTTTCTCCAAACCATGACCTACATGGACAGGCTGAAAGCCTTGTCACTTTACTCTGTATCTTACAGGCTGCCGAGAGGTGACTTGTGCCTGGGCAATCTCCAACTCTGCCCTAATGGAAATGCTGCACTTCCACAAGTCAAATGGCTCAAGAGTCACTCCGTCCAAGTGTCTCCACCTAGCTTATGACATTAACAGATTATGCTGGAGTGACAGATATGTCTCCCAGAGACTGTTGCTTCTCTGGAACAGACTCCCTATTCACGTTAAACAGAGCTCCTCACTGACCCTATTCAAATGCAACCTAGATAATAGGATGGGAGACCACAAATTCGCCCCTGGTGTGGCACCCATGTCCCCTCATGGACATGGGTAGCCAGTGTTGATTACAGACCCGCTCTGTTCATAAAGTCATTCTGCAAACTACCCAAAAGAGAACAAATGAGGATACTTGGGATTGACATGACTAGGCTTGTAAATGCCCTAGGGCTGCTTGTATCCTTCTATGAACCTACTGCTATATAACAAATTCAGGACAACCTATTTGTTTTCATGCAACTGATGCTCATGCTGTAAATAAAGTATCAGAATTATGCTAATATTCTAGGCAACAATTCTAGCCTTCTTAAAGGCTGGTTTTAGAACAAATTAAATGCATATATGAGGGAATTGGTCTCCTTGAAAGATAAATGATTCTATAAAGAAGCTTTGTTTGTTTTAAAATATAATATATTGGCTCCAAAAGGGTTAAACAGACTTTAATTGGAAGTATTTAATTAATTGAATGTTTTAGTACGTTAATTGTTTTATTGATCAGAGTATATATTATGCTTATTTTATATAATGTGTACTTCTTGAAGGCATATGTCGAGGCGCTAGAGGTGAATAAAGCTTCCTTGTACTTGTGGATGTCGTTGTACTTTTCATTTGGTGTGGTGACTGTACTTGACAGTGAAACCTAATGAAAGGTGATGTAGTATTACCATACTATATTGCCAGAAACAGAATAAACTACACATAATTTAGAAAACTAATGAGACACCATCACTAGACATTTTAAGTTAACCATACACATGTAACAGTTCTCTGATCCAACAAAGTGGTACATTGTTGTGCTCATTCCACCTTTATCACGCATAAAAAATAAAATCTGTCAGCAGATGTTTTTTTTCCCTTCACAATTATTATCTTGTTAAAAGTTAATGCATTAAGTATTCATCTTGTATTTTCTGTGACTCCCATAATCCCTTGTAAATGTGTTCATATTAAAATGTTATCACTTTTTTACAACACTTGCAGACTAAAACTAAACTGCAAAACACTTATGCATAGTTCATATTATTTAAAATATATTAACATTTTTACTTTATATATCTCATCTATTACTTTTTGGTACCTATAACCAAACTAAGCTAAAAAGCGGACTGGAATGGACCATTTTATATACTAAATAAATAGAAGTGCCAAAATAAAATAAACCATCCTCTTTATGTATATTTGATGTGACAAAATTATTGCTAAGTGAAAATAGCACACACATCATACAACACTGACTCTTAATTGCCAAAAGATTAATAGTAATAGGTTCCCTGACAACATGGAACTATCACAGTCTGCCCTACGTATACCCTGAAAATTTTAGATCACCAATCAGAATTGTTTAAACAAGCTTAACTGCTGGTTTAAATGATTCTGGAGAGTTCACACTTACTGCATTTCAACCCTAACAATTACCACTCAGCCTAATTTAATGTATCAGTTGAATAAAACTGTTCACTGCTGAGAAAGTCTCTTTATAATGCCATTTCTTGCTGATCCAGCTCCTTCCATCTGGAAGTCTGTAACTTACCTACAAATAAAACCCATGGCAGCCACTCTAGTTTAATAGATACTAGTAAATACAACAATGTGAAATTCACATACATTAGTAGTCAGATGTTTATTTTCTCCATAAATGATAAACTCTACACACCTGGCAGGTCAAGATAACTGCACATTCACAACTCCTTTCTTAAGAGCTTACAGGAACTACCAGAATGCTTTGTGATATACCATAAACAGTGCTAGTGTTTTCCGTTAGAACAAAATTCCAAACTACGGTTCACAAATCGAATACATAAATAAGCCACCCAATTGGCATATGCACAAGTATCTAAATTCAAGTCTTATTTCTCAGTCTATGTGAAAGACAGCAAGGTTGAGATAATGCAAATGTTTTACACCCTCAAGTGCTGATGTCTTACAAAAAGTAACCATTAATTCCAGAATATAAGCTTACCAACAAAGACTTCGTTTTGTGTGAAAGCGCTGAATGACACATCTTATTACCAATGCACCTTTTGAACAAAAATGCTTAGTAAAGCTACATTTTATTTTATGTTGAATGCACATGGGAATGTAGAAACACCACAACTAGACAATGAAACCCAAAGGCTGTATTATAAATAGACAAAACGCTTACTGCAGATTTACAGAACATTTATTATGCTTATACTGTTTTGTGGTTTCAATTAAACATCAATAAGAGCCGGCCAAGAAGCCATTTTTCTTTGCTACATTTACACATTCTCTTTTTTAATAACTTTTAGACATTTTGATGACAGTTTTACCTGAAAATAATCTGCTGTGCTATTAAGACTTAACATAGTAATTTATCTCAAGTATGCATAACTGGGGATAGCGATAAATGCACAATATACACTAGAATTAGTCTGCCTTTATGTAGTGTCACAGGAGCACATATTTCTGCCTCAGTTTGCTACAACAAATTCCAAACAAGATTAGCAGATTCAAAAGCAGACCTTAATGGAATAAGAAGCATACCCAGCAGTCTGAAATATGAAATTCTATGGTTTTCACAACTGAATATATTTTAGAATAGCAGGCAGACATACAAAAATCAGAAGGATGGACCAGTTATGTTTATTATCAGAATTGTATTGAAATTAAATGTACAGCTCTCTTTTTAATTAGAAAATAAAACTAATAACAGAAATGCAGCAAACATAAAAAAAACTGATGTGCACTGCCTTAAAATGTATCACATCCACAGGTGCACATGAACAGAAGTACCTGACAAGACTGTGAAATATAAACATCTATGTCTCAAAATTAAACAGGTTCACAAAATAAAATGTTCCTGTTTCATTAATATACTACAGCAGTTTAAAACATACTTTATTAACCAGACCAGAAAATGTAGAGTTCTTGCTAACAACTTGGGTGGTCCAGCCTTTTTAAAACAGCACAATGGATCCATTTTCCCAATCTGGTATACTATAAAGATTAATTTATCATGAAGGTATCACAGGGGGCTCCCCAATTTGACACACTGAGAAATGATTCTTTTGCCAGTGAAAAAAGAGCATATGGTGCAGTTTACATTGGTGTTTAACAAGTAATTTTAATGCATTAACATCTTACAACTACATATTTTAACAAATACCTTTTTTTGTGGCTTATCTTCTAACCAGTCATCCAATAATTGTTCAACATCTTCAATAGTTGTGCCTTGTTCATAGGCTGGTATAAAAGCATTGCCAGATTCTGTAGGTACAGCTGCATATGAAGGAAATTCTGCTTTGTGTTTCTTAACCTTTGGTTTCTTCTCTTCTGTGAAGTAAATGACAGCTGTGAGCATGACAGTAGCAACATACTGCTTGTACCACTACCCACAGTGTCTTGTCTTTATTTATTGATTAGTTCCTACGAGGATAACTAGGAATGACAGCCCCATTTCCAATTACATCCCAATGTGACTTTCATATATGCCGTAACCCAATAAGGTTGTTACAGAATAAATATTCATCCAAACTGAGAAATGTGCGGTTGACAATTTATTCTGTCTCCATCCAATATCAGAGCAAATCAAAACTCTAACCATTTCCTGTGTTTTATTTTCCATGCAAATCTGAAATTCATCTTTAAATAGAAGCAGTTTGTGTAACAGACAAAATGTTTACATGTACACCTTTCCATGAAAAATTTCATATCACTGGAAAATTCAAATTATCTTCTTTATTAAATCATTCTAATGGTTTTACATGCAAACATGAAACTAACTTTACTGTAAAACAATGCATGTTCTTCAGTGAACTGCAGTATGACTTAAGCATATTTTGATTTAATAAACTTTACATTAATAGTTTCTTTCTTAAGTGTTGAAAAAGGAAGTGACTGGGTCTTTAAAGCAATGTAGTGACCTGCCAAATGAACATGCCAGATCAGCTGCAAATATTAGAATGAGACATTTTTAAGCACCAACACAACTGAACTATCTAAATGCTGCTATGTTGTTCAAATGTAATGAGACAGCTAAAATAGTGAAGGGCCAGGCACAATACCTGCGGGCCTGTATCAATTTGTGTCCGGTAATAGAAGTACTCATGGCACTAACACCATTCACACCATCAATAAAATCATTATAGAAAACCTTCAGCTCTGCACAGACTCGCTCTCATTAGAACATCACTCATTAAATTTACTTAATAACCCTACATCTAAACTGCTTTTCACATTAGTCAAATGATAGCCTTTTATCTGTCTCCAAATAATATAAGTAGGCTATCTGATCAACAGCAACTTAAAATAATTCAAATCATTTTTTTAAAGATAGTTGCAAAAGTGATACATGCACTAGGCACCCTCTTTGCCTTACATGCCATTTAATTACCAGTCACTGCAATCACATTTTTACACAGGTTGGATTAAAAAAGTTTTCTCGACTGTCATGTCTTAAGACAGTCTAAAATAAACATACTGCAGTCAGTATCAGATTCAGTACAGTATACGAAACAATTACTTGCTGAAAGTATGTCCTGTATAGCAATGTTCATATACAACAAATAATGTATGTCAATTTCCCTTTCTCCGATACCTCTGATTTCTGCCACCTACTATAATACGAAGTTAAATGTCTGCTTGACTGTACATTACTACACTGTCTTAAACTTTCTGAATCAGATCCTGTGAAATATACCCCCAGAAATTTCTCCTTTGATTCAGTGATTTTTTTTATCCTTAAGTAATTAGTCCACATATAGCTATCAAGACAGTCGAGTATCTCACTTCTGTATAGGAGTATTCTTTCTTTATAACCCTAACACTATGCGTTTAGTGCTCAAGGTAAGCGCATTCTGTCAACTGACAGGCCCTCTCTGTTAACTAAAAAATAAAAGCAAAGGTAATGAATCACTGAACCAAAGTGTACAATTTACAGAGAGCTAAAACATCAGTGCAAATCTCTTCTCACAGCTGCCAAAACAGCATAAGTACAGGTCCATCAAAGGAGTTACAGGAATGAGTTCACTCCTTATTCCATACCAGGATAAGCAAATCATACCTTCTCTCTTAATGGATTCTAAAGACAAAATGGTAGCAATTTTATTTATTTATTTTTTTTACAACAGCAGTGCCACTTGCCCTCACCCCCATTTTATCAAACAAAAAACAACCCTCCTGAATTAGCTCAACACAACTCCAATTCTGTCCAGACAAGACAAATGTCTGTGAAACCAGGAAATACTTAACTAGGGTAAATACTGAAAGATCTTGTGGTATGACAGACTGTTACCTAGGTTCACAAAGATCATCTCTCTCTCTCTCACAACTGCCCAGATTTTCGCCTCATATTTTTGGTCTTTCCCTAATGACATTTGAGGTTTTCTGGAAAATCAACTGAGGATTAAAGTCACTAAACAATGACAGAAGTTTGTGTTTTACACTTCGAACCCTTCAGAAAATGCATGCTAATGCAAAGGCTGCTATCCTATCAACTTTCTAAGTTTATAAGAGCAACATTTAAAATTGTCCCTATTTTTGGATCTTTGTCCCTCTATTATTTTTGGATTTGCCCAGATTTTTGAGTTAAGACATTAAGAGGTAGTATCTCTTTCTTTAGCCACTTATCTGAAAAGCCCCTATGCACAGAAACATTTCAAAACAGGCAGTCCTAATTTGTGGAAAATAAGCTCATTTTGTCCCACTTTTTAAAGGTGGTACCTATTACAAGGCCACCAACTTTAAGACTATCTCTATATTAAATCCTCATCAAGAATCCTTGAAAGCATACCTCACTCCCAACTTATGGGCTTTCCAGACTGTAAAAGCATTCTTTCTCCATTTCAGTAAAGATCCCACAAAGGCTAGTGTGTCAAAAACATAAGTGTTCACACTTGCCAAGCTCATTCATAACGGTCAAAATACAAGGCAAGTTACAGCAGCCATCTTCCTCATTTTCTTCAAAGCCTCCAGTACTATTACCACAAAGTATTCCTTAACAGACCCAGCACCCTAAGCATCAATAAATGCACATTAAACTGCTTTAAGGACTAACTGTCTGGGAAAAGCTACACAGTTAAATGCAAATGCAATCTTTTGGATCATACCTAACAAAAGGTACATCTCTCAAGAATGGATATTCGGTCCTCTTCTTTTTTCCCCAACTTATGTCAATCAGATTTCCAATACCTCAAAATATATTCAAGAGAAAAAAAAAACATTACTTTCTACACTCACAAGTACACACTGCCAAAAGTCATTTATACTAATACCTCCCTTATTAAAGAATTCCACTGTGTAAACATTTTAGAAGATCATACTAGAGTCTCTACTAGTTAATGAATACACTGACTTAACACGCAAAAATGCACTCACACTATGAAGAGTCTCTGCAGAATGAAATCCTTCATGCCCCATTCTACAACAATCAAGCTGGCTTTCACTTGAATACCCCCCAAAATGCTTTTTGGTACAATTCTTTTAAACAGCCTTCACACTTACCTTTAGGTATAATTCTACAGAACATCTCTGTAAAGTCCCCAATAACTTAAATGGTTGAACCTTATGGCTTATACCCTGATTTGCACACAACTAAGTTTTGCTTTCAGCCTCTTTCATGACCCATCCTCACCTGATCGCAGCCAAGTAAACATTTAAATGGTATAACCCCAGCAAGAAGTTAAGCTCCAGACATGCAAGAAGCAATAGTCCCATCAAAAGTCACAATGTTTTTGGGGATGCTGTTTTCTGTTACTCCCTATCACAAATCTGCCACTTTCTCAAAACGTAGTAAAGTGTTCTCCATTCCTTTCTGTCTAGGTACTCAAATACATTTTTCCAATATTAGATATCTCAGCAAAGGTGCGTATCTGGCTACCTTATGAGATATGAAGAGTCCTTGGTCCTTACTAGAGCTCAAGTAACCATGCCATTAGCTGTAGGGCATGAAGAGGCCTCAGACATAGAGGCTTCATCAGAAAATGAGGCCTAAGGACAATAAACTGCATACCTATTGAAGTCAAAACAGGACTATAAGAATCACTATGGACTTGTCCCACCAGTTTTCTGTACGAATTTGGAAGAGGGGGAAAATGGTGAAAGATGCATACCTACTAGGAGACATTTTTGGATAAGAATATCTCTGGGACATTTCCCCAATTGAGGAATGAGAGAAAACAAATTGCTGCACTTGGTGTTGGCACAGGAAGCAGACAAGTCAGATTCCTATACCCTCATGGCTACTCAAAGGAGGGGACAGAAATGAGCCCCCCCAACACTTGTTTATATACCAAACCATTAACAACTCTGACAGTGTGGATGGATACAGCACCTTGGGGAAAGGAGTCCTGAAAGGTCTGCAGTATAAGAAGGACTTCCCTCATCTCCAGAACAATGACATGCAGAATGGCCTTTAACTGTAGCCATGTACCTTTGACAGTCTGCCATTGATAACGAAAAATGGGTTGGCAAAAGTTTACATTACCTACTCCCCTATCTTTGTGTAATGCAACTTAAGGATGTCACGTCAGCATGCCACTGCCTTCCTTGACAGGAAAAAAATCTGTTATCACAAACATCAGCAATATTTTATTGCACTTGCTCTTAGTTTTATCATTTATTCCATTAGTAAGGCAGGCTGGTGCCTTTCTTAAACCTGCACCTTTTCAAAAACAGGACAAACATATTGGTAAAGGGTGGCAACCACCCCTATTAATGGAACAAAAGATAAAACTAAGAGAGAGCAAGTATGATAAAATTTATTTTTTGTTTGTTGTTGCTGTTAACTTGTTAAGCCCACTGGACACAGGTATCCTCCTTTTCAGGCGCAGTCCTAGGGCACTGCCTTCCATCTCCATCTGCCTATTGTGGGACTGCTTGAAGTCATAAAATAGGCAAATGAGGTGGAGGGAATCGACCCCCACCAAGAATTGCACTACACAAGCACGTGTTAACACCTCAGAGCCTTGATTCTCTGTGGCAAGAGCCAAACATGTATATTAAACACTGATTGATATTTTGTTCAAACAACTGAGCCCTTTCTGAGAGTTCCACAGAACAGTTTTACAGAAGCTAGAACTCTCAGAACACAGTTAGGGAGGGGGGCAGCATTGTAAAATTTTGCTGATGGGTGACACACGATAGTTCATTATCTTTAATTCTTACTTTCTAAGGAACCAATAACAGGAAAGTGGAAATATCCAAATATCCCCTTTTAATAACAGATCTGTATGTTTTAGTTAAAAAGGTGACTTGTTTGGAACTTCTTGTAAGAGTCAGGACAAGAGAGGCACGTATAAGTATGTGGAATTCTTGGATGCAATGGGAAGAGGTGAATGTAGGTGGTCTACGGGACTGAAATGCTGCATTTGGGCATGAAGTAAGGTACTTACTTTACTTTTAGGGTATTAAAAGCTGTATTCCTGCTCTAGCCAGCAAAGGGTTAGCAGGTGACTGCTGTAAAGTATAATCATATTTTTTATATTTAAATAGTAAATAAAAAATGTACTACCCAGTGAAGGACTATTTTATAAAAAGATATGCCACCTTAGTTATTTTATTTTCTGTTAACCAGGTGGACATGCAGGTCAGTGGACGCCTTTCAGACATAATCCAGGCTCAACTGAACAAAGCTACATAAAAGACAATATACATATAGTGGGAAAATACAACAGTGTGAGAACCCACTGTTTGAAGCACATGAATAAGAAATATACAGTAAGCATTAGGAGAACTAGAGCTATCTCATTCAGCGGTATCTGCATCATTATTTACAAGTAAATGCATTTCTATATGTTTGGTTCATCCATTAAGCTGGTTGAGGAGGAAACAGATGACTACTTCATGTCAGTTATTACATTTCTTAGCCAGTACTTCTAAAAGAATAAACAGCTTCTTTGAGTAAGCGTTCTGTCATTTCAGCTTTGACCATATTATGATTCCATGTGGCTCAGCTTGACAGAAGGAAATTTCACCAACTTCTAACCCAAAATGAGGTCTTATCAATATGACTGACTCACCCTAATTATGTCTTAGGTAGTAGATTTGATCCCTGACAGTGAGTTTTGATTTAACAGTGGGTGGGCAGTACTGTAATTTACTATTCTAGCTGTCCTGCTTGTGATAAAAGGCCAATAAAATTTCTGCAGCAGTTCACAATGATGTGAGTGAGCACAAACCTGCTATGAGTAAGTAGACTGCTTTCGAATTTTGGGACTAGTGCAGGAACTGATGGGCAACTGCAGAGAGAAGATGGTAAACCCTGTCAAAGTTTTAGCTGAGATTGCATTTTGTTGGCCATCATTTCTGTAAGCTGTGAGAATGATTAGGCTGGCTATAGAACAAGCCGAAATGATTTCTGTTGTACTATATTAGGAATATCATTGCGCAAAGTAGCGCAAAGTAGAGCTGCTGTTAGGTCACTTGCCACCCTAGGCTATCTCCTCCAACAGGAGTTGAGACCCCCCAACACCAAATGCAGATAAAGAAAATGAAAAAGGTCCTATTGAGTGGAGGACCCAAAAAAATAAAAAATCCTTCAAGTAAAGAGCCATTATGGTTTTAGACAACAGCTCTTTCTGAAACATTGGCAAAGAGCTACATTAGCTTCATTTTGCTGTTCCTAACACAAAGATGCACTTACAAGCAAATCTTTTAAGCAAGCGCAATCTCAGTCATGATTTCTTAAATGTCTACCACTACTGCAAACAGCAAAATTGATTACACAACTGATTTGCAAGGACCAACTGGCACACTCCTCTACAGTGCAATCATGCCCCCTAACAGCCTGCACTGAGGGCATCTACCCCCTTCAACTTACCCTAGCTATGAGTCTGATTCAAAACATCCTTCGACAGTAGCTGGGGTAGGCTGGATAGTTTTTGTGGAGTGGCAAATAATATAGCATCAAATTTATTAGTGACAACTATGAGTTTGTATTTGACAGTCCAGCTGTATACAGTTTGGTAACGTCACCTTGAAGTTTATATTGAAGGTTATCAATGGTCTTGTCAAGAATCTATTAGAAGCAAAACATCCACGTACAGGACTATGTTGATAGAAGGTAGTTCAGGTGTTAGGTCATTCAAAAAAAAGGGAAAAGCATACAGGAATGATCTGAGAATTACCCTGGTCATTCCATCAATCCACAAACCGTTTTGCCATTTTTGCACATGGGTCCAGGGTGTTACTTCAACAATGACAATCATCTAAAGCCAAGGTAAATTTACTTAAGCAATACAAGTATCTACACAATTTTCTCATGGAATGTTAACAGTCTTGCTTATGCAGTTAAGACAGCCAAAGTGTTTCCATATGTTGTAAATTTTAAACCAAATTTTGCACTAACGCAAGACTAATTTAAATTACCTGGGAGGGGTGGGAGGTTGGCATAATGGTTAAGGTATTTGCTTTATAAACCAAAGGAGCAAGGTTTGATTCTCACATGGGGTAATTGGCTAGGCTTATAATTGGCCCACAAAGGCAGTTAGCCTAGTACTAATCTATGAACATGTACCTATAATATTTAAAACTGTTAAAAATATGGCCTTATGATAATGACTTTGCTTCTTACATCAGAGGTAGGAGAAGATAAGTAGTTACCCTCATAATGAACGGTGCCCCTCTTCTGAATTACGCAAGCTGATAATGGACTTGGAGGGCAGATATACAATCATTAAAGGGCTTCTGAGGAGGTTGAATTTACCAAAGAAAATTTGCATCTTCCTCTTGGCATTACTCAGAAAAAATATTAAGGGCATGGATTGTTTTTCAGGAGGAGATTAAAGCCTGGCCAGGGAACCAGAACATGCTATTTTTGACAGCGGAAGTACACTCTGGACCCAGACTAATTAGGACTCCATTTTGGGTAGTTTATTAGTAAATACATCTCTACAGCTGAGCTTGTAAATATGCAGAAACTGTTGAAGTTAGGCTCAAACAGCTGTATAGGCTTTTCTTACTGGTACCAATCTTTATTTCTTTAGAACCGGCAAAATTCTGATCGTTAATCATCACAGTTTTTTGTTCAACTTCTGATTTCTGATCATGCTCCGTTGGTCATAAGATTCACAGCACAGGAAGAAAGCCTAGACAGACACAGGAAATTAAATTTATTATTATTTGTAAATAGGACCTCATCCTTGATAAAATGAACATTTTATAAAAATTGTCAAGGGTGAGCAGGCCAGATTGGATCTACATATTCTGAGGAATGGAACTTATTTAACCCAGCCTTAGAGATCTTTGTGAATAAACACAATGGAGCTGCCCTTAGAAATGTAATTTATAAGTTAAAAAATTATCAACAACATTTGACAGGATGATTAAAAGAGTTAAGGTAACTCCTGCAGATGTCCTCCTTAGTACTGTTAAATACTACTTGCAGTTATATGCCAAAGAAAAATTTGAAAAGAATCACCTGATGGAAGGGAAGTCATTTTTAGCCCAGACAACAATTATGAAATTGAAACAAGACCAAGCATTTCAATTCCTGACAGAAATGACACCCCAGGAAATAGAAATGGTTCTGAAAGACAAGAGAAGTAAAACACTAAGGTCTGATGGCTTCCCTTTACTACTTAGGTGAAAGGAAATCTTTAAAAAGAATTTTACTCTCTCAGTAAATTGTACCATATCCATAGGTAATATTCCACCATCTTGGAAGAAAACTATTAATGTGGTTATATTAAAATAAGGTAAGGAACCACTAAAAATGGTGTCTTATAGATCCTAATCATGATAAGTTATTCATGGTTTTCCTAGTGAAAATTACTTTTATACAAGGAAACATTACATCTGTCAATTTAATGAAAAATGGCTTTGCTGATAGTGGACGCAAAAAATACTTTTACTGGCCAGTCTAGAAGCTAAAATATTTACAGTTTTATTACATATGGTGTTTCCACTGCTTAAATACCTGAACTTGATTAAAGCTTTATTCACAGGTTCTACAGAAGAATAAAAACTGGGACAAGGATTCCTCCTGAATTTGACCTCTTTAGGAGGAACCAAGAAGGGATGTCCACTCTCCCATCTCTTACTTGTATTATATTTAGGGCCTGTGGCAATCACCCTTAGATTATCCTCATTGTCAGAGTATAACATGCAGTGGCAGCAGTTAATATCTCCCTATACACTGATGACCTGATTGTTCACCTGTCCACCCCCAAACTGAATTTGTCAGTGCTGCTTCAATTGCACAGGAACTTTGATTCTATAACCATGCAGTCTTCCAGTGTAGTAAAAACAAAGGCAGTACGAATAATTATACTCCTACCTCAGCCATGTTTGGTGAGTTCTACTTTCTGAGTGATGCTGCTCGTATTACTTAACTGGGGCTCACCTTAGCTGATTCATTATGCACATCAGAAACCTTGACACTTACAAATATATTACTAAAAACAAGCTGGCTTACTCAAAGGTGGAAGAAATCACACTTGGAATTTCTACAGTGAATCTAGGTGGTTAATTGGTTTATATTGCTTCTAGTTTTACATGCCTCACAAGACCTTCCAGGAGCTTGCAATGGTCAATTCTGTACCAGCATTAAGAAACATGTCCTGGAATTTTTGTAGGTGGGGAAGCACACAGTAAATTGGGACATTCTGACTCTGCCCTTCTTATAGGAATGCTGACTGTACCTGACTAAGTCGTACACAAAAGCCTCTAGGATTTAAGATGATGTCTGACTTTTAGAAAATTATTACAAAACCATCTGGACTGCATAAAGTGTATCAGAATTTTAACAATGAGAGATATTTGAGAGCAGAATCATTAGTTATCGCAGACATTTTAAGTGATGCAGTAGACTGTTTCCAGATCTTCCTATAGGGTTACCAACATTTTGGGGACACTTTGCTGCTTTTGCACAGAGGAAATCGGCTTGAGTTTGGGATTTGCTGTATTGGAAACAATTGTTAGACAATGGGATATATCTCAAACTTATGTAACTGTAAATGTTTAGGGTAGGGATTACGGAGACTTATTTTGTAATGTATTGCTTGGGGTAGAAAATATGAAATTAGCCTAAAGCAGGAATGGAAGAATGGCCCCTCTTGGCAGGCTGGGTCATAGACAGCAAATGGGAGGTCTACATGAAAAAAGCGCAATAAACAACATTTATTAATCACTGCTTGCTGGCAGGCTAAAGGTGACTGAAAAATGTAGGCTGTTACGGGAGAGAGAGTTACAGACTCTTATTCTGAAGGCAAAACATACAGAGGTACAATGTTTCCCAGTCAAGAAAGTATCTCTTTTTTGACTGGAGTACCAATTCAAACATTGTTAATCTCCTGTTCAATTAGTCAAGATACATCTGATGGCTTCCAGAGTTTGCTGGAGAACCAGTAGGGGTGAGATGGGGACTAACTTCATATTTTCTGGGAATGGAAGGAAATAGCTGCTTTTTAAAAAATATCTTCAGAGGGTACTTGACATCTTACTCCTGAGATTACTCTTTTACTGCAGAAATGTTCTTACTAGGACTTAGGTAAGTTAACTTGTGTAAAAGTTTGAGGGCACCGTTTGACAGTGCAATGTTAGCTTATAAAAGTGGGTATGAAACAAGACATGAAACAACACTTATGCAGGACACTATACTTTCAAAGCATTTCCTGCAGTATCTGTGCTACTTTGTCATACAACGGCATAATAATCCACAGACCTCAACTGGCAAAATATGTGCAAGCAACAGCACTCTGGAAACAAACACAAATGAAGAAAAACTGCAGCAATGGGAGTTACCTATGCACTGAAAAGAATAAACCATGCTGCTAACTAAAAAAATAAACTTTATAACATTGAGGCTTAAACAAAGATACAACAGCAAAGGAGAGGGCCAAAAAATGTGTAAAGAGTTCACAGCACAAAACACTGTCAAAAATAAATAAGTAAATAAATAATAAAAACAAAAACTACTACTGCTGCAGTATGAGGTACCATAATTAACCTAAAAAAGCAACAAGCCATGCTGCTAATTAGAAAAACCTTCACAACAGCAAGGTTTAAATAAAGATACAACAGTACAAGAGGGTATCAAAAAGCAGAAAAGCTCACAGCAGAAATTAACATTTTCAAAATAAATAAATATATAAATTACATAATAAATAAATGAATAATAAAAAGAAAGAAAGGAATGCTGCTGCAATCGGGGTGACAAACTGTAACTAAAAAAACTACAAGCCATGCTACTAACAGAAACAACCTTCATAACAGTGAGGCTTAAACAAAGGCACAATGGTAAAGGAAGTGGACCAGAACAGCCAAAAATATATATCACATTATAAAACAATACTGTCAAACAGAACACAAGTGCAATTTTATGAAACGAGAGATTACAGTACAGCACTCAACAGCCTAATTTACTCAAGAAGCAACAACAACAACAAAGTTCCTTTAGTTTTATACACAGGTCAGGCATACTTTTATTAACCAGAGGAGAAGCTGTGAATAGCAATTAATAACGAGTTGAAGGATTTTTGTCTGGGAGAGGAAGAGAGCAAGAGTCAACTGGGATCAGTTGATCCTTCCAATAGAACAAGGTGGTTTGGGATTACCTGATTTGAAAGGGTACTTCAGAGCTACACAGTTAAGACTCCGACTCCTATACATAGCAGCTCAAGCAGAAAGCTATAATTCTAAGTGGAAAGGGATGATGACGAAATAGGGGAAAAGCTCAAGCAATAAGGAGAGACTGGGATTTTGGATGCAGATCCTTAAGGAGAATAACAGTAACCTTACAGCATACTATACTCATAAAGTTGCAGAAAGGATTCTAAAACTAAGGCAAAACAGGAATGGAGAAAAAAGATTCTGCTGATACGGATAAACTGCAATTAGGGGTTTACAGAATAGGTAAGAGGGGGCTGGAATTTATGGGAGAAAACTGGGAAAGGAACCAAGGTACTGGGAGCAAATAATTAGAGAGGGAAAAGTAATAGAATGGAAGAGGCCAAGAATACATTTGGACTGCAGGTTAGAGGTTGCCTTCCCTATTAAGGATCAATATTAGAGTATAGGCGACGAGAAAGGAATATGGGGATCCTAAGTGAAATCCGGCACTGGTAGAGCTTTTTTAGTAGAATCTAGAACAGAATCTGCTGTTAAAAAAGGAATAATTAGTATGGCTTATAAAATATTGCATGATAACTACAGGAATCAATCAGAGGAGGTTAGAAAGGAATGGGAAGAGAAACTGAATAAGCAATTCACAAAGAAACAATGAGAGGAGATATGTTATGTTCCCTGATATGTAACACAGCCTACAAGACTTAGCATCTTTGCTTGGAAGTGTGTTTGCATAGGTATTTTTATACTGCAAGCTGACTACAAATGATTTTTCCTCAGGTAAACTGCAAATGTTGGAAGTGTGATTTTTTTGGGAGTGTAATGGGTTGGCTGACTTTAAATATACTTGCAGACTACTCTGGGTGAGCAAACTGGTGTCACTAAGGAAATTTTTTTTTTTTTTTTTTTTGAGCTTAGACATAGTAACACCTTGCTGAGTTTAATTCTGCTAGCAGTCAAAATAGCAATTATAAAATGGAGAGCTTTGGCATAATGGTTAAATCCTTTGCTTGATAGGCACAGGGTACAAGGTTGGATTCTCACCTTGGATTATTGGCTAGACTTAAAATGCTCCTTCAGGGTACTTTCCCTAGTATTCATTTTATCAGGGCCTCTCGAATTGCTATTTAACTGTAGCATAATGGTTAAATCCTTTGCTTGATAGGCACAGGGTACAAGGTTGGATTCTCACCTTGGATTATTGGCTAGACTTAAAATGGTCCTTCAGGGTACTTTCCCTAGTATTCATTTTATCAGGGCCTCTCGAATTGCTATTTAACTGTAGCCTCCAAACAGGCTCTGTGCCTCATGAATGGAGAAAGGCAACAGTCATCCCTCTGCACAAAGGGGGGCCCATCTACAGACCCTGGAAACTACAGACCCATAAGTGTCACTAGCCTTATATGTAAAGCCATTGAAAGAATTATCATGGAAATGATCAACAGATATATAGTAAACCTCCAGACAATGGACCCAATCCAGTTTTGTTTCGTCAAGGGCAGATCATGCCTACTCAATCACCAAAGCAATTGATGAGAGCAAAATTGTTCAGACTGGTTCATAGGTTGGTACTGGGCTATTGGCCCTAGAGCCTATACAAGCCTAGCCATAACAATTCCCTGGCTATTTCTTCCCACAGTATTTACTTCCCTGGACCCCTGTCTAGCAGGGCGACTGATGTGATCCTGGGGTGAATTTCCTATCTTCCATCCAATCATCAAGGTTCCTTTGAAGATGGCAAAAGAGGCGCTCTGCTTGACATGTACGGGTAGCATATTCCAGTGTCTGGGGAGTCTCTGGGTCAGTAGCCTATCCCTCCAGAATGTTTTGTTCATTGTGATGACAAGGTTTAGATCCCTGGAGTGTGTGGCTCTGAGAGATTGGGATTTTTTAAAAGTGGAGCATGTCCAACAGCTCTGGGTTTGACATGGCCTTGTATGTTAAGCAGAGATAGTCTCTGAGTAGACAATATGTGACAGATTATAGGTGGATTTTTTTTAGATGGTCAGCATAGGGCATCTGCTTTAGGCCTGTGATTCTTTTAGTGAGGTATTTCTGCGGCCTTTTCAGTTGTTGCAGATGTCTTGAGAGGTACATACCAAACGGGGCGTTATATTCTATAATGGGTCTAATGAGAAAAAAGCTGGGAGGGTGGCCTAATGGTTAAGGTGTTTGCCTTACAAACACAAGGTGCAGGGTTTGAGTCTCACAAGGGATAATTGGCTTGGCTAAAAATGGCTCACAATGGCAGTTAGCCTAGCACTAATCTATGAACCTATGAGTACAGTGGGACAATGACCTCCTTTTTTCTGGATGAAAAGCTCTTAGTGATGAGGTGTGCCACACAGAAGGATTTCCTGACTGTTGTGGCAATGTGGTTACCGAAGGTGAGACCACTGTCCACCTGTGTCCCTAAGTCTCTTATCACACTTTCGGTGTTTAGTGTACTGCCACTTATGTGGTAATTCACAGGTACATGTTTTTCCCAAAGGGGATAACTATACATTTCTTGGCATTGAGCTTGAGCCCATGGCTCTGGCACCAAGCATCTGTTTCTGTAAGGCCCTTTTGTAAAATATCCACATCATTTGGGGATTCAGTAATGGCTCCCAGTTTGCAGTCATCTGCAAACTTTGTTAGCCAAAGTCCCTTAGTGTTGGCCTGTACTTCAGAGAAGTAGATGCCAAACAAGAGCGGTCCCAGGACTGAACCCTGAGTTACTCCACTTGTCTGGAGCTGGATTTGGAGTAGGCTACTTTTACAGTGTGTGTTCTGTCAGTAAACCAGTTGGCAACCCATCGACTGACATAGGGATTAATGCCTAGCTTAGTAAGTTTATCTATGATTCCAGAGTGGGGGATGGCGTCAAAGGCTTTGGCGAGGTCCAGATAGGCTGCGTGGACCACCTTACCCATGTCCATGGCTCTGGGGTCCAGTGTTTGTAGGTTGCCAATGTTTTTGTTTATAAGTTCCATGATAATACGTTCCATGGCCTTGCAGATCAGGCTCGTCAGACTGATGGGGTGGTAGTTCTCGGGATCCAAGATGGATCCCTCCCCCTTGTGGAGTGGGATAACTGTAGCTGTGCACCACTTAGTGGGCATGAAGCCTGTGGTGAGACTATGATTAAACATGACACTTAGGTGAGGTGCCAGTTCATTTTGTAGTTCATGTAGTACACAGCCTGGGATGTCGTCCGGTCCCATGGATGCTGTACTCTTATCTTTGGAGAGTGTGTTTTTTTACCTGTGTGGCCATTATTACCGGAATTTGGCAATCTTTCAGTATTGAGATGGGCCCTTTAGGGGGTGAGGGGGGGGTGAAGTTTGCACTGAATCGATCTGCCAAGATATTGGCAATATCCTTGGGATCAGTATATTTAATGCCATTCTGTTGTAGCTCAGAGCAGATCTGATGATTGCCATTTAGATTCTTGACATAGCTATAGAATGCCTTTTTTTTTGTCTTTGGAATCTTTGGCAATTTTATTTTCGCAACTAGCTTTGGAGGATTTTATGAGGGATCTCAGCTTCTTACTGAGCCTGGTAAGGGAGTTTTTTGCATCCTGGGACTTTCCTCTTCTTCCTTTTGTTGTAAAGTTTGTTTATGGTAAGGGACCACCAGATTGGCTTCCTTTTTTTGGAGGAGAGCATCTTGGTTCTATTGGGGATGGCATGATTCATGCACAAGTGGATGTGTACGTACAGTGCCTTAGTGTAGGATTCAGCAGTCGAAATTTCAGTTCCCATCTGCATGGGTGTTATGAAGTTTGTCACTTCTGACTAGCATGAATTTGGCTTTGGAGAAGTTTTTTTTACTGAGGTTTCCTTACTGGGGGGGTGGGGGTGGGATGTGGATGTCAAGGGTGATTAGCTTATGGTCAGACCTGACCAACGAGGGGGTGACCATAGATGTGGAGCATCGATTTCCCATGTTGGTAATGACCAGGTCAAGGATATTGGAGCCCTTGGTGGGACTAAGGATTAGTTAATCCAGGGTATTGGAATTAATGAATTCCAAGAACCGTTGGGCAAAGGTGTTGGTACACAAGTAGTTTTCCCAGTTAATGGCAGGGTAGTTGAAGTCACCCAGTATTAGGGTGTTTGGTTGTATCTTAATATTTTCCAGTATGCTTCGAAAGGTGTAGTGAGAATCTTGGGGCATGGCAGGGGATCTGTAGCAAGCTACAATTTGGATTGCAGTCTTACCTAGTGTTAGTTGCACCTGGAGAATTTCAGACGCATTGTGTTGGGCAACTAACCTGGAGGTGTGAATATCCTTGGTGAATATGGACACTCCTCCACCTTTAGTGTTTCGGTCCTGGTTTGGTGGCCGAAAAGTGTGGTAAGAGTTATAGCCTGGTATTGTAGGGGTGCTCTCTGGAGCCTTGAACCAGGTCTCAGTTACTGCACAGATATCGATGTTCTCCATTTTTAGGAGTGCCTCGAGAGATTGTATTTTGAGGTTTAGACTTCTAGCATTAAGTAGCATTACCTTCAGATTTTGCATGCTTGTACCTGTTATGGTGGTGGTTTTGTCCTTTGAACTTTGCCTAAAAAAGGCACTAGAGGAGCGGCAAGAGCCTTAGCCAGTAACCTGAATCCCAGGGGCGACAGGTGCAGACCATCTCTGGCAAAGCATCGTGGTCTGTCGATCATGTCGTCCCAGGCAGACAGAAACTGGATCCCCTTTGAATGACACCAGAAGCTTAACCAATTGTTAAAGTCAATCATTTTGTCCATATACTGTGGTATAATTCTGGGTGAAGTCAGGATGCTACTCAGGGCTAGGGTCATACCACCCTGGGCCACATGATCCAAAAGCTCTTCCATGTCTCTTTTCATGTAGTCCAGGGAGGTACGTCTCAAGCCATTCACTCCAACATGGACAATAACACAGTCATATTTGTACCTGTTGTGGAGTGACCTGAGTGCATGCATTACATGGTGGATCCTAGCACCCGACAGGGAGCTGACTGTAATTTTCTCCTTGTTCAGCCTGGTGAGTGGGATATCAGTGTGCCTGACTATAGAGTCACCTATGACTAAAGTGCTGGGTACATTGTCCTACCATAGGGGCTGTTGTTGGGTGGCACACAGATGTTGTGGCCTATGTGACACTTTGGTTGTGACTGGTGTTTGTTTGCATTTGAGCTTCGGAGGTCCTTGTTGTTGGGCAGGTTACTGTTAAGGGCCTCCACATATGTTGGTTTAGTGTTGCTATGTGTGGGTTTAGAAGGGTTATGTGTTGCTTGAGGTGTAGTGCGGGTGTTAACCTTCTCCTCTTGACTGTCTAGCACAATCATGGGTGGAGAGAGCTTTGCTTCCACTTTGGCTATGTAAGTGCATCTCTCGCAGGTTGTAGTGTTGGGTGGTAGGGGGAGAGGGTTGTCTGTGTACATGAAGCAATTTCTACATTGCCCCAGTATGCCCAGATTCACCAGGTGGACAGGGGAAATCACCGGAAGCTTTTCCTTGGACATGTCTGGTATGGTGCTTTTTCTTTGTAAAGTACAAGAGCTGTTTTCCCTTACCTTAGCAAGGTACTTTGCAATTATAGGCTGTTTAGTGCTTACGATTAATTTCTCCTTATTAACAAGGAGACTCGAGTGCTTGTACCAGTTTAAGACTTCCTAGTGCTTTCCAGCAGATTTTAAAGCAAGTGCTAGTCACAGGGATGCTTAAAGGTAAGATGAAAAAAATGGTTTATCCTAAACACTGCAATGTGCACTTGAGGAGTTAGATGTGAAAGTAGGTAACTTAAGTTTTACCTGTCTAAAAAGTTAAGTTTTATTGGAGAGTCACCATTTTTAAAACAGCAAGATAGATTGAAAGGGGGTGGTCACTTTTGTATTCTAATACTATGGAATACAGTAGAATGGTCAATAAATTTAAATCGTTGAAGGTGAGTGATTTCACAAAATGATAAATGTGTGCTTACCCACACAAGCCAGTAAAAACAGAGAGGAAATGAGATATATATGGTCAGATTAACATAAGGAAAGGCAACTAGAAAGACAGTGGTGTTTAAGAACACTACAGTAACTGGGTGGAGATAATTTTTTCTGCTTGACTCACAAGAGAGAGCTGTGGTCTCTTTTCAACTTTTAATATGCAGTTAAAAGCAGAATACAAGTAAAACACACGGTAAATAAAACAAATCACAGTATTCAAAATAGAAAAAGGTAAAAAAGTAATACAACAAATAAAAAGCAAACTAACCTTTCCCTCACAGCAAAGTGTAGCAGAGTCTGGGTGAGCCTTTCTAGTAAAGCCGTACCTTGACCTGGCCAAGGCATTTGACACAATACCCCACTCAGGCATTGTTGACAAACTCAGGAGGTTCAGTACAAACTCGTATGTCACCCGGTGGACAGCCAACTGGTTCACAGACAGGACCCAGGGAGCTGGAATTGGGGCGTCCACCTCTACAAAGAGGCCAATCATATGTGGAGTCCCTCAGGGATCAGTCCTTGGACTGCCCCTTTTTGGCATTTACTTCTCAGAAGTCAAGGCCAATGTCAGTGGTCTTTGGTTGACTAAATTTGCAGATGATTGCAAATTAGGAGCTGTCATTGAATCTCACACTTACACAAATGCTCTCCAGGAGGGGCTGACACAGACAAACAACTGGTGTCAGAGCCATGGACTAAAACTAAATGCCAAGAAATGCATAATAGTATCCTTTCTGAAGTCATCCATCCCTGGTAACTATCATATTGACAACACATCCCTTACAGTTGACCCAGTAGTCAGGGATTTAGGGACACACATAGATAGTAATCTAGCTTTTAACCATCACATGTCGATGTGGTGAGGAAATCATTCTATATTGCGCAACTTATAAACAAAGGTATGGCATCTAAGTCCAAGGAAGTCATTGTTCCACTGTATTTGGCATTCATCAGACCCATCACTGAGTACAATGCCCCTTTGGTATGTACCTCAGCAGGCATATCCAACAGTTGGAACAGCCACAGAGGTTCCTCACTAAAAGAATACAGGGGGTAAGTAAAATGTCCTATGCAGACTGCCTCACGACCACATCCCTGTTTTCTGTCTCTGACAGGCTTTTGAGGGGAGATCTATGCCTGGCATACAGGACATTGTCAGATCCCACTCTTATGGACCTCCTGCATATGCAAAAAACAAACAGCACCAGAATTACCCATTCTAAACACTTAAACATTGCTTGTGATATAAATAGGTCCTACTGGAGAGAGAGGTATGTATCCTAGAGATTACCCCGTCTATGGGACAGGCTCCCCATCCATGTGAAGCAAAATTCTTCCCTAACCCAATTCAAGTGCAGTTTGGACAACTGAATCTGAAACCGGAAATTCATCCCTGGTTTGGCACCTATGTGTCTAATGGACACAGGTCACCTGTAACTGGCTCATCTCCCAGTCCCATGCTTAAACTTATCAAGGGTATCACAACTTGTCAGAGATTTGGGATGCATGGCTAGGCTTAAAAAGGCCCTTGTGGCCATTAGCCTAGTAAACACTTATGAACCTATGAAAATCAAAGTCCATACTTACAACAGAACAATAAGTTAATATAGTAAGAGAGAGAAAAGAACTGGAAGTGGGATTTTTAGAAAATGGTAGGAACAAAGTGCATAAAAATGGGAATTGTGGGAACAACACATGCAGAATAATGACTTGAAGGAGAATGATATACGGGAAAGCAGGAATTGAATAAGCTATGTAACGTTAGGTGGGCAATTACTGTACAGAAAATTATAAACAATGCATAATGTTTGCAACTGAAATTTTGTCAAAATAGTTTGTTTTCATTTATATAAATGTATAATTGCCTATATCATAAGTGATAATTCAATAAAGATATTTCTTGTTAACAAAAAAGATCAACAAACACCTGGAAGGGACAACACTCAAAAGTGAGTATAAAAAAAAAAAGGAACACTGAACAAAGTAACAGCAGAACAACAGACTTCTTTGTGCTACCTAGTGGGAAATCCTGGGAAAACAATGCAGAAGGAAGTCGATAAAACACTTACATTAAAAATCATACAGTTACAGGCACGTGGAAAATAAATCACAGGAGACTCAGACAAAAGCTCCAATACATAAAATAAATGTCACTCTGACCTACTACAGGTAACAAGGAACATAAAGGAAGAACTTGGGAGAACTAAAGCAATTCCGAGACGACTAAGACAGAATCTTCTGCTTTTTTTCACAAAATCTAAAATACAAAAATATCAAACACCTGTGAGGCAAACAGACCACAGGAGATTCTGACAAAAAAAAAAGAAACACATCATTCCCAAGCAACTACAAGGCAAGCATACCATAAGAAATTTGAAGTTCAGACAAAAAACTCATTCTTCCCCTTCAAAAAATGTGAAACCTGGAATACAAAAAGACACTCAAACTTCCTTCTCCTTTTCAGTGGCAAGTACTCTCTGTAATATGACTACATAAAGAAATTTCACAAAAGCATATATATATATATATATATATATATATATACACACACACATATATGACGGATTCAAGTATTTTTTTTTCCTTTTGAAAGTTCTCATTGTATAAGAAAATTTAGATATCAAAAGTCAGTTTGCATAACCTTGGTCTCATGCACCAAACCTACTAACATTAAAAAAAAACAGCTTTTTAAAGAGCAACTACGCACTTATCACCACTATCCCTGAAAATTTAGTTTTCCCTGGTTTCACCTCAGAACAAGTCTTAGAATTTCTGTCAGTGGCTAAACAAAGAAGTTATGTACCTACCATAACGTTCCATGTTAGTTGTCTTCTTCTCGCCTTCTTTCTTGCTGGTTGGGTTCGGAGCCAATCCTCGGCTCCGACTCAGCCATCTTCAAAAGCTCGAGAGCTGCTTACTGGCTCGAGGCCACCCCCTATCCCATGATGCCTGGCGCTAGATACCCAGATCTCGTTTGGTAAGTCTAACTGCCAACATAAAAAGGAAAGAATCCTATCTTATAATATATAAAGCCTACCAGTGAGGCTACTAGGCAGAGTGGAACAGCCAGAGAAGACTCAGCCAGAGAAAAACCATAAAGAACTCTTCTCGGTCCACTAGGATAGGGGGATGGAGGGTGGGACGCAAGAAAGAAGGTGAGAAGACAACTAACATGGAACGTTATGGTAGGTACATAACTTCTTTATGTTAAGTTGTCTATCTCGCCTTCATTCTTGCTGGTTGGGACAGCGTCCTTAGCACCTAAAATCCTGGGTGGCTCATCGGAACAAACTCTTCAGAACCGTGGAACCAAAATCAGCTCTGCTCCTGGAGACCACATCCACTTTATAATGTGAAATGAAAGTACGTGGGTTGGCCCACGTAGCAGCTGCACAGATAGATTCCATGGGCAACCTAGCCTGAAAGGCCACAGAAGTGGCTAAAGCTCTGGTGGAATGACCTTTTGGTTTGACAGGCAAACTCTTTATTCCTCAGTTGACAGATAAATGTGATGATAGTAGTCAACCACCTGGATAAGATTACTTTTGAGACTGGAAAGGCTTGTCTACCCTGAGCATAAGAGAGAAAAAGTTAGTCCGACTTCCTGATGTCCTTAGTTCTGTGCAAATAAAAGCGTAGTTGCCTATGAACATCTAATTGATGCAATTTATATTCTACCCTGTTGGAGTGGTTGGGAAAAAACACAGGAAGGTCTATGGACTGATTCAAGTTATTTTCTGAAGGAACCTTAAGAAGGAAGGAAGGGTTAGTCCTGAGAGTAACCCTGTCATTGTGGAACTCTTCTGGCTGAAGTAATAGCTACCAGAAAGAGGGTTTCCAAGATAAAAACTTCAAGGAACAGAATGCTGCAGGTTCAAAGGGGGGCAAAATTAGAGAAGCTAAAATCAAATTTAGATCCCACGGAGGAGGAGGATCTCTCACTGGGGTCCTGAGCAGAGTGGTCCCTTTGAGAAAGGCTTTACATAGCTTATGAGACATGATATTATTTTCTGACAGGCCAATGTGAAAATCTGAAATTGCAGCTAACTGAACTCGAATCGTAGCGGAAGCAGAACCAGCATGAAAGAGTTCCGCAAGAAATTCCAAAATATGCTGTACAGGGGCTGAAAAAGGGTCTATACTCTTTGCCTCTGCCCAGGAAGAAAAAACGTTTCCACTTACTAGCGTAAGTTTTTCTAGTCGTAGACTTGTGCGATGATAAGATAATTTTGCGCACAGAGGGGGAGATATCAGGAAGCCTGGCTAATGTCAGAAGTGGAGCAACCAAGCAGTGAGCTGGAGAGATTGCAGGGATTGATGCAGCCCGCCCAACTGATGGATCAGGAGGTCTGGAACTAGGTCCAGAGTCCAAGGCTGCTCGAGAAGATGATGATGCAGGAACGGGAACCATATCTGTCGAGGCCAGTAAGGAGCAATGAGGATCACTTTGCAACTCAATGCGGTAGCTTTCTGTATTAGCTTGGGAATTAGGGGAAACGGAGGGAATGCATAAAGAAGTCCCTGAGGTCAATCGTGGACTAGAGCGTCTCTGGGGGAATGTCCAGGAAGTGGAAGGAGAGAGAAGAAATTGCTGCACTTGCTGTTGAAGGGAGTGGCAAAAAGGTCGCAGCAAGGTTGACCCCATTTGCAGAAGATTTGGTCCGCAACTACCTGATTCAGAGACCAATCGTGAGGCATGAGAATTGCTCTGCTGAGCCTGTCTGCTATGACACTGGACCTCCCAGGGATGTGCATTGCGATCAGAAACCGTTGGGAAGAGATCACCCACTGCCAGAGCCTGAGTGTCTCTCGACATAGGATATAGGACCTGGTTCCACCCTGCTTGTTGATGTACCATACTACCGACATATTGTCCGTTTGAATTGCAATGGTCCTGGTAGGAAAAGAATCCTGAAGAGCTTGCAACGCTAGAAGCACGGCCCTCATCTCCAAGAAGTTTATATGCAGATGGTACTAGTGAGGTTGCCAGATGCCTTGGACTGTCCTGCCCTGAAAATCCCCCCCCCCCCAACCTGATCAGGGAGGCATCCGTGGTTACCGTAGCAACTGGAGGTGGTGGGACAAAAGGTCTGCCCTGGGGCACTGATGTGGAGACCATCCACCATGCAAGGTGCTTTTTGCATGCTTCTGTGATCATAATCATGTGAGACAGAGGAAGCTGCTGGAAGGACCATTGGGTGAAAAGAAGCCACTGGAGAATTCTCATGTGAAAACGAGCTAGAGGAACGAGTACGATCGCTGCTGCCATGAGACCTAGAGATTGGAGGACGAACCTGGCTTCAATTCTTTTGCATGCTAATAAAACCTGCACATGTTGGCGAATCACTAGTATTCTGTCTGGTGGAAGGCTCGCCAACATGTCTTTTATATTTAAATTTGCGCCTATAAAGGTGATAGACTGACGGGGCGACAATGCAGTTTTTCGAAATTTATTGTGATACCTAGCCTGGAGCAAGTCTGGATAGTGTAGTCTCTGGCTAGCAGAAGTTGATGCCTGGTGGAAGCAGTGAGGAGCCAGTCGTCTAGATATGGAAACACCTGGAATCCTAACCATCTGAGATGAATGGTAACTACTGCCATACATTTGGTGAACACCCTGGGGGCTGTGGTGAGACCAAAGGGCAGAGCTCTGAACTGATAATGACTGGCTCCCAGCCAGAAGCGGAGGAATCTTCTGGAGCGCTTGTCCATTTTGATGTGGTAATACGCATCCTGAAGATCTATAAAGTACATCCAATTGTCCTGACCCAGAAAGGACAGAATGGACTGTAGCGTGACCATCCGAGACTTGTTTAGTCTGCTGAGATCCAGAATGGGTCTCCAGTCCCCTGTCTTTTTTGGTACCAAAAAGAACCTTGAGTAAGTTCCGGATCCTAGCTGGTCTGCTGGGACTTCCTGGATGACTCTCTTTCTTAGCAGTTTTGAAATTTCTTGTACTGCTTGATCCCTTAGATTGGGTGGAACATCTGGAAGGGACTTGTTTGACAGTAAGGGAGGGCGCAGAAAGGGAATTTTGTAGCCTCTGGATATAAGGGACTGTACTCACTTGTCTCGAGTTATATCTTGCCAGGCTTTTGGGAACAGTGATAATCTTCCCCTGACTGCCTCCAGAGGTGGGCAGTCGGGCAACCCTTCAGGGATGCTGAAAGGGCTCGTCAGAGAAGGATTCTCTGCTGCCCTGGTTTTGTGGACCCCCTCTGCCATGGGGGCGGTGTCTGTTATTGTTCCCTCCTCTGCCCCTGGATGGGAACTCACCACGTGTGTCCGGCAAGGCTCCCTGAGATTTCCAGAACCACATCTTTCCACTCTTCTGACCCTTGGGATAGGGTCTGGAAGGAATGGAAAAACAGACACCCACGGCAGAGAGAGTCTTGCCTTCCTGCTCACACCTGGTAAGGGTATCGTTCACCTGTGATCCAAAAAGAGCGGATTCATCAAAGGGGGTATTGGTGAAAGACGCTCTGAAAGGTTCCGCAAAGTTACATAGCCACATCCAAGCATGCCTCCTCAGGGCAACGCCTGTGCCTGCGGCTCTACTCGCACCATTGGCCGCATAAGATATGAGCCTCATGGAGGAGTTCACAACTGAATTTAGAGTTGCCAGCTGGGAAGCTATCTTAGCCTGGGCTCCCTCAGCTGATGGATCTTGAAGGGTATCTCCAAGCTCTTTAAGGAGATCCCTCTGAAGACGGGTGAAGTGGCACAAATAATTCAGGGATCTCATGGAGAAGGTCGCTGAAGTGAACATCCACTTCCCGTATCTGTCCATCTTCCTAGACTCCTTATTAGGAGGATGAACGGATGAAGAAGTTTCAGCCAACTCCTTTTTTGTGGCCGCCGCCACCACCATGGCATCAACGGGGACGCCTTTAGTCAAGAATTGTTTGTCCTTTGGTGCTGGAATTTAGCAGGTCTCCTAGGGGTTGGTTCCACGGAATCTGGAGCCAACCACGCCCTTCGAGCCATGACAGACATCAGTGGGTCGAAGGGCGGAGACACCCAGGAGGTGGAAGGTCGAGAGTCAAACGCATCCAGGAATACCGACTCATCCTCAGAAGGGGCTAGGGTATTCCAGTTCCCCCTCTGCCTAAGCATCTCAAGGATGTCTGAAAAGGAGACATCTTCAGAGGGGGATCTAGGGGACCCTTCCGAATCCTCCAAGTCGGTATCTGAGGTGACAGACTCAGGGTAGTCAATATGCTTCCTCTTGCATTTCCCCTTGGGAGGTGGCTCCTCTGAATGATCAGGGGAGGCCTCAGAAGAGGAAGATAACACCCAAAGGGGTGTCCTGGAGCACTGGATCCCCACGCTTGGGGTCTGGAAGAGGGGCAGAGGCTGATGCAGGCACCATAGGGGGAGGAGCCGATGGGGTCGATCGTGGGGCTGACTCCGGGGCCAGCACACTCCTCATCACCTTGAAGGCATCCCTGCCCGGATGCAGAGAGAGCTCTGGTTCTGAAGAAATCGGAATCCCTCTCCGCACCGACGGGGACGGCTCCGAGGCTGATGTGGGAGCCGAGCTCACCTGAGCCGAAGCCCCGAGGGGGAGAATGGGGTCGGACAAGGGTCCGATGCCACTCGCCCCCTCGGAGCCGGTGAGGGAGTCCCGGCGCCCAGATCCCTCCAGGGATGGTACCATGGACGGGATCGGAGCCGACAATGGAACCGAAGGAGAAGGTATCGGAGCCGACGATTCCACGACTCGAACCCCAACGAACTCTGGCTCCGAGCTCAAAGGAGGAGTCGGAGGAGGAATATCTGCAGACATGGGTGGAGCTGACACCCGATGAGGGGGGCTGGACAACATTTTTGCTAGGGCCTGCGATTTTAACAGTCTACTGACCACTCTTTCCACGTCATGGTCTGAAAGTCTGGAGGACCGAGAAGAGTGGGATGAGTGGTGACTATGCTCCGACTGGAGCAAAGGTGATCTCGGAGCCGAACGTATCGACTCCAGAGAAGGAGACCTAGATCGTTTTCAACTCCCAGACGGCTCCGAGGAAGGTGTCGGAGCCGACTGGGAGGGAGTAACATCGGTTCCAGGCGGAACCGAGATAGATGGTACAGCTTCACCCAGCGACAGCTCCGAACTGGGAGCTGAACGTTTAGGTGGCCTAGAAGATTTCACAGGCTGAGCCTTAGCCGGTGAATCTTGGGGCTTAAGTAAACCCCTCAGGATCAACTTATTTTTGCGTTCCTGCAGGACTCTTGGACTAAATGCGTGGCAAATCGAGCAAGAGTCCTGCAGGTGCACGGCGCCCAGACAATAAACACAAGAAGTGTGCCCATCTGTCAGAGACATCTTCTGACAACATGAGTCACACTTCTTGAATCCGGACAGCTTGGGATCCTTGGACATCCTGAAAGGAAACCAATAAAAACACACACACACAGAAAGGTTAAAGCTATAGTTACCACAACCAAGTATAACTATTACTACCAGGACTATAACAGTTACTACAAACACTATTTATTTATATATATATATATATATATATATATATATATATATATATATATATATATATATATTTTTTTAAAGGAGAAAGGCAGAAAAGGTTGTCCTCTAACTTAAATGGAAACCTTTTGAGGTAAGGAAGGGGTAGAAAAGGGGGAGGGGAAACTCTCTAATTAAAACGAGTTTCTGAAGAGAGAAAAGGGAATTCAGATAAGAACAAACACTAAAAATACAATATTTCTATCTAAAAAAGGAATTCTACACTAAAACTAACAGTTTTATGACAGAAAAAAAAGAGTAAATGTTAAGTTTTATACGACCTAAGCCAGTAGAACAACCTTGCAGCAGAAGCGGCAAACGAGATCTAGGTATCTAGCGCCAGGCATCATGGGATAGGGGGTGGCCTTGAGCCAGTAAGCAGCTCTCGAGCTTTTGAAGATAGCTGAGTCGGAGCAGAGGATCGGCTCCGAACCCAACCAGCAAGAATGAAGGCGAGATAGACAACTTAACATCAAAAACTTATGTCCTCACCATAACATTCCATCTGTGTTATCCATTTTCATTCTTCCTCAACTGATAGATTCAGATCAGAGACAGATATCGGACTCGGCTGCTTCTTCCAGAGTGTAAGATCAGAGAAGGCTCAACCTCCTCCCTTATCCATAAAGCCCCACCAACCTAACATACCTCAGATCAGAGACAGATATCGGACTTGGCTGCTTCTTCCAGAGTGTAAGATCAGAGAAGGCTCAACCTCCTCCCTTATCCATAAAGCCCCACCAACCTAACATACCTCAGATTGAGTCTGATGCCCCTAGATGTGAAAGGACAGTAGTAGAATAGAAAAAAGGAAGATGGAGCTCAAATAAAGAACAGAGGATCCTATACCACTCTTAGATCTCTCCAGAAGTATATACAGGGAGGGGTAGTTTGCTGAAGAATCGAAGAAGAATGAAAACATACAACACATACGGAACGTTATGGTGAGTGCATAACTTTTTAATCTGATTTTGTCATTTTCATTCATTATTTAACTTATGGGACAGAGCCCCCAGCTACCACAACCCTGGGAGGGCCCTAAGGAAGGATATTCTGGAGAAGTCCTGAGCCAAAAGCTGCTCTATTCCTACAGACCAGATCCAACTTGTAATGAGCAATAAAAATGTGTGGATTAGCCTAGGTTGCAGCTGTACAAATATCATCTAAAGATGCCCTAGACCAAAAAACTGAAGAAATGGCCATAGATCTCATGGAATGAGCCCTAAGAGGTTTTGGTAAATGTAAACCCATTTTTTCACAGATAAAAGTTGTACAGTCAGTCAACCATTTGGCTAATGTAACTTTAGACATAGGAGTGCCTAATCCAGAGGGAGAAAAGGAAATAAACAAATTGGTCAGTTTTCATAAAGTATTCAGTTTTTTGAAGGTAGAAACAAAGTTACCTATGCACATGTAACATGTACTCACTACTCTCCTTTGTTTGAGAAATTTGTAAAGAAGACTGTGAGGTAAATTTATTTATTTCACATTTGTTAACTGGGTTAGTCCATATGAGTATGCAAACAAACCCATTTTCAATGGAGACCCAAGGGGAAAAGCCCCAGCAAACATAAGTAAAGATAAAGTGACACTATACAAATATTAAATAACCATCACAATACAAACAAATTGTAAAAAAGAAAAGGTTATTAACTATTTGCATTGCATTGACAGTAAGCAACCCATTTTCAGTGGAGACCCAAGGGCAGAGAGCCCCAGCAAACATAAGCAAAGATAAACATAAAGAACAAAAACTATTAAAAATAGCAATGCAAATACGAAATTAATTATAAAGAGAAAAACTAAAGAAAAAAAGGGCTGCACTGACAGCAGTGGTCTAAATTTACTACATATAAGAGTAAAAACAAAAGGATAATTATTGTTCAAAACAAGGAAAATGTATAGACATTGATAGGAAGTGGGGGGGGGAATATAAATAGTGTGGAGATGGGAGGGGGGAAGAAAGGAGGGGGCTATAGTAGTAGAGCTGAGGGTTTAGGAGGTTAGTTTAAGCAGAAGTTACTAACAGAGAAAGAAAACTTAGGAGATGCAAACAGGTTATACAGCATACGTGTGTGGTCAAGACAACAGCATAATTTCAAGTTTAGTGGGTGGGATTTAAGCTCCTTTTTAAAACAGGGAAAGGAAAGGTTGGATCTAATATGGAAAGGGAGTTTGTTCCAATTTAGTGAGACAGAGTGTAAAGTAGTTTGTCAATATTCCTTTTGGGTTTATAAACTGAGAAAATATGCACTCTCCGGAGAGGTCGCGGGCGGGGGGGGGGGGGGGGGGCACAGTAGAAAGTAACATGGGAGGTGACAGCAGGGCAGGCAGAGGGGTTGTTGAGTATGGAAAAGGTAGTGTGGAGTTGCGATTGTAGTAGAAAGTGTGGAAATTCCAGCCACTGAAGTTTGTTTAGTGAGAGGCAGTGATGCAAACAGAGTGGTTGGTTTAGAATAAATCTGGCAGTTTTGTTGTATGTTTGTTCCAGTTTCTGCATTGTGGCAATTTGGATATTGGTAAGGATGGCGGAAGGGTATAGAAGACTGGGTAAGAGAAATGCCTGAGAAAGAGTGCATTTAGTGGCAGTAGTGAGGAATTTTTTGTTCTTATAAAGTAGTCCAAGTTTTTGGTGTTTTTTTTTGACGGCCTGTTGTATGTGCAAGTCACATTTTAGTTGGCCATCAATTATTACCCCAAGGAGTTTGGTGTGTGAGGCAGGGGAGATAGTGGTGCCATCTAGGGAGGAAAGAGAAAAATTGGATTTAAGGTGAGAGTGTCTGTGGTAAATGACCTGGCTAATATTTGACTCCGAAGCTTCCTTAGGCAAAAAAGATGGGTTGGTCCATAACGAAACCCTGTCCCTGTGAAAAATTAGATAAGAAGGCTTTGAAGATAGAGTGTGGTGTTCAGATACTATTTTAGATGATGTAGTAGTCATTAGCGAAATGATTTCCAAGAGAAAAAATAGAGATCAGCTTTGGGTGAAGGTTCAAATGGAGATTGGGTTAAGGCATGAAAGCATTACATTTAAATCCCAAGGTGGAGTAGGGTCTTTCAGTGGAAGTTCAAGCAGAAAGGCCTTGAAAAGTTTAGAAGAAGCTAAGAATTATTTTCAACCATGGGAAAGTTAGAAACAGCAGCCAGTTGAACTTTAATTGTTGAGAAGCTAGCCCCTTCACTGAAAATTGAAGCTAAACATTAAAGGATAGCTGGGATAGGTGCTGAAAAAGGATCCAAGTCTTTGTTGAGGGCCCAAAAAACAAATCTTTTCCATTTACTCTTGTAGATATTTCTAGTAGAAGCCTTATGAGAAGATGTCAAAATGTGATGAATGGCAGAGGAGAGCCTGGGCTTTCTAGCAATCAGTGGAAATGGAGAAACCATGCAGTCAGCTTGAGGCCTGACATGTCGAGGTGAGTCATGTCTGTTGGGTGAGATAGGAGGTCTGGAAATGGATCCAGAATCTAGGGAAGATGAAGCCAGAAGAACAAAAACCAAATCAGATGAGGCCAAAAAGGAGGATAACTGTGCTCTTCAACTGAAGTGCTTTCTGAAGAAACTTGGGAATTAGAGGTAAGGGTGGAAAGGCATAAAGGAGACCGAAGGGCCAATCATGAAACAGAGCATCTCTTGGTGTCTCCCTTGGTGGAGGGTTCAGGTCAAAGAACCCGTTGCACTTCTTGAAGGGAGAAGCAAAAGGATTGCAGCATGGCTGGCCCCATCAACGTAAAATCTTTTCTACAACATTGACACTGACAGACCACTCATGAGGCATCAGAATGGACCTGCTTAATTTGTCCTCAATTACACTGGAATTCCCTGAGATGTGCACTGGTATTAAAAAGTGATTGGAAGAGATTATCCACTGCCATACTCTCATAGCTTCTCGACAAAGAGGGTAAGATTTGGTTCCCCCAATTTGTTAATGTACCAGACTACCAACATACAGTCTTGTTGGTACTGCAATTGTCCTGGATGAGACAATGTCTTGAAATGTTTGCAATGTTAGAAGGACAGCTCTCATCTGCAGAACATTATGTGTGTCTGAGCCTCTACAGGAGACCACGTACCTTGGATTGTCCTTCCCTAGTAGTGTCTCCCGCTGGAAGGCATCCGTGTTTTCATGGCCTTGGGGAGGGGTAAGAACAAAGGGATAGACTTCAAGGAGCTGGTTTGAATTATTACACCATAAAAGGTATCTTTTTCATGCTTGATTTATCTTGACTGGCATGGATAACAGATGATGTACAATAGACCAGAGTCGATAGGGGCCATTGAAAAATCATCATATGGAACCTGGTCAGCGGAACAAGGGTGATAGGTTATGAGTTTCGTGGCAGCAGCTATCAGTCAGACTGGAAGGGATGGATTCTGGATCACTTTCTTGACTTGGGACTGTAGGATGTTTATTCAAACTTGAGGGAAGAGAAGCTATCGGACTGACTGTATCCACATGAGAACCTATGAACTCCAGACCTTGTGTTGTGAGTTCAGACTTGTTGTAATTGACTTATTATTCATAGATGGGAGCACAGCTGGTGTAAGTAGTCCCTTGCTTGTATAAGTTGATGCCTGGTTGAAGCAGTCAGGAGTCAGTTGTCTAGATAAGGAAACACCCAGAATCCCAGAAAGTCTCAAGTGAGCTGCTACAACTGCCATGCATCAAGGGCAGTGCTCTGAACTGATAATGACTGGCTCCCAACTGGAAGTGCAGGTATCTCCTGGAGCACCTGTTCATTTTGATGTGATAGCATGCATCCTGAAGATCTATCGAGCACATCCAATCATCCTTCTGCACAAGGGGCAGAATGGACTAACAGTGACCATCCTAAACTTTGCATTCTGTACAAACTTGTTTAATTTGCTGAGATCCAGAACTGGTCTCAAGCCCCTGTCTTTTTTGGCACCAAGAAGAATCTTGACTTTGTTCTGGACCCTGTCTAGTCTGGGGGGGATCATATGGAGGACTTTTGTCTAGCAGACTTTTTTATGTCTAGAAATGCTGCTTCCCTCTGACTGGGTGGAACATTGGGGATTTTCTTCTGAATTGTTGGAGGGGGTTGGGAAAATAGTATAACCTCTGCATATAATCCTCTGCACATATGAGTCTTTTGTAATAGTTAGCCAGGCTCTCTTGTGCCAGGATAGCCTAACTACAGGGTAGCCACCCTACCCCCAGACCTCAGGCTACAAAACCACATTCAAAAAATGTTCCTCAAATCACCTTTATGAAAACCATATATGTAACTGTAATGATCCTTCCTGAACCCATCTCATCCAGCCTATTCTTCATGGCTGATCCTGAAGAACACTATTCCACTGATTATAATCTACCTAGGCAGACTTGTAAATAGTGTAAATAACTGGCAAGTTTTTTATTTCTATGAAGTCAGCTGGATATACAACATGCACTGTTATCATATGCTTCTACAACCTTGCCTTTTGCTCAACTGTTAACCTTACTCGAGGATGTTTTCTTAACTATTGTTAATCACTGTTACCCTTACTCGAGGATGTTTTCTTAACTATTGTCAATAACTTTTTTAACTAATGTTAATCAATTCTTTAAGCTATTGTTAATCACTTTTCTAAACTATTGTTAATTAATTTTTACTAAACTACTTTGTATTTTGGGGAGCTTTTCTCCCCAGGACTCTGCAGAAAACAGACACCTGTTGTCCAGTCAGACTATCCCTGTAAACAACTGTTAAATAATTAAAATAAAATAAATAGATGATTCCCGACTGCCTCCTGAGAAGGACAGTTGGACCTCCTTTCTGGAGCATAAATAGGCTTATCTGAGAAAGAATTTCTAAATCTCTGGTTCTGTGGACCACGTCTGCCATGAGGACAGCGTCTTCCATTTGAGCCCCCCCCCTGCCCCTGGGGGAACTATCTCCATGTGACTCCTGGATAGGACCCTGGGACTTTTTAAACCACAGCTTTCTACCACCTCATTGGTTCCCAGACAATGACCTTTGAGGGGTAGAAAAACAAACACCCACAGCAGACTGAGCATTTCCTTCCTGTAAGCATCTGGAGAGTGTGTCCTTAACCTTGGGGCCAAAAAAGGATGATCTGTCAAAGGGCATATTGATGACTGAAGACTTAAATGGTTCTGCAAAGTCAAATAAGAACATCCAGCAAGTCTTCTAAGGGCTACGCCTGAACCTGCCGCCCACGAGGCACCTTCTGCAGCATGGGAGATCAATCTCATGGACAAGACAGAGAGAGACTGAAGTGTGGCCAGCTGCAAGGAAATCCTATTTCCATCCTCAGAGGACATGGACCCCAAATGAGATTTGGTAAGCTCCTTGATAAAATCTCTTTGTAGTCTTTTAAAATGTGTGAAATAATTCAGTGACTTAAGAGTGAAGGTTGCTGAAGCATAGACATGCTTCCAAAATCAGTCCAGCACCCTGGACTCCCTGTTAGCTGGACGGGCAGAGGAACTCTGCTCTGCTAGTTCCTTTCTTGTAGCTGCAGCAATGACCATGGCATCAAAAAGGGACTCCCTTACTACAGTGTGCATGGTCTTTAGGATGGGCAAGCACCTTTACTGGCCTCTTAGAAACTGGCTTCACTGGGTCCGGCTCCTTTCATACTTGCCAAGAGACAAGGTCTATGAGCGAGCCAGACCCGAAAGCCTCCAGAAACACAGATTCCTCTTGGGAGGGATATCAGAAAACCAACCACTTCTTTGTTTCAGGAGCTCCAGGATGTCCCCAAAGAAGATGTCATCAGGTGGTGATCTGGGGGAACCTTGCCCCTCATTAAAATTGGTGTCCTCAGTGAGAGACTACTGCGGAGAATCTAACTACCTCCTTTTGAATATTCTTTTACCAGGGATTTCCTCAGTGGGGTGTTCTGGGGAAGTACCAGAAGAGATAATAATGTCCTGATTGACTGGCTGAAGGCTTAGCTTGGCTGGCTGTCCCCGTAGAAGAGATGATCGAGGCTCAGGACACAGAAAAGAAAGAGGTAAAGTTGTCTGATCCAGTGGGGCCAGGGATGTTTGTTCTCTAGGCAAAGAAAAAACCCTCTCCACCACCACCTCAAAAGTGGAGTGCCTAGGAGATACAGAAATTTACTGATCCAAAACTGAACTCTCTCAGATTGTTGACCCCTGTAGCCCAATCTGCACTCCACCCAAGGAGAGAATCAGACCCGTGCTATCTAGTGCCATGGCTCTAAGGTGGAGAGATGCCTCTGAAAGCTTCAGTGTCAGATCCAAGATCCTGAAATCGGTGCTGATGCTTTCACTCCAAGAGTCTTCCAGCTCCAAGATGTAAGGTGACGGTTGGCTCAGAGGAACCATCGAAGTTGAAGAAACAATATTCTTCAGACCCAAAGAAAACACCCCCAGGGATGTTGACCCTGATGGCTCTGAAACAGAAGGGCAGATCAGAGAAGGAGAAATCAAAGGGGAAGTAGTCTGCAGGCAGCTATCAGGCCCACAGGGACTCAGAGCCTAAAATAACCTATCTGTATCTGTGCTGTGAGGAACTTCCTCATCTTTCTGTTCTGATGAACACAGATGGTAGTGGAAGGGGTCTAGAATGCCTTCAAGATGACTCTACAAGAAATGGAGAGGGAAGCCTGGAAGGATTAGGCTCTGGCTGTAATGGCGGGGTACGGAACTGGGAAGATCTTGTAGCACAAGAAGTCAGAGCTGGTAAAAATAAATCCAGATTTTTTAAGAACTTGATAGGTGGCTCAATGGAAGGAGCCAAGGTCAAAGTTGAAGGACACTCACAAGATCTTTGAGTCTCCCTGTCCTTGGATTGAGGATCAATTTTTGGTTTATCAGGTGTTCTAGGGGGTTTGAACCCCAACTACTGAGGAAGAGGATTTACAGGGTAAGAGACCCCTTAGAATCAATTTATTTTTGCGCTCAATCAGGGCCAGAGAATTGCAAATGGCACAGATCTCAGTCGATATCCAAGTGAGCCAGACCCAAACAGTAAACACAATCCCTGTGAGCATCAGAATTTGGGATCTTATGCCCATAGGAAATATACTTCTTAAAATCCAAAGAGCATTCTGCCATACTGTCAAGCATCAAGCCAACTACGAAAAAGCAGAACCCAAGTACCATGAAAACCCAGTACCAAATTAACTAACAAAACAAACTTTTTATTTTGTTAAGAAAGGGAAAGAGAAGGGAATTAAGAAAAACTACCTACAATGGCAGAAAAGAGTACTATACAATGGCAGAAAAGAGTACTCGAGGAGTACAAATGTAGCTAAAAATTACCTACAAAATGGTCATTTGGAGCAGATATAAGAATACTATGGGAGGGATTAAAGAGACAGGTAAAATATGAAAAAGATCAACACTCACATAAGAGCCAACAAGGAAAAAATTGGAAAACTGCACCTCAATGCTCGAGAGTTCGCAACCTATGTCTGTACCTACTGGCAACAAATGAGATTTGATGTTAAGTTAGACTGGTGGGGATTATGGACAAGGGAGAAGCTTGAGAGTTTTAGGATCCTACATGTAACATGGCCAGCCCAACTAGCTGTAATTGTGTAAGTAATTCTATGTTATTTGTGAATATTTCTATGATTTATACAGAACTGTAAGTTATGTACTGAGCTTCAAGAATGTAACCACAGTGTACCCTACTGGAAAAGAACAGAATGTTTTACGATTGTGTTTCTCTCTCAGTTTCACTGAAGCAGACACAGTGTCTAGTGCTAGAGGTTTTGCTATTGTCTTGAAACAGAAATAATTACTAGATTTAAAATGTGAAGTAGTTTTATTGCTCTGTGACTTCCTAGCACCTACACATATGAGAGAGAAGTATTTCTGACACAGAGGTGCTAAATTCTAAGTATATATTTAGCCTGAGAACTGAGGGCAGGTGACAAAGAGTGATGTCATCCAGCTGACCCAGCTAATATGCAATATTACTTTAAGAGCTCTCTCAGAGAGGAAGAGAGTGCATTTTGTATTTGTCTTTGGACCTGAAAACATCTTCTCATCAGCACTTGCCTTGCTAATAGTAAGTAATCAGGGTATAGTAATCTCTCTTCTATACAGATAGGAATATAGTAAAGATTAGTTTAGATGTTTTCTGTATTTGAGATTGTCCTGCAATGTTGTTTTAAAATATTTCCTGTGATTCTGAACTCTGTAGTCAGTGTTGAGTTACTGAGTATTGTCTTGTTCTTTTATTATTTATTAACTATATTTAAACCTTTTAATTGTGGCTGGTTTATTTAAGAGCTATTTTAAGCTCATAGAGTACTTGCATATATATATTTGGTGACACTCTATAGGCCACTCCTAAATACCCTTAGTCTTGGTCACACTTACATTTTGGATAATAGCAACATTACACAGTAAGTTGGACACCCTTTAGTAAGAACCTTAAAAGTAGTTGATAAGAGTTGGCTGGTTGCAGTGATAACTACCTTATAGTCTGGGCAGAAGGGGGCGTAGCTAGGAAACCTATGCCAGCCTTCCCCAGGAGTGTCTTTGGGTTTCTATAAGTCAATTCTCAAAGTGTGTGTGTGTGTGTGTGTGTGTGTGTGTGTGTGTGTGTGTCAGCTACTTGGGCAGGGACACACAGCACTGGTTGGACAGACAGGATTGCTGGAGGTCTTAGCTTGGCAACTTGGCTGAAATCTTAACCCTATAGCTGTGCCAGTGGGGAATCTTATTGGAGATCTGGAGAAAGAGGGAGAAACCAGCCCCAGACTGACTGTGATCTCTGTGGGCTCTTAAAGGAAATTGTACTTTACTGTGTGTGTACTTGTCATTCTCCCAATGTGTATGTCCCTCACTGGTGCTAGTGGTGAGGATTGAGGCTCCTTGATTACTGGGCCAGTGCAGGGGCGTCACATATTAATTGTCTGGCAGTGGTGGGATATCCACATCACATATTAATTGGTTGACAGTGGTGGGATAGCCACATAACATATTAATTGGCGTGTAGTGGTGTGGATATTAAATTCCTGTAGTCTGTGTACAGTGGTCACTGAAGGTGTTTGTACTCTCAATCAGCCACGCAGTGAACATTCAGAATTTGTATCACACTTTATTTATTTTTTGTTAGCTTAGTTAGTCAGGGAGAGCAGGCAAGCATGTCAGCAGAAAAATATGGCAAGCTGACAAGGAGCCAGTTGGCTGAAATGTGCCAGGCTAAAGGACTGGTGCTTGCCAACCCTATCACCCCCAGATTAATGGTCTTGTTGAGAGGTTAAACTCTCCATTTAAAACAATGCTACTGGCATTTGCAGACCAGTTTAAGAGGAACTGGGACAAATATTTGCCTCATCTGTTTGTTTGTTTACAGAGAGGTTCCCCAGGAATCTACAGGTTTTTCACCCTTTGAGTTGCTGTATGGGCATAGGGTGAGGGGACCACTATATTTGATTTGAGATGAGTGGGAGGGTGAGTATAAATGTGGTATATGTCCTAAACCTCAGGACAAGGCTCAGGGAACTCATAGGCTTGGCCCAGGAGAACCTGTCAGAAACCCAACAGCAGAAGAAGGTCTGGTATGAGAGGAATGCTTGAGCTAGAGAGTATACTCTAATGCAGCAGATAATGGTTCTCATTCCTGTCAGACACATGTTGCAGGCAGCTTCGGAGGGACCATACAAGGTGGTAAGGAAGGTCAGTGATGTTAACTATATGGTAGAACTGCTACGCAGGTGGGAGGGGCACAAATTGTACCATGTAAACATGATAAAACCTTACTATGATACGGAGGTCCTTGTGCCGAGTATTTGCAGTGGATTGCAGGAGGAGTCTGAGGGGGATCTGGTGACTGATGATCTCATTGAGGCTCGGACTGACACCTCAGTGGAAGGGGTAGCAATGTCCCAAGCAGCTATCCCCTACCCAGGTTTGAGAAATCCGAGCAGTGTTACAGGAGTTTGGGGGCATGTTCACTGGGACTCTGGGGTGCACCCACCTGGGGCAGCACCATGTGGATAAAGGACCCTACAGGCCTATTAAGCAGGCCCCTTATAGAAGAGAGTCACACAGACTCTGAGAGAGGTGAAACAGGAAATGTTGGAACTAGGGTAATTCAGGAGTCCAGCAGTCCCTGTGCCTCCCCCAGTGGTGCTGGTACCAAAGAAGGATGGCAGCACCAGGTTCTGTGTTGTCTACAGGAAATTAAACAGTCACACACAGTCAGATGCTTACCCCATGCCTAGGGCAGATGAAGCCCTAGAGCAGCTGGGTGGGGCTAAGTATCTTACCACCACTGATCTTACCAAGGGTTACTGGCTGGTGCCCTTGCCTCCCAGTGCTAGAGAGAGGTCAGCCTTTGTGACTCTTTTTGGCTTACACCAGTTAACAAAGATGCTTTTTGGGATAAAATATGCCCTTGCAACTTTCCAGAGTCTGGTAGATCGTATCCTATAAGGAGCAGGAGATTTTCTCTTTGCTAATCTAGATGATATTGCCATCAACAGCCATTCCTAGCAAGAATACCTTCAGCATGCCAGGGAGGTGCTGGGCAGACTACAGTGGGCAGGGTTGACCATTAAGCCCAGCAAATGTCAAGTACATATGGCAGAGGTCTCCTACCTGGGGCATAGAGTGGGGAGTAGTAAGATCAGGCCAGAACCTGCCAAAGTGGAAGCCAATCAGGGATGGCCTGCCTCTGTGAACAAAAAGCAGGTGAGGGCATTTTTAGGGACAGCAGGGTACTACAGAAAGTTCATCCCCAGTTATAGTACCATAGCTGCTCACCTCACAGATCTGACAAGGAAAAACAAGCCGGATAAGGCAGTGTGGACCCCAGCATGTGAGCAGGCATTCCAGATGCTTAAAGGAGCTTTGAGAGGACCCCCTGTGTTAGCCAGTCCAGATTACAGCACAGAATTTGTTGTGCAGGTGGATGCTTCAAATCATGGAGTGGGGGCTGTACTTAGCCAGGTTTCCTCAGAGGGAGAAGAGCACTCAGTGGTATATCGCAGTTGTAGGCTCCAAACCAGGGAGGAATGCTATGCAGCTGTAGAAAAGGAAGGGTTGGCCATAGTGTGGGAACTGCAGAAACTTCAGCTTATCTGTATGGAAGGAAATTCACTGTAGCTACAGACAACAATCCCTTAACATGGCTACATCAAACCAGCCAGCAAAATGCCAAGTTACTAAGGTGGAGCCTAGGATTGCAAGCATATGATATGACAGTGCAGCACCGCAGTAGGGTTAGCAATGCTAAAGCAGATGGGCTCTCAAGACAGGGAATGGGGTAGCATATTCCCCAGATAGGTTCATCCTCTCAAGCAACATTTCCCAAGGGTCACTTAAAAAACTAGCTTGAGCTTTTGGGGAAGGGAGAAATGTGACACTGCCAGCCTAGCTAGCTGGAATTTTGTAAATAATTCTATGTTATTTGTGAATATTGCTATGTTTTATACAGAACTGTATGTTACATCCTGAGCTTCAAGAATGTAACCACAGTGTACCCTACTGGAAAGGAACAGAATGTTTTACGATTGTGTTTATTTCTCATTTTCACTGAAGCAGACACAATGTCTAGAGCTAGAGGTTTTCCCATTGTCTTGAAACAGAAATAACTACTAGGTTTAACATGTAAAGTGTTTTTATTGCTCTGTGACTTCCTAGCAGCTGCACTTCTGAGAGATGAGTATTTTTGACACAGAGGTGCTAAATTCTAAGTATCTGTTTAGCCTGGGAATGGAAGGCAGGTGACAGAGTGATGTCATCTAGCTGACCCAGCAGTAATATGTGATATTAATTTAAGAACTCTCTCACAGACGAAGAGTGTGCATTTTGTACTTCTCTTCTGACCTGGAAACATTCTCTCATCAGCACTTGCCTTGCTAATAGTAAGTAATCAGGGTACAGTAATCTCTCTTAGATATAGATAGGAATATAGTAAAGATTAGCTTAGATGTTTTCTGTATTTGAGACTATCCTGCAATGTTGTTTTAAAATATTTCCTGTGATTCTAACTCTGTAGTCACTGTGTTGAGTTATTGAGTATTGTCTTGTTATTTTATTATTTATTATTAAATATATTTAAACCTTTTGATTGTGGCTGGTTTGTTTAGAGATATTTAAGCTCTGAGAGTACTTGCATATATATTTGGTGACACTATATAGGCCACTCCTAAATGACCTTAGTCTTGGTCACACGTACCATTTGGATAGTAGAAACATTGCACAGTAAGACTGGGCACCCATTAGTAAGGGCCTTAAAAGTAGTTGATAAGAGCTGGCTGGTGGCAGTGATAACTACCTTATAGTCTGGGCAGAAGGGGGCATAGCTAGGAAACCTGTGCCAGCCTTCCCCAGGAGTGTCTGTGTATTTATATACAAGTCAAATCTCAAATTGTGTGTGTCAGCTACTTGGGCAGGGACAAGAAGCACTGGTTGGACAGAATTTCTGCTGGAGGTCTTAGCTTGGCCACTCGGCTGAGATCTTAACCCTATAGCTGTGCCAGTGGGGAGTGTTATTGGGGATCTGGAGAAAGAGGGAGAAATCAGCCCCAGACTGTGATCTCTGTGTGCTCTTAAGGGAAACTGTACTTTACTGTGTGTGTACTTGCCATCCTCCCAATGTGTACGTCCCTCACTGGTGCTAGTGGTGAGGATTGAGGCTCCTTGATTACTGGGCCAGTGCAGGGACATCACATTGCACTCTGGAAGAAGTAGCAGAGTCAGATCTGAGTCATGGGTCTGAACCCATCAGTTGAGAAATGAATGAAAATGACATCAGGCTGATTCTTTTATAGGACCAGAAAACACAGCAGGTTACATTCTCATCAGAGTTAAGTATGGACTATCTGACCCTCTATTTAAAATGCTCACCCTTAGCCTATTCACAGGATTTCTGCCTGATGCCTGGAGAACAGCCGCTGTGATTCTCCTGCATGAGTGTGGCCCCCTCTATAGACCCAGGTAATCATTGTCCCATAAGCATCACAACCCTTATAAGCAAAGCTATGGAACGCATTATAACTGAACTCATTTATGAAGTCTAGGCAACTTAACTGATCTACAATTCACTCAGCTTGGTTTTGTGAAGGACATGCTCCATCTCCAAAACCTAGTAAACTTCTTTGAAGAGGCTGCAGAGGCATTAGAATGTGGTCAAATTGTGAACACTGCTTTCCTTGATCTGACCAAGACTCTTGACACACTTCCTCATGCTGATATTTTTGAAAGGTTAGACATATTTAATGTAAACCCCTACTTTGTCCTGTGGATTGTAAAGTGGCTGTCCAACAATTGCCAAGTTATGAAACTTGCTGCTATCCTTTCTAAACAAAATTATAACTAGTGGGGTACCACAGGGATTAGTTTTGAGCCCTCTCCTGTTTGTCATTTATTGCATCCAAGTCAAAATCCCAGAAGTGTGATTGACCAAGTTTACTGATGACTGCAAGTTTAGCATTGCCATCTCCTCATCCTTTGATACTTAATTGCTCCAAACAAGGGCCGAAATATGCACATTCTTGGTGTACTGAAAAGTGTCTCATGCTACACGCAAAAAGGGGCAGCATAATAGCATTTGTCAGAAAGCTGCTCCCACTTTACACATTATAAATGATGCTTCTCGAGACAGATGTGATCATAAGAAACATGGGTACTTTTGTAGATAACCCCCACTCTCTCATCGGATCATCATGTTTCCACCATAGTCGGGAAATCCTTCTCTCTGGCCCAGTTAATTTGTAAGGGCAAACTTCAAGATCCATAGAAAATATCACCAGTTTACACTTCCTTTATTAGACCACCATCAAACATTGGACCCCCTTTGGAATGTATAAATCCAAGCATATTGCCCAACCAGAAATGCCCAACAAATTTTAACCAAGAAGACTAAAGCCCTTAGGTTCAACACCAACAGATTATCACAACTCTACTCAGTAGTCTACTGGTTGTTCTAAGGTGATCTGCATCTCTCTTTTCAAGATATGGAAGACTCAGTCCAATTTGGCCTCATATTTCTTTGCAAAACTAATAGCTCTACAAACATTCATACTAAGGACCTAAATCTACATCAACAAGAAAAACTGAAGGGATGGTTTTCTAACTCATTTCCAGCTCTAGAGCCCAGAATGCAAGCATTATTATCACCTTCACAGCTAATACATTGACTATATCCTTAAGATCAGAATGTATGACATTACTATGGATGAGCTCAGTCCACTGCTGGATATTGTTCCTTAATTTCTTGATGGAACTGAAGATAGATATATAGTTTCCTTTGGTACCTGTAGTGAACATAAATTTGTACTCCACTTTATATTTTCTAATAGTGCCTTTAAGTTGCTTGTTGGCATGTTTCAGTGTGCTCTTGAGGTAGGGTTGGGGATTTCTCACTTTTCATTATTTTCCTCCACTGTTATGCAGGTTATTCATACAGGAGTTCTACCAGAGAGGTTTACTCCTCAGTTTCCAATTATATGCAGGTGAATGTACATACATGCATATACAGAATTGTCCATGCAGCTGTTTAGATGCTGGTAAAAATTGTAAGTGATTGCAGCAACCATCTCAACTGAGTCCATTTGCAGGGGATTGTTGGGAAATTTGCACTTTTCTTCTACAAGGTGAGGTAGGTTTCCCCTGCAGAAGTCCCTAAAGAAAGTTTAAGTTAGTGGTGGGGTGCTACAAGAAAATTGATTCATGGTCAAATTAAACAGGGATGAGGACAGACAGGGTGGGAGACAGGCTGGATCCAGCTTGGTAAGTACTAGGACACGGATGCTACAGCTTCTAGTGGGTATTTTTGCAATGAACTCTAGTGCACTGGTATTTGCAAAAATCTAGAAAATTATGAGTATATGCAATTTTAGATGTGCAAGTGTACTAATATATGTTTATGGAACTAAAATCCCCTAGCAAGAAGGTGTTTGGCTTGATACTTCCCCACCTCCCCAATGGTATTTCAGTAGTTTTCATGATCTTTGGTCGACACTGATGGAGATCTGTAGCCAGCAATGAACTAACAGTAGGACTTGCTGTGTGTGAGTCAGGGCTGTGCAAATTGATTTATATAAGGTGACGATGTTTCTGACAAATATAGTTGATCACCCATAGTTATGCAATGACCTGAAGGTGTGACAGGATAGAGGGAATGCTGTCATTGCACTGAAACCATGTCTCATTAATTACACATATGTGGATGTCTTTGAGCTGCAAAGAGGGCCTCAGGTTCTGGCATCTTTCTATTCAGACCCCTAGTATTCAGCAGTATTACCACAATACTGTCAAAATCTGAGTATAAATTTGCTATACAGGAGTGTCAAGTACACATATGATGTCTAAAAAGGACAGTATGAGGAGGAGGTAAAGGCTTTAGGCCAGTATGCAGATGTGCTGGTATAAGAAATACAAGTCATTCACAGTGAAACAGAAAGTTTTGTCTACCATCTTTTCCCAGACTGACACACACTACATCCCCTTTGAATGACACAAACTACTTAACTGAATGATAAAGTTAATTATCTTTTCTTAGTACTGTGATACAGATAACTGCACTTATCCTGCAGTAGACAGCACCCCAAATGAGCTTGCCCATTCTGCAAATGAAGCATTCTTTTCAGAACATGTGACAGGCTCCATAACAGAAAAATAAACCTTGCACTAAGACTGTTTGGACTAAATTACCAGAACTTGATCTTGACTGATTTCCAATTGGAGATGGTAAAGAACATAATCTAGAAGCTCAAAGACAAACAAATTCCAACATCTCCCATCGAAGGCATATCTGTCATTGGTGTTGGTTCTCCACCATGTAGCAGACACACAGAAAGTACAGTTGTGTACACTTAGCATAAATGTAGATGTTCGAGTGTATTCACTGTTGCAGTCATTACACTTGGGTTATCCTGCTGGCAGGCTACCCTCAGTCGGCCTGAATTCCAAAGTCTAGGTCCGGCATCGGTTCCTGTCGCCTCTTCCCTGACGTCAGTGCACCAGGGGTATAAAAGATGCAGCAGACGCCATTTTCTTAAGTTTTTCTTGCCCCAGATTTCAGGTGCCTCTCAAAGGGAAGGCTAAAAATATGGCAATAAAACATGCATGCACCAAAATATATTATACCTTCATCTATAAGCAAATACACCACATAGGTTGTATAGGTTAGAGAAGAGCAGATAAACTGCAGCAAAGATATGGGGGATGGTGGGTGGGTAACCTGGACTGCAACAGTGAATACACTCAAACATTTACATTTATGGTAAGTGTACACAACTGTACTATGTTCTTCGTGTTTCACTGTTGCAGTCATTGCACTTGGGTTGAGTCCCAAAACTAAGGTTGGGAGGCTGGAGCTAAATAGCATTAGGAGCGGCTATGAGGCCCTGCAGAACTGCAGTGGCAAAGCCTGCCCTTGATTTAGAGTAGAGTGGCAAATGGTAGTGCTTTGTAAAGGTGTGCACTGAACTCCAGGTTGCAGCCTCTAAAATGCCTTTGGTTGGTACTCCCCTGAAGAAGGCTGCTGAAGTGGCTGCTGCTCTGGTTGAATGTGGCCTAATGCCCTTAGGCACTGGCTTGTCATATTGTGAATAGCAGGAACGGATGCAGTGGCCTATCCACTTTGAAATAGTCTGCTTTGAGATAGCCTTTCCTTGTGATCCTGCAGCATATGCCACTAGTAGTTGCTCTGTCTTTCTGAAAGCTTTGGTTCTGTTAAGGTAGAAGCGTAGCTGTCTGTGTATGTCCAAAGAATGCAGAATTCTCTCCCCCTTATTCTGTGGGTTTGGATAAAAAGTAGGCAAATGAATAGTTTGGTTAAAGGCCACACTGGACACTACCTTAGGCATAAATGTCAGGTTTGTCCTCAGAGAAACCCTGTCTGGATAAAAAATGATAAAAGGTTCTACAGCCATGAGTGCCTGTAGCTCTGAAACTCGTCTTGCAGAGGTTATTGCAAGGAGCAGAGCTGTTTTCCAAGATAAAAACTTTATATCAACTGTAGCGGCTGGCTCAAAAGGAGGCAGGGTGAGTTTTTCCAAAACATAATTGAGGTCCCATGCACGTATTGGTGATCTCCTTGGAGGCCTTAAGTTTTTGGCTCCTCTGAGGTACTGCCTTAACAGCGGATGAGAAAAGATTGGTGGCTCTGTATTGTAATGAGCCGAAATGGCAGAGACATGAATTTTGATTGATGAAAAGGATAGGCCTTTGTCCAGCATCTCAGTTAAGCATTGCAAAATCTGAGGAATATTTGGTACAGCTGTGTCAATTCCTTGTGCCTGGTTCCAAGCACAGAATCTTTTCTATTTTCCAACATAAGATTTTCTGGTACTAGGCCTTCTGGCCTCCAAAATGACATCCATTACAGCTTTAGTGAGAGACGCGTTTTGTATTACTTCATTATTCGCCATGCTGCCAGATTTAAGGTCTTTCATTGGCTGTGCAGGATCTGATGGTTTTGTTGGGATAGTAGATGAGGTATTAGAGGCAAGGTCCAAGCCGGGCATTGAGACAAGTTCTTTAGGATTGGGTACCAGTGCTGGCGGGGCCAGTCTGGGGCAATCAGTATCATCTTTGGCTTCTCTTGTCTGACCTTTAGGAGTACCTTGGGGAGGAGAGGCAGTGGAGGAAAGGCATATACTGTTAAGCTTTTCCAGCTGAAAGAGAGGGCATCCACTTTCCATGCTTGTCTGTGTTAAGTCCCTGTGAAGAATCTTTTTAGTTGGTAGTTGTGAGGAGAGGCAAAAAGATCTATATCCAGGCATCCCCATTTTCTTGTTATCATGCTGAAGACTTGTGGATCCAATTGCCACTCGTGGGGATCCATGAGGTTTCTGCTTAGTCCATCTGCCAGAGTATTTATCTTTCCTGGCAGGAACTGTGCCTGCAGATGTACCTGGTAAGTCAAAGCTGTGCCCCACAGATTCATGGCTAGTCTGCAAAGGGGGTAAGAATGAGTGCCTCCCTGCTTGTTTATATACCACATGACCGTGGTGCCTGTCTTTTATCAGTAGTTGTCCCGGATGAAGTAGGTCCTTGAAGTCTGTTAGGGCATTCTGGACAGCTAGCATCTCTTTTTGATTGATATGTAGATGCACTTGGTTTGCGGACCATGTTCCTTGAATACATCTTCCTGCCATGTGGGCCCCCCAGGCATAATCTGATGCATCCGTTGTTAATGTCTGCTTGGCTGGGGGTAAAGTGAATGGCTGTCCCTTGTTCTGGTGACAAGCCTTCGCCCACCAACGAAACTCCATTTGCAGGCAGGGAATGAGGGTAATTATAGTTTCCAGGCTATGGCAATGTTGAGTCCAAACACTTTTTAGGTACCATTGAAGTTTCCTCATATGCAGTCTCGCATATGGAATTAGTAGAATGCAGGATGCCATGAAGCCCAAAGCCTGCAGAATTTTTCTTACAGATAACTGGGCCTTTGTTGCCAACAGGTTGAAATAGGTAGTCAGTTGCCTTTGTTTGTCTGGCGTGAGATAAGCCATCTGGGCAGCTGTATTTAAGCTTGCACCCAGGAATATTATCTCTTGAGAGGGTACTAGTTTTGATTTCTTTTCGTTGACTGTGTACCCTAGGCCTGTTAGAAATCTCTTTACAAACGCCAGATGCTGTAGTAGAATGTCCTTGTTCTCTGCTTGAATGAGGCAGTCATCCAAGTAAGGATATATTTGTATTCCTCTTTGTCTGCAGAATGCAATTACTGGTGCCAGGCACTATGTTAAGACCCTGGGCGCAGTAGATAAGCCAAAAGGCAGTGCAGAGAACTGGTAGTGCATTGAGCCAGCTTTGAATCTGAGGTATCTTCTGCATGTTTGTCTGATTGGGACATGCAGGTATGCCTCTTTTAGGTCTAAAGTCACCAGCTAAGCCTTCTTGCCCAGCATGGGCAGAAGTTGCTGTAGAGTCAACATTTTGAATTTTGGTACATCCAGAAATGTGTTTAGAATAGACAGGTCCAGTATTGGTCTCCAGGTCTTGTCCTTTCTTGGTAGCAAAAACAGTCTTGAATAAAATCCTTGTCCCTGCTCTTGCTCTGGTACTTGTTGAATGGCCCTCATGTCCATGAGGGATGAGACTTGCTTTTGTGCCTCTGCCCATTGATGTTTTGGCAGGTCTGGCCAACCGTTTGTCCTTGGCAGGGTATGGATGTGAAACTTGTAGCCTTGTGACACTATGTCTAAGACCCATTTGTCCTGGGGTTATTATGTGCCAGTTTTGAGAAAAAAGTGCTAGTTTTCCCCCTAAAGGTGCTGCCAGAAGATAAGTGCTTGGTGCAGGCAGGGGGAAGTCATTGGGACTGTTTCCTGTATGGTTGTGATTTGTCTTCTCCACTTTTGGAGGTAGAAGCACCCCATTGTTTAGACCTGTACGAGCCTTGGGGCTGGGATCTGCTTCTTGAGCGTCTGTATCTGCCCCTTTGTGATTTGTCTGACACTGGAAAGGACCAATTCTTTGTAGGCCAGTGTCTGCTAAATCTTGGAGGCTGAACCTGTAAGAAATCCTTAACCGTTTGCAAAGATTTAGCTTTGTCCTTCATTTTCTTTAACACCTCTTCTGCATTAACACCAAACAAAGTATCATGCTGTAATGGGGCATCTAATAATTTTGCTTTGACATGATCAGGCAGAGTTTGTTCCTTTAACCAGGCATGTCTCCTGATGACAGAGCCCGTCACAGCGGCTCTGCAGGAGTCCTCCAAAGAATCAAAACCACATTGCAAAGTATGCTTTCCAACTTGTTCAGCTGCATGCACTAAATCCTGCATTTCTTTGTTTTCTGCACATTCAGAATTAGTCAACATTTTCTGTTTAAGCAGTGACATAATATATTGGTGATATTTGAGCATATGAAACTGACAATTTAAAGCCCTTATAGCCAAGGTTGCTGAAGTGTAAATCTTTTTTCCCCATCTGTCCAATGCCCTAGAATCCCTGTCAGAGGGGGTAGGGTTTTTTGCAGTGGAAGCCTTGACCCCTTTGGGACCCTGAGAGATGGTTTCTGGGTCAGCAGCAGGGTTTTTGAAAAGGAATTTATGAGAGTCAGGGACCCTGTAGTACCTGTCCGGCTTAACAGGAGCTGGAGGTAAGGAGTCAGGGGTCAGACTGGACCCTGAAAATACATCATCAACAATGTCTAACACAGGTGGAATAGCTAGGGGCCTGTGTTGTGGTAGCAAAAGGAAGTCTCTGAGCCTTTTCTTAGATTCTGAAAAATCTTGGCTCTCCCAGTGGAAATGCTCCCTCATGGTATGCAAGGTTTCCCCAAAAGAATAATCCTCAGGAGTAGAGGCTGAAGGGATAGCTTCTTCAGCATCAGAATCTTCATAGGGAGGAAGAGATTATTCCTGATTTAAAGAGGAATCAGATGAAATGGAAACCTGATCTGAAGATTCATATTCTGTCTCTTGCCTAGGCCTTTGATCAGAAGGGTGATGGGAACCCCTGATCAAAGTAATTAAGTCTTCGGCCATTTTGAGCAGCTGTTTTTTGGGCATGGAGGCCTGTCCATGAGGCTGTTGTACTTGTTTCTTTGTTTTTAAGGGCACTTTAGTCTTTGCCTTTAAAGCTGAAGTGGTTTTGATGTATAGTTGAGATGGTCTGAAAACACCCTCAGAAGCCAGTGCCTGCTCAGCGGCTCCGGACCCATCTGAGGGAATAGTCTCCGAAGGTCCATTACTTTGACCTTCCAGTGGCTTAGGCGACTCCACGTGGGAATCGGTAGCGGCCTGCGGGTCTAAAGTAGTGGGCGCCAGGGGCTGTGAAGGCGCCTCACTGAGAACCGGCGACTGGCTTAGAAGAAGCCTCGTCATCGGTTTTGAACGTCGGATGCCCGTCCTTCTCTTTTTCTTTGCGTTTCTTGTGAATTCCAGTAGTCGGATGGCTATCCGATGACATGGTATAATTAAATCTTCTGCCAAAATAGTGTAATGCAAAATCGTACCGACGCTTAATAGTGCGTTGGTTAAATCTAGCAGAAAACCAACAACTAGCAACGTCGTGGTCAGGGCCTAGGCAAGGAATACAGTAAGAATGAAAGTCCTTATGAGGTATTTGCTTCCCACAAGAAATACAATTATTAACTTTTTTCTGACATCGGTCTGGAGCAAGAAAAAAAGTTTCCCCAACGGGGTACTTAGCTTTTAATGAAGACTTCTTTTTCTGACATCGGTCTGGAGCAAGAAAAAAGTTTCCCCAATGGGGTACTTAGCTTTTAATGAAGACTTAAGATCTGAAATTCGAACACGAAAATCTCAGGAGTCGGTCGACCACACTTAGCTTTTAATGAAGACTTAAGATCTGAAATTCGAACACGAAAATCTCAGGAGTCGGTCGACCAGCACTTGCGAACTGCTTATGCTTCGGGCACCGCGCGGCAAGAAAGACTGAAGAAAATGGCGTCGGCTGCATCTTTTATACCCCTGGTGCACTGACGTCAGGGAAGAGCACCAGGGGTATAAAAGATGCGGCTGACGCCATTTTCTTCAGTCTTTCTTGCCGCGTGGCAAGAAAGACTGAAGAAAATGGTGTCGGCTGCATCTTTTATACCCCTGGTGCACTGACGTCAGGGAAGAGGTGACAGCAACTGACGCCGGACCTAGACTTTGGAATTCAGGCCAATTTGAGGGTAGCCTGCCAGCAGGATAACACAAGTGTAATGACTGCAGCAGTGAAACACGAAGAACATCTGGCCTCCCAATGACAGTCCTACAGGGTAGTCAAGATTGCAAGCACCTAAAAGTGTTTCATAGAAGTCTTAATGGATGGGCCAAGAAGAGGTGAAACCACTTGATACTTGACCACCATTCTCTATTTATCAGTGGTACTCCTCATCTTAGGATGTTGGGCTGCTCATGACTGAGAAGGATGCCGATATTGCATCAAACAGATACTTCAAAGGAATCGGTGCTTGCTTCTTCTTGCCAGATCTTCAATAATGCCCTGCAAAGTCTACCTAAACATGACATCTACATGAAAGAAGGCATCCAGATCAGATTGTCTCAGCTCACTCTTCCTTGAAAGAAAAGAGACGGAGTCATTCTGTCTAATGCAGACATGTACCAGTTAAGCTGCTGCCTTGGCTATAGAGTCACTACAGCCAAAACTGCAATGGGCTACATGAAAGTTCAAAGAAGCCATCTTAAGAATCTTCTCTTATGGTTAACCAGGAGTACTTAAAATGGGACAGGTATGACAAAGATCAGGGTTCTAAAGCCTACTCACTGCCTTAGATGTTTTTCCAAGCAACGAGATTTTCACATCACCACCATCTATGTTGGGCCAATGACATCTGTGATGCCCCTCCTCTGGGCCAGTAATCAAGGAGCCTCAATCCTCACCACTGACACCAGTGAGGGACATTCACTTGGAACAAAAAATAGTATTTTCAGATGCAGCTCTACACCAAGCACAATTTCCCATAAGAGCACAAAGGGATCACAATTCATCCTGGGGGTGGGTTTCCCTCTCTCTCTCTCCAGTCCCCAAATAAGACTCCCCACTGACACAGCTGTAGAGTTGAGTCCAAAAGTGAGTGTTCCAAGCCAAGTCCACCAAGGAGCTGACACACACACACACTCTGAGATTTGATTTTTACATACACACACACACATATCTGGGAAAGGCTGGCACAGATTTACCAGCTATGTCCTCTCTGTCCAGTATATAAGGTAGATACTGCCACCAGAACACTCCAAAGCCAGTTACTTTAAGGCTCTTACCAGAGTATCCAATTATACTAAGTAAAATTAATACTAATACAAATGGCAATGCTGACCAAACAGCAAGGCCTTTCAGGAGTAGCGACAGTGTCACTAAATAAATACAAGTACTCTCAAATGTTAAATATTCTGTAAAAGACCACCCACAATGAAAAGTTTAAATATATTTAATAATAATAAAACAGCATGACAATACTGAATATCTATTTACAATACACACCTGAATTTCAATCACAGGAAATATTAAAAATAACAGATGGATAGACTCACACAGGTACAGAAAAATAATACTTAACTAATCGCACTATATTTTCTAGACTGATCTAAAGAATTACTGTTTCCTACATACTTAATAAAGTAAGGCAAGATGAAGTGGGTGAGTGGTCTTATCAGCTCCAAAACAGAGGGCCCTAAGACTTCTGTCTCATCTACTAGTATTAAAACATCATTTCAGTGCTGGATTACAGAATGACATCATATACACCTGGTCACCTGACCTCTAGTTTCCACACTACCCCTTTTACTAGAAACTGAGCCAGAATCTTGCACATATGTGTTAACACACACACACACACACACACACACACACACACACACACACACACATTTTTTTTAAGATGTGTTACAGCATCTGGACTTCCACCCTTCCAGGGTAGCAATTCGTTTACCCCCAAGGACAATACAGTAGGACTCCTAGTCCTATTTTTCACAGACATTTTGTCTCTTGCTACATTCAGAACTGTAAGATACAATCTTTATGGCCTAACTCAGGTAATTTAATTTCAGACTATTTTTTAAAGTTAGTTGGACTGAGATTAACTTCTTCTTGTCCAGTATCCTCTGTGACAATATATTAATTTCCACAGTTAAAGTACAGTCTGAAATACAGGTATATTTCTTTTCTGTCCAGCAGGACCCACTGTTGGTACATTTTTAACACAAGCAGCTTTCCAAATACATTATCAGCACAAGCACCTATACAAATCAATTTGATATACAAATGACAAACAATTCCTTACAAAACTCCAAGTATCTATGCTGACATATGTTACACATCCAGTGTCCTACTTCGCCTGGCATAGCTGACAATACCTCACATCATCACTAAGGAGTTTTCTATGAGGTGCTTAGGGAGCATTAGGGGTTTACACAGAGCATCTGTTTCTTGGAAACTGAATGGCTACAACATGGATGCTTCACGGTTGCAAAATCAGCATTTTTAAGGACATACATTAGTGAATAAATTATTCAGGTGTCCTTTTTACAAAGATAATGGCTTAGACTTTTTGAGGAGAAAGCAGACGCACTGTAGGTTAGCCCACAGAAGATTACATTGGAGTTGGTCAATGTGGTGTGGTAGCAAATATACTCCTAAGGATGCAGTCCCAACACCTGCTTAATCATGTTAAACCAAGTGTCAAAGAGTAAATAAAAATCTAATGTTAAGGGAGTGATTCCAATCCCATTACATGCCAAAAGGAAAGCAAAGCTCCTTCTCAAGCTTTATCAGTGAGTCATGAGCTCATTGGAAAACTACCTGCTCTGGTGGAGTTTTCAGCTGAGACAAGAACAGAAGCTGCTGATAAAAAATGAGTATTTAGAACAGCAAATAAAATATTACATGATAACTATAAGAATCAATCAGAGGAGATTAGTAAAGATTAAGATAGAATGGAAAAGTTACCTATAATAGAACAATGGCAGGACACACACACACACACACACATATATATATATATATATATATATATATATATATATATATATATATATATGGCTACCAATCAGAAGCTATAAAAATTTTTCCTTGAAGTGTTTACATAGGTATTTTATACCCAAGCATATTTCAAATCAGATTTCCTCAGGAGGATATCAAATTTGGTGGCCGTGGTGGTGCAGCAGTTAGCGTTGTCACCCCACAGCAAGAGGTTCTCTGGTTCATTTCTTGGCTGGGTGCCTTCTGTGCAGAATTTGCATGTCCTGCCTGCAGTCATGTGGGTTTCCTCTGGGTGGTCCGGTTTCCTCCCACATTCCAAAGACATGCAGTAGGTGGAATGGACACTGTAAATTGTCTGTACGTGCGAGTGAGTGGTACAAATGAACTACAGTGGAAGGGCTAGCCTCCTGGCAGTGTAAACCTTGGCTCAAGACGACTGTCATTGTTGAAGTGACACCCCAACCCCATGTGCAAAAATGGGAAAAAGGGGAAGAGGATGGATAGGAGGAGGACAGCAAATGTTGGAGGTGTGATGGGAGTCTAGTAAGTTAGCAGATTTTAGAAACTCTCTACAGAGTACTCCGTCAGAAATACTGGAGGAACAAACGGCTGCAAATAAGGAAAATTATTTTTTTGAGCTGGGATACATGCACTGAACAGTCTAGACATAATAAGGCCTTATTAAGTTTAATTCTATTGGCTGACATAAAAGCAATTTCTAGACAATAGAAATCAAAATCTAAACCAACCAAGTACTGAATATTGTAAAAGAGATAAAAGAACTGAAAGCAAGATCTTCAGAAAAGGGAAGAAGCAAATTAAATAGCAATAAGTAGAATGTGTGGGAACAAGACATACAGAATAATGTTTAGGAGGAAAAGGGAAGTTTATGGGAAAGCAGGGACTGAGAAATTTATGTAATGCTGGACTGAAAGACAGTTGTTAAAAAGAAAACATACGTAATGTATAATTTATGTAAATGAAAAAAATGTCAACATAGTTTGCTTTCTTTTCTACTTTCTTTTCTATTGTTTTCTATTAATGTCTGTGTGCCTATGCCTCAAGTGATAACTTAATAAAAGTGTTTAAAAAAAAAAAATATTTAACTGGAAGGATGATAGAGAAGTCTCCACAAGTAAATTAGAAACCGGGGCACTAACTAAAATGCTAAAGGACCTACAATGCATGCAGGCTAGCCAGCTGACTACTCAAGTAAGGCAGGGGCATACTTTAAACCTCAGGGTGCCCCTCCCACGGTGGTTGCAGGAGAAGCACCGTCCATCCCACTTATTCAGTCAATGGCCAGTGACAGCCAAAAGATCACTGTCTCATTAGGTGGGGGAAGGCTGATAGCTAAACAAAGGTTGTAAGGCACCAAAATAACAGACTTGACTTAAGAAAGTTTTGGATGAAATCATATCAGGGTCCCGCCTAATAATCCCTGGCTGGTTTCCCTCAAATCCTCACGATGACAAATGTCTCATGCTTCTCATGTCTCTTTTGTCTGGTCACTGGGTTAAAACCTTGCCACGGAGTATTTCTGCATGCTGGGCCTCTCCCTCGGGCAGCACAGAAAATGTGTGCGCAAGCTCAAGCTAGTGATCTGATTAATGCAGGCAAACATAGAAGCATTAGTCTTTTTCTGCATGGGGTTATAGAAATTCTCCTATAAGGCGAGCAAGACCCAGAGCTGAACTACATGAGCAACAAGGAAGTACTATGGAGTATGGGGTCAGGCACATCCTCCTACCTTGGTGTGTGATATCACAGCATTGGTCAGTAAGAGTAGTATAAGTCTCTCGACTGCAGAAGTTACAATGAAAGAGTTTGGACAGGGAAAGGACTCTGAGCATGGAGATTCCAGATGATACCCACTACAGAAGACCGTTTGAAGAAAGGTCCCTAAATGCTTGCAAAACTGTGATTTTGTTAAACGTGATATTCTATTATATTCTCTGTTGAATATGCCAAAATCAGCTAAGTAAAAAATTACAAAAGGCAGTAATAAAATATGATCCCTACATCACAAACTATACAATTTTTACTTAGCTACTCTTAAAAACTCACTCCTGAACAGGACATTGACATTTTTTCCAATTTTTCCAATCAGATTCATAAAGTGGACATGCTAAAACTCCTTGATAATACTCTTCTGCAGCACCAAGGCTGTACGAGAATATATTTAATTTGATGACTGCAGCACTATAACATCACATCTGAAGCAAACAGTACAAGCTGAATAATAGTACTTCAAGAATGACAGCTGTCTTTTTAACAAAACCAGCCCAAACACTTATTATACAAAAAATAAATACATCAAATTCAGATTTTAAATCACAACTGTGCACTACATAAGTTTTCAATATTTCAGTTATGAGACTGGTTTAGAACAATACACTGAAAATATAATAAAATAAAACAAGAAACAAACACCAAAGGAATGAGTAACATAATCTGACAACAGCAGTCCTGTTTCCTTTTACAGCTGATTTTATACCGACACCAGCACTATAGTATTGCTTCATAGCAACACATAAACAGTACACGCCCTCTTGTGCAGATGCTGGCAAGCTTTTGTATGCATCCTAAAGGGTGACATCCTCTAGTATTATACACACTTATATTTATATCCATCTATACATGCTCTACAGCAAAACATGTAGTACTGATAAATACTGGTTTAGTGCTGAACTAAGAAAAGCTAGAAACAGTGCCAAAAGAAAGAAGTGCTCAAACAAGTTATTGATCAATGAGGGAATTACAGGGAACCTCTCCAAGGGACACTGCAATGTGAAAATAATAATTAGTATGTCTGCTGAAAATACTTAATAAATGTTTACTTTTGAAATAAGCAGCAGACTGACAGAAGAGAGTCCAGAGACACCAAAAATTACTAAGTAAACTTAAAAAAATTATACATATTCATTTTGTTATAAACAGCTTCCTTTGAAACAAGGAAAAAAGACAGACTGTCTTAGCTAATAAAGTTAAATTTTCTTGTTTTTTGTTTTCCTTCCTTCTGAAAACATATCCTGCCAAGAAACTAAAAGACTGGAGCAAAAGGGAGGGTGGAACTTGTAGAATTCTGCCTTGTTGTATGTACAACTGTTTTTGGTTCAAGCATGGATTTGATTTGAACATTGATGCTCGGACTAGTTGCTCTGTATGCTTGACCATCCTCAGCCATTAAAGCCAATAGTTTACTGCTTTACTATATGAAAATTTTCAGACTTTGTATTACATTCAAACACATAAAATTTATATCTTCAGCATTGTGAGTGATTAAGTGCGCTAGTCTTTACTGCTCATTTAACAACATATACTGTTTAGCTATGATGCTCCTCCCGTTGCATATTTATTAGTTTGTTTGCATAATTTATTTTGAGTCATAACTGTTATTCACTTTCCAAATTCTTATTAGTCTGAAGTGCTTACTTAAAAAGACTACTCTAACATGAACTGGAAAACAGCTGCCAAAAGGAGGCAAACACTGGTTTACTTACACAGCATCATGCTAACGAGACGTTTATGCTGCTTCACAGCAATCTGGCTAACAGCACAGCAGTGTCAAAAACAGAGGTAAAAAAAGAAGTATCATCAACTTCTTATTAATATAGTCTGGATGACCTCCTAATTCCACTAGATAATGTCTGAGTCTGGCACACAATTTCATCACCTCTGAGGGCTTACCAGCAACAGCTATATGAGGTTTCCACCATCTAAGTATTTCACAACTACTTCTGTGAACACAGATAAAACAGGAAGATCTTTTTGTTCCCATGTTTTGGAGATGCGTTCCTGGACAGACTTAAGAGATCTTAATGAAGTATAAGATAAGATTTTCATACAGCTATGCAGACGTTCCCATCTCCACCATGACAGGGAGATAAGCCAAGGCATTCAATAAATATACTCCAGCTATCTGGTATACTGATTAGGTAATGGAAACCCTCAGCTAGAGAGGTAGGAAAGTTCAATGGGTCACTGCAGGAGGTTTACAAAAAAGGAACGATGTATAAAGCCTGTCAGTCATATATTCTCAGAGTGGTTGACAAAGTGGACTGAGGAAAAGAGCACACATACAGAATTCCGGTGTGGCCATTCTGTTGTACTACATCCAGTGTGAACTTGTTGTCCCTTAATTTGTAAAGGTTTGGGATACATTTTGATCACATTACAGAAAATATGCTTGATAGCAGAAGAAGACAATAAGCGCATCTACCTGCCTTTAAATGCATGCAACTAGAACATACATACACACAAAAAACAAATATATAAAGCACGTATAATGCACACACACACACACACACATATATATATATATATATATATATATATATATATATATATACACACACACACACATATATATATATATATATATATATATATACACATACACACACACACACACATATATATATATATATATATATATATATATATATATATATATATATACATACATACACCCATTAGTAAATATACAGAAAATATGAAAACAGGTATACATAATGCGAGTAGATATGTGAATATTCCAATACTTTATTTAAATAGAGAATGATAAACTATATTAAAAAACATACAATAGGTCATAGATCATAAAACTAGATCATTAATTAAAATGCTAAAACAGCCCTCATTTCTTTTGTCCTCTATTCCATCCATCAGGCTAAAAATATGTACCTAGAAAAATATAAATAATAAAAGTGTGCAGTAAATATTTATTATTATAAAACTCCTATCATATAAAGCATCTTAAAATTTGTTCAAAACAGACTGTTAAAGAAACACATACAGACCCAATACAGAACCCACCCAGTACCTTAATGCCTAATCTCACACATTTGCATACCCAATATTACAACAAATGCCATATCCAGTGAACAAAAACTATAGCATTTCAAATGAACTTTTAAAATAACCCATGTTAGTTTGGGATCCGTACTATTTAACGAACGACAGTTTCACCGAATGTGTAACGGCCGAGCACACTTTTGCGAAAGTGCTTTTCACCAAAAAAGCAGTTTTGCGAAAGTGTGCTAAAAAAAGATAAAATTGCATGGAAATAGCTGTTGCTGAGATTGTAGCACAGTGGATATAAGGGAATAGTCCCTTTTTCCCACTGTAGTGCGATCTTGGAGTGAGAATATAAAAGTGGGGGGGGGCATAGCCCCCCACATTGGGGGTTGCCCCCTTATGCAAACGTGAGTACTGTGTTTTTTTTTTTTTTTTAAATTTTGTTTTATAATTTTTTTTGCACACTTTAGTAAAAGTGCTTTTTCGGTGTAAAGTACTTCCACTAAAGTGTGTTCGGTCGTTTATGTTTCGTTGAAACGTGATTTCGTGCAATAGTCCTAGATCAGTTAGTTCATCCTCACAACTTAGCTGTCCTCATTTTTAAAACTGGGGTTACAGAAATATTCTTACATATTCCCAGGGAGAACAGTGGCATTCAATTTCAGTTGTCAGTACAGTTCCCTGTACTCCACCTATTTTCCCATGCCCCCCTCTGGGATCCGGTTTAAATATTTTCAGAAAAGCAAACTTGAATTCTTTAAACCTTGGACAAACCACTGAATGTTTAAAAAGGGCATTGTTTAAATTTTTCTTCTTGATATCATATACATGTTCACAGATCCTTCTCCTCAAAGTTCTTTCCGTTTTGCCTATATAAAAAGGAGGGCACATAGAACATAAACTAATACTAGCTCCTTACTAGAACAACTATTATCCCGCCTTTTAGACCTTTAATAATTTTTTTTTTCATCTGTCCAAATCTGGGAACACTGACTACATGCTCCACACTTTTGTTCCACCAATATTAAATTCAGCCCCTTTATGATAATATGTGTGCACCTCCAATACATTTTTCATATTAGGTTCTGTTTCGTGTACAAAATAAGAATTGCCCTCCATCAGTTATCTACTAAATAATTAGCCTTAAAAATTACCCAGTTTCTCTTAATGATGTCTTTAACTACCTTCTGATCCAAGTTGTATGGGACCACTAAGGCTCTTTCAAAGGTTTTCTTCCTTGATGCGTTTTATACTTTACACTGCTTATCTCCATGCTTTTTGTTTATTGTATTGGAAACAAAAGACTGCGGTGGTGGTGCTGAGGTAGCCTTGTCGCCTCACAGTTAGACGTTGCACATTCGATTCTCAGTTAGAACGTCTTCTGTGTGTCGACATGCGTGAATGGGTGTTCCTTCGCTGAAGGTTGTGCGTTAGGCCCGGCAAGCCAGCACGTAAAACTCTACTGCCAATCATTAGCGGAACGGAGTTCCGCTGTGGTGACCCCCAACCGGGAAAAGCCGAAAGACAGTTATTGGAAACAAAACCTACACCTAACTTTGGTTGAAATTTGTCATGATTTTCAATAATCTCATTTGTAATCACCCAAATACGCTTCTCCAAATATTCTCTATTAATCAGCATATCACCTTATCCCTCTCTATAACCTAATCTATCGTACAGAATAAGCAAATACACCGCCCCTTCAGTACATCTTTTTTAGTGCTGAATGGATGTAAATTCCTAAAATGCAAATCTTCTTCTTCTTTCGGCTGCTCCCATTAGGGGTTGCCACAGCAGATCAACTGTTTCCATTTCCTCCTGTCCTCTGCATCTTGCTCTGTCACACCAACCACCTGCATGTCCTCTCTCACCACATCCATAAACCTTATCTTAGGCCTTCCTCTTTTCCTGTTACCTGGCAGCTTCATCCTTAGCATCTTTTTCCCAATATACCCTGCATCCCTCCTCAGCACGTCCAAACAAACGCAATCTTGCCTCTCTGGCTTTGTCTGCAAACCTTCCAACCTGGGCTGACCCTCTAATATACTTATTCCTAATCCTGTCCATCCTCGTCACACCCAGTGCAAATCTTAACATCTTCAACTCTGCCACGTCAAGCTCTGACTCCTACCTTTTTGTCAATGCCACTGTCACCAACCCGTATAACATAGCTGGTCTCACTACCCTCTTGCAGACCTTCCCTTTCACTCTTACTGATACTCGTCTGTCACAAATTACTCCTGACACTCTTCTCCACCCACTCCATCCTGCCTGTACTCTCTTCTTCACCTCTCTTCCACACTCACCATTACTCTGAACTGTTGATCCCAAGTACTTAAACTCATTCACCTTCGCCACCTCTACTCCCTGCATCCTCACCATTCCTCTATCCTTCCTCTCATTCACATACAGACAAAGGACTGGTTAGTTCTAATGGTTACCTTGTCTTTGTGAAAGCCCAAATAAGGTGGAATAGGCATGAGGGTCTGAAGTTCAGAAACTAATCTTGCAGAGGCTGAGGCCATAAGTACATTTTCCCTGTACAAAGTTTTAAGGTTGCTGAAGTAACAAGTTGATAAAGAGGTAAAGTTAATTTCTTCAGGATATAGTTCAAGTTCTTGGGGGACAGATTCTGTGAGAGGTCTGATGTGCAGGGCAACTAGTGCTTGATTTCAAAGCATGAAAAAAAAAGAGGTGAATCCATAGGTAGACATGCTGAAATGGCTGACAAATACACTTTAACAGATGCATATGCCAAAACTGAGCAGCTCACACAAGTATTTAAGGACACAAGGTACTCTCTGCAAGACAGTCGTCTTTTTTGGCACCAAAAGATCTTTTCCATTTTTGAAATACATGTTTTTTTTTGCATGCAGGTGTCCCAGCCTCTTTTAAAACCTGTAGCAAGCAAGTCCTTTGAAAAAAGGTGCCTGAAAGGAATTGGAAGCCTGTCATCCAAACAGTGAGATTAACATGTTTTAAGAGAGCCCTTCTATTGTGTCAGCAAGTCTGTCCTGTGGGGTAGTATGTGATGAATGCCCTTGGCCACATGAATAAGAAGGGAGAAACAATGCTGTCTTGGCCAAAAGGGGATCACCAAAAGTTTTTGGGATTCTCCTTGCAAATCTTCAGGACCTTCTGTAAAAGAGGAGAGGAAAGGAATGAAAGACATGCAGGAATTTCCCTTTATATGGAAAGAAGAATGTGTCTGTTCTCCAGGCTACCTTTGAAGAAGCCCAGAAGCAAAACACTCAGATTTGATTTTACAGAATGGAGGCAAAGAGATCTTGGGGTACCCCACTGGCAGATAATCTGAAAAGAAGACTCCTCTGTTCAACATCCATTCATGAGGGTCTGGCCTGGATTGTCCGCCAAGCTTTTCTGTTCTGAAGGGATGCAAACTGCTTAAAAAAAAGCTTGTGATGAAATGTAATGTTATAAGCGAATACTGCCAATCTGCACATGTTGTAAGACTTTGTGCTCCCCCATATGTTGCTGTACCACAACTATGGTGTTATCTGTTAAAACTTGGAGAATTCCTGGGGACCATAGGTGATGGAGAGATTGGAGAGCAAGAATGAATACTTTTATTTATTTTATGTTTTTGTACTCTCTTCTTTTTTCCAAACTCTATGTGCTTTGAACCCCTTTGAATAAGCTCCCCAGGCTAGGTCTGAAATATCTGTTACTCTTTTGCAGAGGAGGGAGAATAAGAAACGCCTGGATTTACCTTTATGTGAGTAATCCACACACACAAAAATAGTTTCTTCACAAATGGCAAGAGAGGAACTGGAAATGACAGAGGATGACAGTGCTGTGCCCAGACAGATTTTGGGCACCAACAGATTTTCCTCACGTGCAATCTGGCAAATGGAACCATTTGGATTGAGGATGCATGCAACCCAGGATGGTCAGAACTGCACTTTCAGAAGTCATGGAAAGGATAGTCAGAGACAGAAAGGAGTCTGTCAAGAACTGAGTTTTCTCTAAATGAAGAAAGGCCTTCATTGTGGATGTATTTAGAAGACAACCCAGAAACACTATTGATTGAGGGGGTGAAGCATGGACTTGTTGAAGTTCAAGGTGGAAACCTACATTTAGAAATAGACTGCCAGTGAATTGCATGTTTCGAAGAACACTGTGTGGAGACAGACTGAATTAAGAAGTCATCCAGATAAGGACATACGTAGATTCCTTGGAACCCGTCATATTCTATGACAACGGCCAGGCATTTTCTGAAAACTCTCAGAGCAGTAGAGAGCCGAAAGGCAAAGCAATACATTAAAAGTGATAGACATAGAATCGTACAAATTTTCCTGTGATTTGGAAGAACAAATATATGAAGGTAACCATCCTTCAGGTCCAAGGTAACCAACAAGGCATTTGGAAAAATAGAAGAAAAAGACTTTTCAGTATTAATGCCTTGAATTTTGGAATATTCAGAAAGGTGTCCATGGCAAACAAATCCAGATGTAGTCTCTAGGTACCTTCTTTTCATGGAGCAAAGAACAGCTTGGTGTAGAAATCCCCTTCTGTTTTGATGCTGTAGGATAGATTTCCATTACTCCCTGATGCAGAAGTTCTGAAATGATAGGCAGAACCAGATGCTATTGGTTTAGCTGAATGTGTGGAATTCCTTGAAAAGGGGTTGGGGTGGCATTCCACTGTAACTTGTGCACATTTTTGAATAATTTGCAAAACCCAAGAAACTGTTGCAATTGTTTTACATAAGGGGATCCTGAGAGAAAGTTGGCTGGAAATGTAAGAAGAAAAAAGTCTGTGGTGGGGGGAAGGGGGCAGTCAGAAAGAAGGCGGCTTGTTTGAGAAGGGTCTGCTGGTTCCTTTATACTCGGGTTTAGATTTGTTTTGACACTTCTTTTCTGGATTTTTTCTTTTCTTTTGGGTAGAACCAAGATTTTGGGAGTAGATAATAAATGGAAATAAGGTAATAAAATGGGATGAAATAAGACACAGTTTTGGGTTACTGAGCTCAGATCAACTTGCATATACAAGTTTAATTTAAGGGGTGAAGGAAAATATGCAGAGGCTGGATAGTAAATTTGTTAAACTACAAATAACAGATTGTATGACTGTGGACAGAACAAAAATGGCAGACTGCAGAAGAGTAATAAAGTAAAGCATAAAAAAGGAAATTTAGATCTGAGAAGACAATACGGTATAAAATTAAATATACCACTGAGGATACAATTTAGTACAGATATTACACGTGAACAATAGAGAAAAATTGGTTTTATCCTTATATGTAACTAAACTGAGAAAATGTAGAATTTTTGCATAGAAATGTTTACACAAAGATAGCTATACCCACTACAAGGCTTGAAAAAAAAATGCTCCCACAGACAAGACGTATATATTGAGGATCTGGTGGCTCAGAAAGAAGTTATTGTAGGCATATATCTTGGGAATGTGTGATGTTGCTTCAATACAAAAATTAACAATATGCTAAGTCATATACTTGAAAGAGAATTTAACCTCTGCATAGAAATGTTTGTTGAGTTGGTATAAAATAACATGTACTACAGAGCTGAAACATTGCTATCTTTAGTGATGATAATGGCTAATAAAATCTTAAGAAAATAGAAAATCACAGACAAACCATCAAATAAGAGAGGTAAAACAAAAGATTATTACAGAAATTAAAAATATGGAACTAAGAACTATTGGAGGTTAGAAACAGAACTCCATAATGAATGGGATTCTGTAATGGAAATTAGAGTGTAAAGATAACACCGACATGGAGCAAATCATCTATGATATATATCCGTTTAATAAAACGGACTGCAATACAAGGCAGAAAGCCACTGGTCCAGCAGCTAAGACTTGTAATACAGGGAAAATAAAACCATAATGCTGTATTCCAAGAGAGTTGCTCTCAGTGCAAGTCTGCCATGATTCCAAAAGACTTGCTCTCAGTGTAAATGACTTACTTCGGTGTAAGGCCGCTCTATAAACTGGCTTAGTTGGGGAGTGTGTGTGTGGGGGGGGGGCAACATCCATAACACCTGTTCTCAGTTTAATTGGTCACTTACAGTGAGAGGAAGTCTTTTTGAATCAGGCTCCATATGGTCACTAGCTAATTTCTGATCTCAAATTATAGTGCAAGTAGTTAACTTGTATGTTGTGTTTTTGTTTAAATAATCTTAATTTGATATTATGACTAGAGAGAACTGATGACTAAGATATATGTATTCATATGCCAAGTTATTGAAAGTTTGCAAGTTAAATATAAGTGCTGATTTTCTGACATGAGACATTTATTAGTATTATATAAAGACAACTATAAAATAGTTGTAGCAGCAATCAGTGTCAAAATAAGTGTGGTATGCATAAGATTGCACTGTATGTAAAAGTGAAAATGCTAAAAGTGTTCTAGACAATATAACCACACACACACACACACACACACACACACACACACACACACACACACACACACAAAATGGGGAAACAGCCTAGTATGTCTGCTCTAGGGATGTGATACCTCAAAGCACATTAAACTCCTCTAGAAAAAAGAGCCAATAAATGCCTAGTAAACAAAAGGAGACATGCAAAAAAAGCAGAATACAAATATAGACCTGCACACAAAATATTAAGCAATATATCTTTTTTTAAATCTCTCATATTCATTCTGTTTTCTTTTCACCTCACAATAATCATCTATCTGTGACCTAATCACAAAATGCCTTCTTCCATTACTCAGTGTCCCCAGAGCTACTCATCTTCCTGATGGCTCCAGGCCTTCTAGTCAGTCAATTGAAGTGTCAAGATCGTGATTCATAATTTCAAACTAGCTGAACTTCAGGTACCTACCTTTCCAACCTCCCCACTATGACATATACCTGGAGCACGCTATCTCTAGTAACAGTGTTATCTGGTATAGCCTGCTTTAACCTCACTCCTCCCCCCTCCCCTTGAACAGAGGTTACATATTTGCCCTACTGAACCCGCCATTTTTAAACATGCAGTGCATCAGGGTCCAGTCGGTTACGTATGTACCTACAACATGTTGGAATGTCTTAAAAAATCTCTGCCTGTAGTTCCTTTAAGCTTAAAATGCATTTGCAACTGTACTTTATTGCCATAGTCACATGTGTTAGTATTGGTTTATTCTTCCAAGTTCGTTTATGTTCTGTGGTGCTTTAAATACAGAGCTACGTGATCATTATCGTGCGATGTTTAAAAGGCACTGTAACTCATACACAATGAGCAGTTAGAAAACATAACTGAATGCTAGCTTGTGCTGCTTCTATGACTGCTGCGTATTAAGAAACTCTGCATAATGTTAAATTTTGCTGCTTACAGTGTATGCTTTCTACATATGACAGTATAACTATGTGTGCATGATTTGACAGTTTGCTGGCTAAAATAGTTTGTTCCTAACTAATATATCCCCTCTCTAGGCTCTCTGCCCCAAGTCCCACTGAAAGGCTTGCAACACTCAAAAAAGAACCCATTCTACTTAGCGACCAAGCATGGAAGGCTCCCTCTACCTGCCCCTTATATTTTCTGTAACAGTTAAGGTTAACATCAACAAATGTTCTCCTTTGTGTATTGTAAAGCAAACTCAGTGGGTCCAAAAGCACTGGCAAAAATCCCTGCCTACCCATATCATCTATTAATTAACTAAGTAATTGGACAAACATTCAGTCATTAGAAGTATATCCCTCTGTTGTGCATTCTACCAGGATTTCAGCTGTACGAAACTCGGCTACAACAAAATAGAACTCTGCTTCATTAAGTAAGAACAGTGTGCTGTTTTCAGTAAAAGCTTTACATTTACTTGTTTTAAGAAATAAAAAACAGTGTGCAGTTTACAGTATAAGTGGTACATTTTACAAGAACAAACCTGGAGTACGCTATCTCTAATAACAGTGTTATCTGGTATAGCTCCGCTCGCCCTCGCGAAGTGAGGGCTCATTCTGCCCCCCCCCCTGCCCCCAAATTTCACCCGCTCCCAGTACTGCCAAATTTATTGTGCCCTCACCCCACCCCATCTTCCTTAACCAATCACAACCTGTGTGATACTGATACTGCCCCCTTCTGCTAAAGTACTCATCTCTCTCCTACCCGAATACATTCCCATACTTTAGAGTTTCCTCTTCTTCTACTCTAACATCATAGCCCATAACCACTTATTTACTAATTCTTCTAAACACTTTATTTTGTACATAGTCCTAACAGTAGCAATGATCTCAACCAAATTTTTCTCACCACTCTATTTACTACTACTGCTCTACATATCTTACCACCTCACCGCATTTGAAAACCTACTCTATCCAGAATTCAAATGCCCAAAATCCTAAACCTCTACCATTCTTGCTCTTAATAAGCTAGAACATTTTAATAGTACACTTTCACCTAACGCCATACCCCCCAAATACTATCATTCTCTCAGATCCAGTTGCATTAGCCAAAAAAACAGGCAATATCTTAACCTTATAAATAAAATCCTGAAACTCATAATGAGATTGAAATATAACCTTACCAAGGATGGTGATATCCACCCTAACCCTGGCCCATCATCACCAGGCAACCCTCACCCAAACCCTAACACTCCCACACCTGCCGACTCTAGCTCTATGCCCTCCTAGCTGTCTACTCCCCAGATATTCTTTGTCTCAATGAAACCTGGTTAAAACCAGCAACTAAAGATACAGAAGTAACACCTCCAGGGTATAACATCCTTAGGCTGGGTAGGACATCCAAGAAAGGTGGTGGAGTAGCTGTATTATTTAAGTTCAAGCTTACAGTCACTACTGACACCCCACAACCTCCCCAAGTAAATAACGCTGAAATTATCATCACCAAAATACAAATAAATAAAAATAAATGTAGATATATTGTCGGCATTTATTTACCCCCTAGAAAGAATGTCAGCACCCTAGAACATATTCTACACTGGCTAGCCTGCAACTATCCCCAAGAAACTATAGTCTTAGGTGACTAACACTGACTGGAATATCTGTTTCTATGAAGCTCCTAGTAACCGCATAAACCTTCATGGTTTTACTCAGACCATATCCTTCCCCACTAGGTATAGCAAAAACAAATGCAAAGGTAGTATCCTAGATTGGATCCTGATCAATGGTGACCCACAGATGTACAATTCAGGCACTCTACCCAATGATCTAAGTGATCATTGCCTTATCTACATCATTAGGCACAAAGCTGATAACCCCCATCTCCACACCTATAAAATGACACAACAAAAAAAAAACTAACCTAGACGACTTTCTAGACAATCTCAAGGCTTACAACTGGTCAGACCTTAAACGACTCCCACTAGATGAGGCAGTGGCCTTCTTTCATACTAAATTCATCACTATCCTTAACTCACATGCCCCTACCTGCACCATCCGTGCCAAAACTAGAACTGCCCCATGGCTAACTAGACTTACAAAAACTGAAATAACTCACAGAAATAAGGCATGGACCACTTGCTATGCTACTAAAGACCCAATAGATCAGGTCAGATACCATTGATTAAGGAATGACACTAAAACATTCATCATATTAGACAAAACAAACTACTATACCCACCTGCAACAAAAACATCAAAACAAACCTCAAAAGTTTTGGGCTGGAATAAACCTCCTCCTCCATCCAGGCGGTACCACCACTCCTACCCCATCAACAGTCCTTGACAAAACACCAAGGCAACTGCTAACACATTCAATTGCTTACTTACTGAAACTATCCAGGCACTAGCCACCCAACTCACTCCCACCTGCCCCAACCCCTCTCACCTGACCCCCCACCTGCTTTAACTCCAACAATTCTACAGACAGCCCAAATCTTCCCAAGACTCATCTCTCCTTTAGCTTCCAACCAATCCCTACTCCCCTCATCCGTGCCCTTCTCAAAAAACTAAAACTCACTACTCTAGCTGCTGACCTCCTCCCTGCTGAGTACCTGCAAATAGCCGCAGACACCATCGCACTTCCTGTCTGTATCCTCATTAATAGATCCATCTCCAAGGCAACCCTTCCATCAATATGGAAAATATCACATGTAATACCCCTCTATAAAGGAGGTAGTTCCATAGAACTGTCCAACTTTAGACCTATAGCCATTCTGTCACCACTAGCAAAAATCTTGGAAAAATGCGTCCACAAACAACTAATGCACTACCTCAACCAAAACAAACTGTTGGCAGACTCTCAGCATGGCTTCAGACCACACCACAGTACCACTTTAGTTCTCTTATCTTTTACTAATGTCATCAACCTTAATCGAAACAACAACAAACTATCTTCAGCACTCTTTCTTGACCTTTCTAAGGCCTTCGATATGGTTAACCATCAGCTACTGCTCAGTACCCTGAAAGCTGTCTTCTTAGACCATCACTCACTACAATGGTTTCAGTCCTATCTAAATGGTAGAAAGCAGGCTGTCCTGTGACAGGATAAGCTGTCATCCCATCTCCCAATCACCTTAGGAGTCCCTCAAGGCTCTATACTAGGACCCCTCCTCTTCTCTATCTTCATAAACAACCTTCATATTACCATCCCAAATGCACACTGTATCCAATATGCAGATGATTCTACCTTGATATACTCTGCCTCCTCTCAAACAAATCTCTTATCCCTAACCCAGAATACCTTTAATAGCATTGAAAACTGGCTAACTAATCAGCAACTGCTCCTAAATCCTAACAAAACCAAGCTGCTACTTTTCTCCCCTACCCATAGGTCCACTCATCCATTCTTCACTATTACGTCTAACAATGGCACCATTATCTCCCCAGATGACTAAACTAAGCTCCTATGAGTACTAATAGACAACAACCTCAAATTTGACACACATATTGACCACACTATTAAATTCAATAACAAAAAACTAGGCTCCCTTTACAAGCTCAAACCTTTCCTCACCCCTTTGCTAGGGTTGCTATTGCACACACCCATCTTCTCTCCAGTATTTACCAACCTTTCTAAAACTAACCTCAAAAAACTATCCTCCTGCTACTACCATTTAGCTAGATTTCCCACTGGTATGGCATATAGGACTCACCACTGCAACAACCTAGTTCAACTTGACTGGCTGGAATTTCCTTCCCTTTTGCAGTTCAACCAGCTTATAGTAGCACACAAAGTACTCAACCAGCCTGATAATACCTCACCTCTCAAGAATGTTATCAGCCCACATAATGCTTTCAGGCCACTTCGATCCTCATATAAACTATTGGTCCTAACCCTAAAATCCAACAACACAGCAGGGGATTCTGTTTGCGAACTCAATTGGTAAAATTTGGAACCTACTTCCTACAATTCTTACCCGAGAATCTTCTTTACCCCTATTTAAAAAAAGGCCTCAAAAATACTTTAATTCACACTGGCTCTGCCCCTGCCTAAACCCTGACTAACCCAACCCAACAACTTGGTGTTTTCTCTACTCAACTGATTATGAGCAAGCCGGTCATTCTATTGATCAAATAAGTTATGTTATAATGTACAGATTTGCCTGCTTGTCACTGTGTTAAATCTTTAGCATGTGGTAGCATGTTCCTACTGTGCTAAACCTTGTGTAATGATGTATCTATATTCTTTTCTCGCTCTGCTTTAGTATTATTGTATTATTATTATTATTATTATTATTATTTATTTTTGTGTTAAGAAATGGAGCTTTTCTCCCCAGGTCACCACTGAAAATGGACATGTATCCAGTCAGACTATCCCGGTCAACAAATGTAAAATAAAAAAAAATAAATAAAATAATATGCAGTGTCACCAACAAGAAAAAACAATGTGAGGAATGCTAATTACATTACTAATATGTCACTTCAACTATAGCCCTCACCAGACACTGTTAGTGGAAAGCCTGGAAGTGAAGGGTCCCTCATTCTAGTTTCAAGATGAAAAATTCTCTTGATTTCCCTCCCCACACATCAACATTGAAAATATAAGGGTGCTAAATTTGGGCCAGTGACAGTACAGTCATGAATTAAAATGTTTACTCCCTCCAGTGCACCAACAACTTGAGTGTGAAATATACTTTTTGTAATATGATGATGACTAACTACTTGGATAGTTTGCTGTTCAGGCCTAACAGCAAATGACACAAATTCTGTTAATAGTATCTGCTGTTAAAGTCTTTCAATATCTACCAAGTCTTACAATATCAATGAGTTGGGCCTGAACTGCCTACTCCACTAAAAACAATGGGCAGAAGATTGTCAATTAAATTTTGTCAAAAAAGAGGCCCAAGTAAATAAGCATATAGGCATACACTTAAAGAGCTCCTCAAACCTGCCCACTGCCAGTTTTACTAAACATGGCAGAACAGCACTCTCTAGATTACGTGACAGGAGGCAGACAGGGATAATGTGTATGTGATGTCTGGGACCATCCCTGTCCACAAATTTGACGTAGAAGTAAACTCTAGGATGATTAGAAAGTAATTCACTCCAAACAACCAAGATCTTAAGTTGGGCATCAGGATTCTTTGTGGCTGCAGGGGCACAGTAAGGGACCTAGCAAGCTTCCAAAATACTATTGCAAATGTCAAACGCAAAAGGGAACAAGTGGAAGTCTAAAGATTTTCTTCCCTGGAAGGCACTCAAGAAAGAAGGGGAGAAGAATGGAGGCCAACGCATGCCATATTACACAAGTTCTAAAGAATCTGAAAAAAAGTAAATGGTGTGGCACAAGAAGTGGAAAGGGCCATTGCCAGTATCCAGCTCCAAGGCAAGGGCCTAAAAACCCTCAGAATTCCATAGGAAGTCCAGTGGGGAAGGAGCCCGGTCTTCTCCCACAACACTAGATAAGGGCTCATGTGCAATCCAGATCAAGTGCGAACATAGACTAGATGTAAAGAACAGGACCCATGTGCAATTAGATTCAATGGTAGCATTGCGTAGTGTTCCTCATAAAGGGAAATGGTGTACAATGGGTCCTGGTGCTGACATCAAATCAGAGGTTACTATGCATCACACAAGTGACAGCCATCACTTCTGGTGATGGTGTACAGATAAAGATATGTTCCCTAGCAGCAATTCACATTACTGAGATGCCAGAGAAGGAAGGAGGACATGAATGCTTGACTTTTTTTCTCACCTCTGCATGCTAAGCATAAGCCCCCCCATGATCGGTCCCTCTATATTCCTTATACGAGATCATATAGCCATCATTCATGCAACCAATGGGAGGGTTCCTTAATGGTTAAATTCCACCCCCAACAGTTGATACAGGCATGCATATCACCACAGGGCCATCCAATGCTTCCCCTGGCAAGTGTAACTCCCTGAGCTATCCTTACCAACTTGGTATCAGCACTGCAGATGTGCAAATCTTCACTTGTATAAGGGAAATCAACTGACCAGAACCATTTCCTTACCTCCAGGAAGGGCAAGCCAGTATAAGTTGCCCATTCCTATAATTTCCTGCCCAACTCTTCCAGCCCCCAACACACTAATCAATGTTGGTACTTCTGGGTTGTAATCAAGGTTTTGTTCAAGATTAGTTGGTCAGGAGAAAAGGTTGAAACAGCACAAATAAAAACTGAAACTGATCATGGACTGTTCATTCCTGGCAGAATGGTTGCAATAAAGCAGGACAGACAAATACTGATGAAATATGAAACTTATAAAGTTTTGTTTTTGTATATGGGGGATGATATGTAAAACTGTCACTAAAGAATACTAGTTCTTTTAAAAGGCAACAAATCATGCAATTTTTGGTGTCTATGAGAGAATGTCAGCTAAGTTATGATGAATGATTTTTGTCCTTCTGCTTTTAGGGTGTATTTTTCTGATGGATTTAAGACCATCATAAATTCACAGGCTGGGTTCCAGGTCAACCATGAGTAGAGCCCACACGGCTCAAAGGGGTCAAGACGATTCAGACATTTATGACAAGGAGGTTGACAGGGCAGTGAGAAGTGAAACAGTAAAAACGTTCTTTGAATAAATGAAAAATATTTTGGAGATGTGTTTAAGATGAGAACTTGGCAACATTTAGAGCACATATGATACAAAGACAGAAAGCCATGAATACTGAAGCAAAGCAAGCTGGGTGAAATAAAAAGGGACTTTGCATACTTGGTTTCTTTACATAAATATTGGTTAATATGCTTGCTTTACAATTAAACTATTTTTTTATTTGGGGATAATGTTGAAAGCAAAATGGAAAATTGTTGCGAATATATGCGAAGAAAGAGAGCCTACCTCCATATGCAGAATAAATGAAAGATGGTACAGCTATGGATTAAATACGTGTATGCATGTATTTAACTTTGCAAGGCTCCTTGATGGGAGAAATTTAATTTTTAATTACATTACGGGTATGGGTGCTCAACAACTGAGTTGGGGGGGGGGTCCACCTGCTTAGTGAGACTGGATTAGAAGAGTTAGTCAAACTGAAGTGGTTGTACCATTGGTTGCTGTAAGTCATGGATACATACAAATCAATGTTCAAGGTTCGAAGAGGGTGGTGGTGGTGGTGGTGGCACTCCTCACTAAAGAGTGACCCATTTATGTGATGGAAATGGGATTAGGAACTAGGTAGAAATTACACGGAAACAGCCCCATTGATATGTTCTATATATTCTATAAAAAATGTATTTAGTGATTTTATTTACGAATGAGGTATCATTAGGCATTCATAACAACTCTGAAAAAATGACTTTATTTGATCAAATGCAAGCTGCATGGGTGGAGAACAGAACTGTATACTACTTTGAATGCTACACAATTATTTTCATGGTTTCATACTGCTTTGCTCAGGGTGACTGGGAGAAGAGGGGTAGTTAATCTAGCAAATAGTAATTTTTATAATTTGATACAACAGGCAATCATGTTTACACTGTTAGTGAAAAGATACTGCAAACATTATGATTAGGCTGAAACAATTTTAAACGTCATATCATTTCTACAAAAAGAAGTTATGTACTCACCATAATGTTCCATCTGATTTGTTGCTCTTCATTTGTCTCCAACCTGTGGGACACAGATCTGGGATGGATCTGACTCAGCCGCATTTCTCCAGCATCAGATCTGAACTCCAAGCTCCTCCCCTACCCATAATTCCCCTATCTCCTTCCTCCCTTCAGATCGAGTTTGCTGCCCACCATAGCAACCCAACGTGACACAATGCCTTACCCCTTGGCACAATAACCCAGATAGTATCATAACAAATGACCAGTTATGCCAAAGAAAGGGACATGTCTTTTCCAGCCAGATCACCACACAGCCCATATAAAGCAGGGGAAGGATGGAGGGACAGCTGAATACAAATGAAGAGCAACAACTCAGATGGAATGTTATGGTGAGTACATAACTTCTTTATCTGAAGTTGTTGCCTTTATTTGCTGTTCCACCTGTGGGACAGAATCCCCAACTACCAAACACCTGGAAGGCCCTCATGGAAGGATATTCTGTAACACGGCAAAGCCAAAGGATGCCCTACTTCTGGAGAGAAGATCCAACTTGTAATGGGAGATGAAAGTATGTGAAGATGCACAGGTAGCCACAGAGCAAATGTCATGCAAGGCAACTCTGGAACAAAAGGCAGCTGAAATAGCCATAGACCTAGTAGAATGCACCTTAACTTGACCTGGTGGAGACAATCATTTGGTTGAATACACCAAGAGTATACAGTGAGAAATCCAACGAGCAACAGTGACCTTTGATACAGGTTTCCCTAAAAAGGGCTTGCAGTAGGAAATGAAAAGTTGATTGATTGCAAAAGGCCTTTGTTCTGTGTAAGTAAAAACGTAATTGTCTATGAACATCCAACAGGTGCAATTTATACTCTCCCTTATTCTGAAAATTGGGAAAGAAGACAGGGAGGTTAATAACCTGACTGATGTTGGATTCTGAGGCTATTTTTGGCAGAAAGGAAGGATTAGATACCCTGTCTTTATGGAAGATCTAAGATTTAACAAGGCTTAATCGATAAGGCCTGAAGCTCCAACACTCTTTTAGCTGAAGTAATAGCAATCAGGAAGGCCGTTTTCCAAGACAGGAACTGCAGAACCACTGAAGCAGTGGGTTCAAAGGGGGAAGAAACCAAGGCTTGAAAGACAAAAGTAAGGTCCCAAGGAGGTGTAGGGTCCTTGATTGGTGGCCTAAGAAGAAAAGTACCTTTCAGAAAAGCTAGAGAAGCTGAATTATCCTCTATGTGGAAATTAGAAATAGCTGCCAGCTGAACTTTAACCGTAGAGAAGCTGGCACCCTGTTGAAAAATACCTGCAAGAAACTCTATGATAACAGGAGCCGGAGCAGTGAAGGGATCCAAATCACATTAAGATGCCCAAATTGAGAAACATTTCCACTTACTCGAACAAACCTTCCTCATGGAAGATTTATGAGAAACGATGCCCAAATTGAGAAACATTTCCACTTACTCGAACAAACCTTCCTCATGGAAGATTTATGAGCCACTACCAAAATCTTCTTAACTAGAGAAGATAGCCTGGGAGTCCTAACTATCATGGGAACTGCAGCAGTCAAGCAGTGATCTTCAGACTGGGCAGATCTGGATGTGGAATTCCTGAGGAATGTGAAATCAGATCCAGAACCGGATCCAACGTCCAGGGAGGACACACTACACGAGACTACAGAGAAGGAAACCATACTTGGCAAGGCCAGAAGGGGGCAATGTGGATGACTGAGTTCCCCAGCTGTTGCGTTTTTCTGAATGAGCTTTGGGATCAGGGGAAGTGGAGGAGAAGATCAGAGGACCAAGCATGAACCGCAGTGTCTCTGGGGTACTCCCCTGGAGGGGGGGTTCAGAGTTAAGAACTCACTGCACTTCACAATGGAAGGAGAAGCGAAGAGATCACAGCAAGGCTGACCCCACTTTAGAAAGATCTGTTTTGCTACTGAAGGATTCAGAGACCACTCATAATGGATCAGGACAAACCTGCTGAGCCTGTCCTCTAGAATGTTAGACTTCATCGTAATGTGCATTGCCACCAGCAAATGCCCGGTGGAGATTGCCCACTCCCACAATCTCATGGCTTCATGGCAAAGGGTATAAGACCTGGTTCCCCCCTGTTTGTTGATGTACCAGACTACCGACATACTGACTGACTGGATGGCAATCATCCCTACTGGAAGATGGGCATTAAAAGCTTGCAACGCCAATAGCACCGCCATCATCTCCAGGACACTGATATGCAACTGAGTCTCCAGGGCCTTGAACTGTCCTTCTCAAGCAATGCCCCCCACCACCAGAGTAGGGAGGCATCCGTGGTCACCATGGTCAGAGGGGAGGGAAGAATAAACGGGCATTCGTGAAGAAGGTCCACGGACTGAATCCACCAGAGAATAGAAACCCTTCATGCTCGTGATAAACAAACAAGATGTGGCAATGGTAGAGCTAGAAATGACCACTGGACCATCAAGAGTCCACTGGAGCACCCTCATGCGTAACTGAGCTGTGGGTACGAGGGCGATCGTGGCCACCATAGACCCCAATGCCCTTAAAACAAACTCCGCTGGAGGAGATGGAACTTGAAGAATGTGCAAGACATGATGTTTGAGGGACTGAAGTCTGTCTGGTGTCAGGAAAACATTGGTCTGAATGGTATCTAACCGGACTCCAATGAAATCCAGAAATTGAACTGGTTCTAACAGGGATTTGTTGAGATTTATCATGATGCCCAACAGCTGGGCGTTCTGGATAAGGAAATCCCTGGCTTGACAGAGTCGATGCCTGGAGGGAGCGGAAAGGAACCAATCATCCAGGTAGGTGAAGACCTGAAAGCCCTGCAGCCGCAGGTGAGCCACTACCACCAACATCACTTTGGTGAACACCCTGGGGGCTGTGGTGAGACCAAAGGGTAGCGCTCTGAACTGGTAATGATTGGTCTCCAGCTAGAAGTGGAGGAACCTCCGAGTGTGCCTGTCCATTTTGATGTGATAGTAAGCATCCTGAAGGTCCACCGAGCACATTCAGTAGTTTTCCTGCAGAAAGGGCAGGATAGATTGGAGGGTGACCATCTGGATTTTGTCTTGGCAACTGACAGGTTTAAGGCTGAAAGATCCAGAATGGATCTTAAGTCCCCCGTCTTCTTTGGTACTAAAAAGAACCTGGAATAGATGCCTAATCCGGACTGATCTGGGGGGAGCCAGGCTGGATGACTCATTTTTTTGAGCAGCTTGGAAATTTCCTGTGCTGCTGCCTCCCTTTGCATGGGTGGAACATCTGGGAGGTGTTTGGCCGGAATTGGCCTTTGAAAGGAGGAGACTGAATATCCTCTGGATATGATTCGCAACACCCATTGATTGTCTGTAATCGACTCCCAGGCTGATGGGTGTAGTGAAAGTCGACGCCCGACTGCCTCCAGAGACAAGCAGCCAGGCAACCCTTCAAAGCTATTGGACGGGCCTGCCCGAGAACAAATCCTGAGACTTTTGGTTCCTTGGACCCCCTCTGCTGTGAGGCCAGCATCTGTCGAATCCCCCTCTGCCTCTGTGGGAGGGCGTGTCCTGGGAATAACCCTGAGACTTCTGGAACTACATCATCTTTGCCCCCCCCCCCCCCCGCTGATTCCTGGAGAAGGATCATTGAGGGGTTGAGAAGCAGATTCCGGTGAGTCTTCCTGTCCTCCTCACTCTGGACCAGTGCATCGTGTACTGTCTTTCCAAAGATAGTGGAACCATTGTATGGGGCATTTGTAAATGATGCCTTGAAGGGCTCCGAGAAAGTACAAAGTCAGAGCCATGTGTGATGCCTGATGGCAATGCTTGCTCTGGCAGCTCTAGCGGCATCCTCGGTAGCACGAGATAGAAGCCGCATACAGGTACTAGCAATGGAGGTGACGGTGGCCATTCAAGAGGAGAAAACCTTCCTATCCTCTGCCAACATGGACCCTGGGGTAGACTCGGCAACCTCCTTCACTAGGTCTCACTGAAGCCTAATAACGTGTGCCATGTAGTTCAGCACATGTACAGAGAACATTGCTGAAGCGTAGACCGCTTCCCAAAGCGGTCCAAGGCCCTGGATTCTCGGTTTGGTGGATGGACAGTGGAGCTTTCCTGTGTGAGCTCCTTCTTGGTGGCCACCACCACCACGGCATCGACAGGGGATCCCTTTGACCAGTATGTTTTATCAGAAGGGGTGTTGAGGACATTATCAGGGCATTTGGAGATTGGCTGCACCATGTCGGGCTCCTTCCATGTCCGAGATGCAACAAGATACATCAGATGATCCATGGGAGGGGACACCCAGGAAGTACAGGGTCCTGCGACAAATTCCTCCAGGAACACCGATTGGTCAGGGCTAGGTTTTTGGGCAGAACACCCCACATGCTGCTGCAGGATCTTCATGATGTCTCCAAATGAGACATCCTTTGGGGGTGATCGGGAGGAACCCTCCCCTTCCTCCAAGTTGGTGTCCTCCATGAGAGACTCTGGCAGGAAGTCTAAGTGTCTCCTTTTACATGTGCATTTTCGAGGAACCTCCTCAGAGTGGGGTCTCTGGGAAGGACTCAAAAACATCCAGCTGTTCCTGTGGGCGGAACTCCCTGGTGCAGAGAGGCAGCAGGCTGTCCCTGAGGTGGCAGAATGTCAGAATCTGGACCAGAGACAAAAGGAGCCAGGACGGACTCCAAGGACGAGATTGTCAAGGGTCTCAATGGGATCGAAAGAACCCTCTCCAACACGTCAAAGGCAGAAGGAGAACAAACCCCTGGAGCTGGGGCTACGATTGGGTCCGTAATTCTCTGAATCAACGGGGGAGCCAGAGCCAAACTTCCTGGCGCTGAGACTCTGAGTGGATGGCTGAAACTACCCCCTAGGATACAGTGCCAAGGCTACAGCTCCAAGAGCTGGACGGCTCCGAGCTTGTCGGAGCAGACCTGCTCAAGGCAATAGTCGAAGTCGAGGTACCAGGTACTGTCGGCACCAACCCCTCAATGCTGAGGATCCTCGGACCCAAGGACTCCAAAACTGGGGGTCGGATTGGAGAAAGAGTTATCGGGATGAGAGTGAACTGCTTGCCCCCAGCCCCAGAGGGGGCAGGCAAAACTCCCATTTGTATCTGCGTGCGGATGAACCTCTGCATCATCCTGTCCACCACGGCTTTGGAGAGGCTGTGGGTGGACCAAGCAGAAGAGGCCACAGACACCGGTCTAGACAGCTGGTGGGGTGAGCTCACCACCGGTGAATGGCTCCAAGACACCTCCAGCTCTGGGAAGAAGCAAGGGGAATGGAGCTGGGTGGAACTAGAGTCAAGGCCCGGGCGAGATTTTGCCAGTGGTTCGGCCGAGGAGGGGTGGTCGAGGGACTGCTTCCTCTGCCTATCCCAGTGTTTGCCCTTCTCTATGTCCCCGGTCCTCTTGGCAGGAGGTTTGAGTTCAAGAGGCTGGAGTGGAGGGGGGACCAGAAGCGTTTGAAGTGGACACTTGGGCCCCCCGCAGTGGAGTTTTAAGGAGGCCCTTAAGAATAAGTTTATTCCTCCTGCCGAGCAATGTGCAGGTATTGAAACCCACGCAGATCGAGCAGAAGAAATTGGGTTGAGGAACCCCTAAACACACAGAGTGTGGCCATCCTCGGGGAAAGCTTATGGCCACACTCTGTGCACTTTCTGAATCCCGGTGTGGGTGTTTTCGTTACGAGGATGGAGAGACAGAACCCAAAGCACTCACACACACACAAACACACAAGAGAGATAGTAGAGGAGAATAAAAGCGGGAAAAATTATTTATTTATTTTTTAAAGCACTGATGCCCAAGCACAAAGAGCAAGAAAAGTGAAAGGGGAGATAGAAAGGACTAAAAATAGCTAGAAAACCCAGGAAAAACTTACCCAAAAAACACTTAGAGCACGGACCACAATGTGAACGTTAGACATGGCAAACGAGATCTGAAGGGAGGAGGGTGACAGGGGCATTATGGGTAGGGGAGGAGCTTAGAGCTCAGCTCTCATGCTGCAGAAATGTGGCCGAGTTGGATCCGTCCTGGTTCTGTATCCCACAGTTGAAGAGCAAATGCAGACAACTTCAGATGTTTAGGACTGTGTTTGATATAGCTACTAAATTTGTCTGGGCATGAAAATGCTTGAATCAGATAAAGAAATGGAAATTCAGTATGTGATAATGGGAATGCGTTTGATAACATTTGTTGTTATTATTTCAAATTAATCCAGTCAAAAACAACCTGCACAGCTAGCTACATTATAAAGACGCTCAATTAAATGATCAGAAACATGATGTAATAATATTTTTTCCTGGGGCATGTTATCTTCATTTGTTGGAATATGAAAGGAGTAGCCTTGTTGATCTAAACAGCTTGCCCCATGCAGATGGCACATAGTCTTTTAGATGTAAGCAGATGTTATGTAAGAGTTAAGGGATACATCAGAGTAACATGCATTACGAATTATGATGTATATCTATCTCTAGGTGGCTCTTCAAATAGAATTTGATACAGCTACTGCTGCACATGTAGGAGACTGGAATAGAATAATCATTGTGATAGAAGTGGGAGATTGTAATAGAATAACCAGTGTTGTAGAAGTGAAAGAAGGGTCCATACTATGGATGGAAAGGAACATATACGAGGGGAGCAATGAGCTTTACCTCCATTTCAGGTATCCATCTACAGCCAGTGCATTACACCTGCCACACTTGTACATTAAGAGCAAGATCAAGAATAGCAAACTATGTACACATTACTACTGAAAGTGTGTATATGGTTAAGGAAATGCAACTTCAACTACAGGTGATATTAGTTTGTGCTCCTTTGAAGGGAAGTGTGAATGAATGGGTCTGCTCTTTCCTGGAAAACATTGCAGATTCCTAATGTACCTACTAAATGCTTTGTTAACTGGTGTAAAGCATTACTAAAAACAATAAAAGTAATTGCGGTCTGATATTTAGACTCTAAGAAATGGGATTAGCTATAAGCAGATCGTAAAAGGAAAAATTGGCAGTATAACTCTCAGATTAATTATTTAGACTGGATCTAAAGACAAAGAAAGAAAAGATGACAGATTTGCAAAGTAGGTGTTATGAGGGGAATGAAACTACTGAAAAAAGCGATATGTGTACTGAAGACATAGAAGAACTACTAGGTTCATAGGTAGGTAATAGCTAGCTGCCCTTGCGGGACATTTTAAGCCTAGCCAGTTTCCTTTAACGGTGAGAAAAACCTTGTACCTAATGCCTGTAAAGTAAACGTATCAACCATCATGTCAACCCCCAACCTCTAAAGATCTCATGATAACTGTGAGACAGTCATGCCTTAATAAACTGTTCATACGTAAATACTAGGCTGTCAGTCTGAAGACCATTACAAACCTAGCCGATAATAAGAGGTCAGAATCAAACCCAGTACCTTACATCTGTGAGGTAAACTTTAACCATTATACCAAACCATAAGTTTTTATGCCAGTTAATGAAGGATACATATTTCCAAAACTCTACCAAATAGCAACAATTGTTAGCTATGAGAATGGAACAGCAGATGAAGACAATCGGAGCAGGATGAGACATGTTATACAAAGAGTCCAGGGATGATAGCAGAAAACATAGTATTATGAAGAGTTAGAGCAGGTATAAACACAATGGGGTGATGAAGAGGGTGAGACACTAGCCCCTTCTGACAGCTTTGGAGCTATGTCAACTAGCATTAAGCAAGGCAGGAGTAGTTAGTTGAAGTAACAAAAACACAAGTAGAGAAACAGTACGTTGTGATAAACTGCTAAGTTAATTTTGGATAATGGAAAAGGAAAATATTTCCTATAACTTTTCAATAATGTGCAGGAAATAAGGTCCCTGCTTCATGGAGAAATACAGTTTTATCAGTATTACTCCAAGAAGTGAAAGATTTAACTTTACTAACCTCTTTCAGGCCAGTTTCATTGCTAATCACATGTATAAATTGGTTCTGGCAGAGATTTCAAAAGATTAGTCAATTATATACCTTGTTAATGTAGGTTTGTGGAAGGAATATATTAGATACGCCGATGTTTGGCTGGGTAATACACTTCAGAACAATCTACTATTGAAATGTATTTAACCTTTGCTATTATATGCTTTTCATGCATTTCTATTTTAACTTCTGGGAGGTTTTAAAAGCAAGTAGAAATATGAGAGGTTTTGCACTGGGTGGTGGTAGATCTAGGGTGTCATGGGGTATGAAGATTCTTTCTTTCTTTGTATCTGTCTGGGTTAATAGTGTTGGCAAAGGTTTGAGAGAGCTGTGGTAATGCTATGTCCTGGTCTGAAGCCATGTTGTGTGGAGGGTAAGAAGGCTGTTAGTTTGTAAACGAGTCATTAATTAATTATGAATGCATTTTTCAAGGATTTTTGAAAGAGAGGAGGGAATGGCAATGGGTCTAAAATTGGATACGATGCTTCAGATGTTCATATAGAATAGACTGAGTTTCTTGTTGTTATCTTTTTATTTTGTTGGCAGAGGAGTTTATTAAGGTTTTCAGGCATGGTTAATTTACTATTTGAGGAGCAACTTGCTGCCTGAAAGGGTCCAGATTGGAGTGAATATTGCCTGTTAGCAGTAAATTCATTAGTACACGTATACATATGTGATGTTTTAGTTTTCATGACAACAGTACCATTGGACCTTTTTTGGAGGTATGGAGTATTTTAGGATTAAGAATGTTAGTACAGTGATTTTTGCATAAGTGTGGACCTATGAACAGGATGGATGAAGGGATTTCATTGTAATCATGAGTCTTTTGTTAGTAAGTGAAGTATTCAGGGAATTGTGTTTGGTAAAATGTACAGCAGGTTAATAATATGACCATGAGGGAGGTTAGAGTGAGAGACTGTATCATGGTTGGGAGTGGTGAGTTCAGGGTATGCAATATTTTAAGGGACAACATGACATGGATCACCTTTGACCAACAATTTGCAACGGTAGTAAAAGGATTTTAATAAGATCCACTTGCTAAGTGGGTAAGCCCACTTTCTGAGGGAAATCCAGCAGCACTGTTTGGTTAAGTGACTTGCACAGGGTCACTCAGTAGGCAAGTGGAAAGTGAAAAGAATCAAACCCATTACCCTTGTCTAAAGTAAGCATTTCATTAACAGACCAGTCTTAGTCCTCTGTGTTAATTACCAGACAAGGAGATTAGCTGTTGCACCACCAAGACCCCATTCCACTGAGCATATTACAAACCTGTCTCTTGCAGTCTCTTTACCACATATTTTTTCACATGGAAAGGGTTCAAAGGTTACCCATAAAGAGGTTAGAGGGACATAGCAACCTGGGCTACTCAGATAAACATCAGAGCTGTCACTCTTTTTGATAACTTTCCATGTTTTGAGGAGGGATTTATGCTTATTTTCTGGGCTCTGAAAGGCTTTTTCCTTTTCATTTCTTTGTCTTAAAGTATCAGCAGCTGAAGAGAAAAATGCATCATTCAATGGTTCCCTTTATATTAAAGCAAATGTCTTACTTAAAACAGTGACAGTTCCTTCAGACTTTGAAAGGGATGTTGAAGAATACATGGGCATAAGATAAAAGTCAAAACAGGGGCAAACACCACCAAGCTACCAGAAGCTTCCATTAGTACATACGTTTACTACTGAACCTATAAACATTTCAGCCTTTTCAAGCAAAACAGACTATCACTAGTGGACAGAACCTCTGATCTGTAACCAATTCATACATACTTTAGAGAGCGGGTAAAAGCCGACGTGCTCTACTTGTACTTCAAATGTCCAAGTTCTCTCTTTAAGAAGATTTTAAAAATGGGCAATAGTTCAAGCACTTTTGCCATCATGTGGCAGACTATTACGCCATTCTAATACAATATTTGGTAAAAAATGTATTTTCATTCTCTTCTTAACCCTACTTATCAGTCTTATATTTGCCTTATTTAGGCTGCAAGCTACGTTAAATAATGTGTGAGATAATATTGCTGATTGCACTTTGCTATGTTGATCTGCTCTGTTTTGTTTAATATGGGTTTTGTTACATTTGAATCACTGTCTTGAGTAAATCTGCTTGGCTAAGGGTGGAAGCCATCCTAAAATCTGCTGTGATTTGAACAAAGTGACAGTTATACTAAGCACTACAGGACTCTTAGAACTTTGGCTTCAGATTTTACCAGCTGTATTTTGCTGCATGGAGCTATGTTGATCTCAGTGCCGCAGTACGTTTTTTCTATAGTGGGTAGAACACTGAAGCAAAATTCTTTCTCAATCTCTTCTTATCCTGCAGGGCAGGTATCTTATAGCACAAATAAGTCACTTACCCAAGGAGTTGAGTGGGTTTCCTAATAACTTCGCTGATCTGCTCAGCCTGAGTACCAGGTTAATAGAACAGCGTGGGCTTACACTGAACATAAAATCAGAAAGACTATCTTCCATAGCTGTACTATTTCCCTAGCCCTTTTTAGATCTTCACTTAATTTAAAATATAGCAGCACGAGTTATCACTTTTAAGTCAACATCCTTCCCTCCACTGCTAACCTTATAGCACATGGAATCCTGAGACAATATATTAACTGTCTCCTGCTGACTGATAATGAACTCCTAATAGACCCATAGAGAGGTGTAAATAATTCACTCAACTGGACAAGTCCTCTTCTCAGCCAACTACATGCAGTGAACTTAACACGGTCTTACCCCCCCCCCCCACACACACACACACACATATGCAGCATCCACAGATTATAAATTCTAAATAATCTTATGCTGTGATATCATTAAAAAATCTGGGATTATGAGGAATAGGCATCAGCCTAAGCCTTCATAATTTACCTCCTGCATGCAGCCCAGCATCAACAGCTCATATTCAGTCTACAACTCTAACAATATAGGAAATAGTGACACCAACAGGGGTCGCACAACTAGAACACTGAAGCTATTAAGGCAGTATGACCAAGCTACTTCATCTGGCAATGCTCTGGTAATAGGTGACTCCTTATTTAGACATATAAATGCTCCACTCACCAGGCTGAGAAATGACAGAGTAACAGTTGCCTCTCAGGTGCCAGGATATGTAGCTTCAATGAAGACCTAAATTCCCTTCATCACAGGTGCACATATGACCCAATAATTGCATACACAGGAGTGAATGACTTTAGATGCACCTCCTTAGATCATATGAAGTGGGAATATGCATCTGGAAATGGAGCGAAACTAGGATTGATCATTATACTACTCTACCATCACTAAGAATGATCCTGAAATGCAAACAAGAGATAATTTACTAAATTATTGGCTTAACTGCTGGTGTCATTCTAGGATGATCCAAAATATATCAGCCTGCAAAGAGATGGTTGACAACCCTGTCTGCTTTGCTATAGAAGGTCGGCATCTCTCTCCAGATGGCTTCTATTTATTGGCTAAATCTTTTTCTTTCCTTATAGTGCCTTTCTTAAACAAAGTCAGTCTTCTCAAATTACAAGCACAGCCAACCACAATTAAAAGCATATAAAAGTAGTACTATTCAACTTTAGAAGCCTAAACAAAACATTGCACTCTTACAGGCATTCCTAACCCTTGAAAATATTGATATATAGTCATAGTCACTGAAACATTGTTTTTAAAACAGCAAAATCACCCCCACAGTGCAAGATTTTAATGCTTACCACTCCTTCAGATACAACACAGAATTGGACACTGTAGCTGATGGAATATATCTGTGTTCCTAAGGCAACATTTTACCTCCAGATTCATAATGCAGGACAGAAACCCAGACGTCCTCCACATTCTTAATATAATCAAAACTCAGTACCGCATAGTAGCTAGCTAGTGTACCCCCTCTATGACACCCAGCAAACCATGAGCATATCTTAAAACACCAGCATCCTTCGGCATAGAACCAAATACTAACTTATTTGGTGATTTTAGCTATCCTTCCATAAAATATGTGCAGTGATTCTTGGATTTCATTAATGCACACCCTTTCTACCAACTACTCCAAATCCCAACAAGGGCTCAAAATATTAGACCTGCTTTTTACAAATATAGCCCCTCATGCTCAGAGCCCACAGTTGCTGAATTACTGGTCAACTCTGACCATTGTGCAGTAACATTTACTCTAGGTGTGAGACCTGATTCACCTTGAAATTCCTCCATATTCAGAGACTACTCCAAGGCAAAACTACCTCAGCTAACTGATGACCTGGTGAAATTCAAACACCCTCCTCACCTAGATGACTTTGTTTCACATCCTACAATTTTCATGGATATATTCTATGCCCATCTCTAAGCTAGCACTGAGGCTTTAGTCTCCCCATAAGACAAATATATTGCCAAATGTAATAACAAACCCATTTGGTGGAACCCCAGTTTCAACAAACTATATAATAGGAGGAAAAAACTCCTAGCCTGTAAAACCAAACTTAACATCCCATAAGCTAGAAAACAGCTCAAAATTAAACAGAAAATAACCTAGTAACAAAAACAAATCCTCCAACTGCAAGTATGAATTGTACATCTCCACCCATGTTAAGGATAACCAGAAAGACTTATTTGGCTATGTCAGGGAACCTAAGAAGTAATAACCAGCAATGCAATCAATTAATACAAAATATCCCATAATTGACCTGTGAAGACAGTGCAAACATATTAGTGGGCAGATTCACCTAAAACTTTACCTTACTATCTCCCCCAAACTGCTCACAGAATATTAGCATGCCTATGACTCCCCCAATCACCTCTGAGCAAAGTGCTCTCTCCAAGGCTAAAAACTCCATTTCCAAAAGCCTGGACAATTTGTTAGGTTGTCTTCTTGTCAGCACCAATCAATGCCTAACTGACTCTTTTACATGTATTCAGTCTCAACCACTTCATTGGATTTGTACTGTAGTCAACCCACTCCTCAAGGAGGGACACGGAACGGACACAGGCAACTACAGACCTATCAACCTCACCAACCATAACTCTAAACCAATGGAGCACATTATTATGGATCTCAAACAAGGGCATAGGCAGTCTTCATAATCTGGACCCTAACCAATTTGGTTTGTTAAAGGCAAATCTTGCCTCTTAAACCTGGTGAAGTTTTTTGAACAAAACACTAAGGCATCAGACTCAGACAAATTGATTCACAGAGTTTACCTAGACTTGGACAAAGTCTTTGATACAATTACAAACTCCAGCATCATTGATAAGCTACTCCAATTACATTTAAACTTCTACAATACTAGCTGGATAGCAAATTGGCTCAATGACAGAACCCAGTTTGTTAGTGTTGCAGGCACACTATAAACTAAGAGTAGTTACCAGTGGTGTCCCTCAGGAATCAGTCTTGGGACAATTTCTCTTTGATATCTACTTCTCTGATGTTAAAGAAGACATCAAAGGCCTCAAGCTGATGACATTTGAAGATGATTGCAGGCTGATAACATGTGAAGATGACTGCAAATACAGAGCTGACATAAATATTCCAGAAGACCTATGTATTTTCCAAGAAGATCTAAAGCATGCCAAGAAGTGATGCTTGAACCACGACCTCAAACTAAGCATTCTGTCCTTTGATAAACCCGGGAACTCCTCTTCCTATAACACAGGCAACATCCCCGCTAAAATTGACTCAGTCATTAGGGACTTGGGCATCTTCAATGACAATGAACTATCCTCTAACCATCATCCCACATCCAAATGGAACAGTCCCACCATGTATGACCAATGTTGCTATGAAATGCTTTTATACAGGCAGACTAATCACCAGAGGCACATTTTCTAGATCCAAGGAAGTCACTGCCTTCTACTACTCCTTCCTAAGCAGATTTATAATAGTATATAATGCCTTTTCTGGTATACACCTGGCTGCAGTGTCTTCTTACCAAAAAAAAAAGAAATCACAAGAATGTCCTCCTTGTGTTACCCTGACTGCCTTAAAGCACTATTTGACACAGACTATTGACAGATCTCTGCCTTGCCTACAGAGTCTCAAATGATCTTGTCCTATATGACTTACAGCACATGCACTAAACTAATACGATCCTAAACACCTGCTCAAGAGAACTAAACTACCACAAAAACATAAATAGGACCTGTTGCAGGGACAGATATCTTTCGCAGAGAATACCTCTTTTATGGAATAGACTCCCCTTAGATTTAAAGCATAGTAGCTGTATGGCCCTTTGCAAGTCTTGTTGACTGGATAGGCAATCTTAAGTACACCACCAGTGCCTTCTGGCTCATGTGGAAAGAGGCTGAAACTAAGTCATGGTCTAGTATTAATGTCTAGATAACTTGGTGGGTCTGTTGGCTATGCTACAAATGATCCACTGGATCACCAACCTAGCATAAACCTATAAACCAAAGTTAGACAGTAATTCCTTTCACTGTAAAGCCACATAATCCTTTATTAGGTCAGCCCTTAATTTTCTATACACTAAGGAATACAAGTTCAAAGGTCTAAGCCTGCTTTGGTGGCTTACGTTTGTTATGCTGCAGATCTTTTTTCTGAATCTTTTCTGTTGGGTACATAAGTCAACAACGTTCTCGTAAAATGTCTACACATTTTGCAAGTGACAACAATCCTACAATACACTATAGGTCAGCTTACAATAAGGAATTACAATTATTATTAGACGAATCATTCAAATTCTGCATAAGATTTGAGTTCAGGACCAGGTTATTAGGAGGATTAATATTGATCTCTGAATAGTATATGTTATTTTTTACTGGGGAATCCAGCTGTGAAGTCAGGAGGCATTTCTCTGCAAGGCATCAATGACTGAGGGCAATAAAATGAAAGTTAATGGCAAGAAAGAGTTGAATGCCTTCAGTGCCACTGACCTGGGTATAATAAAGGCTCAAATAGCATGCCACCTGCAGTTGACATAAAGGTCTACACAGCTCACAGCAGCTAAAACAACCTGGGAGATGACCATAAAGCCAGCAGTGCTGCACAGGGGAGGGGGGGGCATCTCAGGTCAGCTTATCATAGTGTGCTATAATGTAAAAAAATCCTAGCCACTGTTGTAGTCTAGTACATGTTCTATGTGACACACTCGGTGATGAAAGTTCTTTTTTTGTAACTCACAGGCATTCCTTTTAGAACAGCTTCTCTCTATGAGCAATGGTGAGGTTCTGCTCTTGCTTCAGGATGGCGAGTAGATCTGGGAGACATACAGTGCGATGTTTCAGAAGAACCTTCAATCACAACTGCCAAGCCTCAACTCTCAGTTGTTTGTAAGGGCCATATCCAGGGGCCATCAAGTCACTCACATTGCAGAATCGGAATGCAGAAATAAGTCAGCAAGTAAAGGAGAGTATTACTGCTGAAAGTGAATTCATCCTCAAGTTCATAGTTTATTACTAAGCTAACTGCCCTTGCGAGCCATTTTAAGCCTAGCCAATTATCCCTTGTGAGACTCAAATCCTGCACCTTGTGTTTGTAAGGCAAACACCTTAACCATTAGACCACCCTCCCAACCATCCACTACCTTCACAAGGTTGACCCTGTTTTTCAGAAAATCTCACCAAGGCGACACCAATATATATTTATATAGCATATGGACAGAAGTAGGTTAAAATTAAAAAAAGAGAACTGGGTGCACAAGACCCAGGGTAAAAAAGTACCCAATTCTGGTAGGTAAACTGGTGCCAGGACTGGAAAGATGACAGTGTAGAATCATCAAAATATGGAAACATTCCTACAATGGTGCCAAGCCCAGGGGGAGGATGGACCCTCTGTTGTAGAAGGAAGCAGTAGGCCACAAAAACTGACAGGCCAAAGAAGAGCCATAAAGATGATAAAGTAAACTATTGAGGATAAGATCAAAATGATGTATTGTTATTATGCAAAAAGGTCAGAATTTCCAGACACAATACATACAAAAAGATTGAGGGAGAAATTAGAGGAAAGAAATATTTCCATAAAAAAAAACTCTCAGAAGCTTCAAATAAAAATTTGTATTCATACACAATAGATTTGTGAAAAACAGTATACAGATCAAGAAACTTTGATCTGTTTGAAACAGAAGCATCTGAGGAAGTCAAAAATATAAACAAAACCAAGAGATTTTTGAAAAGTATAAAAAAGAAATATGGACATGGGAAAGAGAGCTTTGATATGGTGAAATTTTTATGCAGTGGAGAAATCTAAATTAATCAATATAAAGAAGGCAGCCCCAAAGATATTTAAAGAGAAATACAGACAAAGGCATCCGAATATGGAAAATTTCACAATAAAAAAAATATCACAAAGAGGGAATGCAAAAAACGATCAGCAAAGTAGAAGTCAGAAAAACAGAAGTCGAAGTTGTAGAGTACCTGTGAAGTGAAGAATTTGGTGTACAAGGTCTAACTCAGGTTACATCACAGCATGATGGAGCTAGTCCCCAAAGTAAGGAGAAGCAGGAAGATCAGGAGACATCTGAAGAAGAAATATAGACATGGGAAAGAAAGAGAGATTTAATATGGTGTAATATCTATGCAAAGCAGAAAGCTTACTGTTTGGCTGTAATTTGGATCCTAGAAAAAAAACAAAGGGTAAAGACTTATCTTCTCTTTGTTTATGATTTACAACTGCATAGCTCATCAGATGAGGAACTGAAAGCACAACTGCAAGTTGTCAAAACTTTTTAGATGATACAAGAATGTCATTTGGTCTTGATAAATGTGCAAAAGCAACCTTTAAAATAGGAAAACTGAAGCACCAGGAAATCAGTTTGGGACAAGAATGGGATAGAAAAGAACTTCAGCAAGAGGGAGTGTATAAATATTTGGGAATTGAAGGATCAACAACAAAACATGAAAAGATGCAAACAAAACTAAGGAATAAGTTAGAACACTTAAATTAATCTTGAAAACAGCATTAACATATAGGAACAAAATCCAAGCTATAAATCTATTTGCTCTTCCTGTCCTAACTTACAGTTTTGCAGTGACTGACTGGCCTCAAAATGTGTTGGATCTATTGGATAGATTAGACAGGAAAAGAAGAAGGATGCTTCATGCTCATCAAATGATTTATAAAAATAAGTGCATACCAAGATTATATATTCCCCATTCTGAAGGAGGTATGGGGCCTACTTGAAACTAATTGCATGTATAGATCTACAATCGTGGGACTGCACACACATCTGCTGACTGCACAAGACCCAAATTTAGTGAAAGTTTTGAAACATGATGAGAATAAATCTAAGATGACTTCTCTACTTAATTCAGCAGAAGCATATCAGCGTCGAGCAGGAATGGAAATCAAACCAGAAATAGATCAAAATCAGGCAGCAACTGAATGTGCCAAAAAACAAAACAAAGAATATAATGTGAAGGATAAGATGAGAAGGCAAGAAATGCAGAGAATGTGTAAATATAGTTGCAAGTATAGAAAACTCCTGGAGGAACCTCATGTTGATCAGGATTGAATGCAGGAATGGCCAAGGAGAGGCAAATTCAAACCAAAAGATGAAAGGTTAATATTGGCAGCCCAAGATAGTGGGCTATGTAGAAGTTGGTTTACAAAGTCCATTAAACACATGGGAGAAGCAGACAAATGTAGGTTTTGTAAAACAGAACTGGAAAACAGTTGCATACTTTGTTGCTGGCTGCGGCACGCTAATAGCAGGAGGACTGTATACTGAAAGGCATAATAATGTGGCAAGATTGTTGCACTGGGGATTGTGCAAACATTATGGTATTGAAGAGGGTGAAAAACACTGGAAACATCAGCCACAAAACATCACAGAAAATAATGAGGTCTACATTACATGGAATCACCCATTAACAGCAGTTCCAAAGACAGATGCGAGAAAACCATATATACTGGTCCATGAAAAGAAGCACTGAACACCGAATTCACTACACCTAGTGACTACAGCATCTTGCGTGTAGAGAGCTATAAAGTAAAAAATATCAGGATTTGCAGGCAAAAACGAGAACAATATGGAAGAAAGATACCCAGACAGTTCCAATAGTAGTAGAAGCAACTGGTCTTATAAAAAAGGATCTACAATTGTATTTAGATATGTTATCAATGTATGCAACTCCATACGAATTGCAGGAGGAGTCACTATTGGGCACATTGTGGGTGCTGCAAAGAGCACTTATGGCTGACATCAAAGATTGAAACAATGCTAATTTCATGAACTTTAATTATATTTTGACTTATGAATGGAGTCCATTCCCATCATGGTATTAGAAATCCAAATGATTTGGAGAAATTAAAGGCAGAATCAGTGGGTAAGGGCTTCATCTCACCAGTGTAGTACGTGTACTTTTTTTGAGCCACTTCTGATGTAAAGATAATCCAGAAAGGTAATAAGATCACAGGATGCATCAGGTAGCAGCACTACAATAGCCAACACAGGTTGGCACACCACATCCTCCACTGATAAAAATGTCAGGGGTATCAGCATTCAGATGAAGAAAGTGTTTTCCATGTCACAGAGGACCATTAGGTGGTGTTTCTGCATCTACCACCAGTTTATCTGTGAAAAGTGGAACAGCCATCTTTTTAGCACCATCTTAGGAAATGTCTTCTGAATGGCACACATCACAGTCTTCTGAAAATCCATAGGAATGAACTGAGGAATTCAGGTTAGTCTACAGTCTGCAGCAATCCCCTTTGTGATGTTCCACATACTGGCAAGGGTTGATTCCATCTTAAGGGGCACATGTAGTATCTACAGTGCTTAGAAGATATACAGCTGGCGTCAGACAATGGCCCTAATGAGGAACATTCTATCAACAAGAATCGGTAGTACCTTACACAGCTCCTCCACATCAAGACTTGATGTAAGCACCACAATGGTATCACCATCTGGCTCACAGTGGCACACTGATGGTGATGAAGCATACTCTTCTTCATTAGCATAGCATCAGGTTATGGCACAGACACCCTTATCCTCTGCCAAGTTTGGTTATCAATCTCATGGTGGCACAGATGACATTTCTTGCATGACTGCTCCCGTCCACATTCCACAGGATATGCAGTATTATATAGCTAGTCACACTGGTGATACAATGCATATCTTCATCTGTCAGTACCACTACTGCTGGAGATTTGGCATCCATTCCAGGTGAGTTGGGTGTCATCTTGACAAGCTCCTCTTTATCAGCATGGAAGCAGGTAATGGCTCATCCCCCTCTAGGGTTTATGTCAGTTGTAAATACATGCCAAGCAGTTCCTTGTCACAGTGGAATATTCAATATCCACATGAAATGACTTGAAAATTTCTGTCATTCTTTCATTTCATGCTGTATCATGTACTTCTATTTCTTTCTCATTCCAACTCTCATACACTTCCAGAAGTCATAGCAATATTTTCTCCATCTATGCACTCTTAGTGTCTAAACTGTCTCCTCCAAACTATGTTCTTCAACTATATTGCTACAAACACATTTCAGCAGCCTCAGCCCTCAGAAATGGATTTTGTGTATAAATAGCTACTGTGTTATGTTATTTCCTTAGTGCTTATATTACACTTATTTTCTTTAGCTAGCTAGCTCCTCTGTGAAAGGCATGGCACTCTGGAATCCCAGCAATCCAGTTCAGATTTGCAAAGGACATGGCTGAAAGATGGTAGGAAGTAGGAGAAGACATCTCCCCATCAGGGGTGGAGGGTGTAGACTAGGTCCCAGTGCTGAACTGCCACATGGAAGAGGTCAGGACATGAGGAAAAATATTGAACCAGCCTTAGAAAATTTCCTTACAGCAGCTGACTCTTGCCCTTCATTATCAGAAGAAAGATGGCTCTAATAAAGCAATAACCAACAGCAAATTGGATTTATAAAGGTTATTTGGGGTGCTATGACCAAGCAGAATGGAGGAATTCAGAAAGGCGACAATGCTCATATGTAAGGCAAAGAGCCAAAAATATAAATTTTTTTACCTAGATGTCATTCATGATTACTACAAATCACTGGGTGCGGTGGTACAGCGGTAGCGTTGTTGCCTAACAGCAAGAGGTTCTCCTGTTCGATTCTCGGCTGGAGTGCCTTCTGGGTGGAGTCTGCATGTCCTCCCCGCGGTCGAGTGTCCACCGAAAGACATGTGTAAATGGGCATGCCTTCATTGAAGGTTGGGCGTTGAGCTGGCAACTCGACACCATAAGACTGACAATCATTAGTGGACCGGAGTTCTGCTGTGGCGACCCCTAACCGGGAAAAGCCGAAAAGACAAACATCTGCACTGTAACACTTTTCTTCTTCCTCCTACTGTGGCCAAAGACAACATATTTTAATAGTAAGACATTGCTGGTAAAACTTTTATTTGCAAAATTCAGTTTCCAAGAAATGATGGGGCTATGACTATTATTGTCTAAGTTACAGCACAGAAAACAAGGAAATACTCACTCTGTAAGGCCTCAAGTTCAGCTTGAGCTATGGCTTCTTCCCTCTGTTGTATTTTCATTTCTTGGTATTCTCTATAAAACTGTCTGGCATCCTTCAATTCAAAAATTAGAACAGCACATTAGTTGAAACAGCATCTATCTATTGCATATTAAGAGAAAAGTGAAGGTCAGCTGTTACAGTGAAATGTTAAAAGTAGTAACATTCTACCGCATGATTACTTTATTATTCTTACCACATGCAAACCGATGCTTCAGTTATTTAAACGTCTCTTTTTTTTCCTTTTTTCTTATCTGTTCTCAAGATGAAAGCCAGTACTGATTACCCATTTATGCCCACTGCCTGGTATCACTATGGCTTACTGGTATTTTACAAGTTCCAGCAAAGAAAACTTCATGAAAAAGGCAGCTTGACCTAAGGATCACGTAAATCCCTTGCACATCTGAAACTTCTGTGACTGAGGGAATATTCCATAAGCAGTAAGACTGCAATGAACAATGTTTGATATCTTGTCACACAAGGCCATTACTTCACTTCCTTTCTATAATGCTAGACATTTTATTGATGCCAACAAGGATTTATGTGATCAGCACAGTACAATGTATACTTTTACCTACAGCAGCTGTTTTCAACAATTTCATGATGCTGAAACCCTACAAAATCTATCACTACTACTCAAGAAACCTCATTTATTCCACTGGCTTTGAAAATGCAATTTTAATAATACATTTCTAATACTTCCATCTTTATAAATGATACAATATGTACGTAGTTCAGCATATATTGACTGGATTAGTAGCCAAAGTCTTCTCTCGGTGCAGTAAACCTCAGAATACTAAATGGTTATAAATTTCAACTATACCTTTTCATATTCAAGTATTACAGTATGTGACCTTTCTGGTCTATTTCTTTTTTTCATATATGAACTGCTTTCAGAAAATGAAATAATTATCTGGTGCAAATGACAGACTGTAATATTGCAGGCAACATTTAACAGGATTGTCAGCAACATATTACCAGCTACCAGCTATGTCAGTAAGAATAAACTATGTCCACTTCTGAAAAATGCAACGATCACACAATATTAGCTAAAAAATGATGGATACAATTTCTGAGCTCTTCCTTAAGGCAGGATCCTCTCAGCCAGGTCATCCCATGCAAGCACATTCCTGAGCATGCAACCCTAGCCAGGGCATCATCCTAGTCAGCACTGCAACAGGCTACATGAACACTCAATCTGGAAAGTTGCAGATTGAATTTGTATTTGATCACTTCTTCAGGTCAAACTTGCACAGAGAGGAAAGTTTCTGCAGTGTCTGATCCACTGGTGAAATCTGAAATCTATACAAGTGAAGGGTAACAGTCTCAGTACAGCAGAAGTAAAAATTGTCTTACCAGCCTCAGCTAAAGCTGGTAAAGGAATCTTTTACTTAGAAAGTATCTGCTTTCTTGGGAGCCACAAAGGAGTCCACATGCTTCCAAGATGCATGGCAAAATTGATGTTCCATAGGATATGTGGAGGGTCCCTCTTTCCCTTTCACAGATATTCATTAAGATGCTTCTGGGATGAAGGAATGTGGGCCATAAAAAAATCCATAGAAAACAGAAGACTTTATGAACCTTAAAGCTTCTCGCCAAAGAAAGATTATCTGAGGAGAGCTGTATGGTGAGGAGGAGTCCCTATCCATATTAATTCTTTGTGAGGTGAACTCTGGTTCTTCATATTCTACAGAAAACTCTTAGGGAATACCCTGATCCCTGGCCAGCCAATGCTATCTCTGTGGAGTTGTCATGCTTTCCCCATGTCATGTGGCTTCTCCAATTTCCTGTCATGCAAAATATATACTCACATTTGGCAGGTAGATAGCCAACAATGTATGTGTTTGAGGTGGGAGGGAAAATGCAGTGTGTGCCACCTTTTACTGTTAAATGACAAATGTATATTACTAAATGTTTCTACATGTGCTTGTTTATATACAATGGTCAAAAGATGTCTACATCATCCACTCTCATAATATTATAAAAGGCAGATGGAGAAAGCTGGGAAGAGGGGCACTTAGAAACAATTTTAAGTTTAATTTACACTGCAAAATGTTTCCTGTTCTCATCGATCACGTCAGTTCATTTCAGAAAGATAATGAGGATGTACTCACATTTTAAACTACTGCCTTGAATAATTCTAAGCTTACAGGTTTGAAAGTGATCTTGAAGATTAAATACACTTACTCAGTGTAACATTTAAAGGCCACGGTGGTGCAGTGGTTAGCGTTGTCGCCTCACAACAAGAGGTTCTCCCGTTCGATTCTCGGCTGGAGCGCCTTCTGTGTGGAGTCTACAAGTCCTCCCTGCAGTCAAGTGACATTAAAGACATGCAGGTAGGTGTGAGCATGAATGGGTGTGCCTTCTTTGAAGGTTGGGTGTCGGGCTGATAGGCAGATGATACAAGAATGAGTAATGCATAAGCGGCACTATAATTTAGAATACATGCACTTACGGTCTAAAGAATAAACTGGATTTTCTTCTCAAAGGAAACCCAGATGTTTTACCTTACTTCAGATGACTAAAAAGTTTAATCAGAAAAGGAATACAAAGAGGTTAAATTGTAGATGAAATTCAACAAATTTAAGCATGGCTACTTCATTAAAGAGGTGTTCAGACAGAGGCTTCTTTCACTAGTATCCTGAAATCTAATTTCAACTGGAAGACTATTTAGAAGTGCAGGACTAGATCTAGAGAAGGTAATTTCACCAATCAGTGTTTTTAATGGGGGATGGTTAAGAGAAATTGAAGTGTCCTTCTCTAATAGGGATTTTTTTTTCTTTTTAGAGGGCAGCAGCACTTTTACTATTTATACAGTAAGGTGTTTAGCAGGTAGGTGGACCTTTCATTAATAGGTAGCCACTTTAGTCTCTTTAGGTTACAGAGGTGTTACCTGGAGACAGCAAGTAATGTAAAATTGGCTATTTAATTTTCTGTAACTTACAATCTGAGTGCAATAAGAAAAATGGAAGGAAAGAAAAGGAAATCTGTATTCTAGTTCTGGGAGCAAGACATTCTTGGCAATGGCTTTCTGGGCATCAGGAAAGAAATGATGTGAAATTGTAGAACAAAGCTGGGTCATGACTTTATTAATGGTACTGAAAGAGTGGACAGTGAAATTTAGAGAAGGATCAAGGGTTAAACCTAGATACTTATATTCAGTTACAATGGTAATAATATTGTTTTAATTATCTAAGACAGTAATGATTGGTGGTAAGGGGTTTTGCGAGGAGACGCGTCACATTTTTTTTTCTGACTCCGCATATCACAGCTACTGACTCTCAGCGCAAAATCCCCAATTTTGTACTCGTACTGATAACTTGTAGGGCCCCGACAACAGCATTACGTTCTTGCCTAAAAGAGGCCTTAGGGTTACAGTATGCTGTCGGGGTTGGAGGATAATGTTCACTGGCACAGCTTTGTAATTTCGTCAGTCTTCCTACTCAGACACTGGAGTGGGGTATGGTCAGTTACCCAAGTTGAAAGTTCTAAGCAGTGCATAACACTTTAGGGAATAATAGGCCCATTTAATTGTTAAGCATTCTCTTTCTGCTGTGGAATATCTCCTTTCTTTTTGCTTAAATTTCTGCTGATAATGCATAAAGGTTGCTCCTCATCTTGAATTCCATGGGATAGCACTGTTCCAAACCTACCTCTGATGCATTGGTATACAGAGCAAATTCTTTATTAAAATCAGTGTCACTAACATAGGTTCAGAGACTACATTTGTGTTAGGGGGGGGTTTATATCACATTGACTAACTTTTAAAAGTTCGAATGTCATATGGTCGACACCATATGATCGAACTTTGAAAAGTCCAAAAGTTTCAACGGAGATCTTTGTACAGTGCGGAATGGGAAGATTTCGCTTTCTGCACTGTAGTGCAATCTCAGACTTGTAATATTTACAGAGTGGGGGAGGGTGTGGGGAGTGCAGGGGGGCTTGCCCCCCCTGCTTCAACTGTTCAGGTAGGTTTTTTTCTTTGTTTTTTTTTTTTATTACATTTTCGAACTTTTAAAAGTTCGATCTATGGTGTCGACCATATGACATTCAAACTTTTAACAGTTCGATTATGTAATATAAACAAGTGTTAGGAACTTAGCATAATTGTGGATGTCCAAGTGTATTCATATCTGTCCTCACCTTCAACCTGACTTCCCGAGTTGCATTTTCCCCTGTAGCTCTAGCTGACTCCTGCTCTCAAAGACACAAGGAAATCAGTTGCATATGAGGGGCATTGACAGAGAGCATTTTCAGATCTTTCTTGCTGCAACAGTACTATGGTCAAATGAAGTTTGAACATTGTCCGTCCATTGGTTTTCCCGCTTCCTGAGGATGGAAGTATTCTACAGGGGAAATTTCTTTTGTCCTTTTTGTAGCTGTATTTACATTTTTTTTAATATCTGATAGTGACTCAGATTTAGTAGTAGTTGCAAAGGAAAATAACTGACTTAAATACAAGTGGAAGTTTCAATTACTGGGGCAGAGGAGGTATGCAATGACATACTAATATGTTATGCTAAAAGTTTGACAGACAAGTATGCTCTTCGGGGAAAGAAGGTTCTTTTTTTTTTCTTTTTCATGGCCAACACATTTTATGTAATTCATTGTTTAATTTCTATGAAGTGCAACTGTTCAACTTAATGCATCTGTGATAAACCGAGATGCTGCCGGCCCAGTTAGTTGGAATTTTGTAAATAATTATATGTCACTTAAAAATATTAATATGATTTATATAGAAATGTGACACTGTCTGCCCAGCTAGATAGAATATTGTAAATAATTCTATGTCATTTGTGAATAGTAATATGATTTGTATACTTGCCTTAAAAATGTAAGAAAACCATATGTTCTGTACTGACCATCAACATTATAACCACAGTGCACCCTGCTGGAAAAAAAGCAGAAATGTGTATAAATTATATGTCAATGCAAATGTATGGTTTCATAGTAGAAATTGGGACAAACAGAGTTAACTTGCAAAACTCTAAGAAAATAAGTTGATAAGTAAAGAGTTTTACAATGTGTTATAAAGTTAGTTTATCTCAACTAAGAGACAGGATGTCTAGGCTAGGGGCTTCTTTCTATTGTCTGGAAACTGATGTAATTCCAGGTTTCTTAGGTAATTGTTTTACAGCTTTCAGTTTCAGGCAAACTTCTCACTCTTCCTCCAGATCCTCAATAAGACTCCCCACTGGCATAGCTACAGAGTTGAGATCTCAGCTGAGTGAACAAGCTAAGACCTCCAGCACCCTCTATGCCCAACCAGTGCTTTGTGTCCCTGCCCAAGTCGCTGACACACACTGAGGTTTGATTTACACATGCGCATAACAGGGAAAGGCTGGCACAAATTGACTAGCTATGCCCCCTTCTGCCCAGACTATAAAGTAGATAAAACTGCCACCAGTTAACTCTTTATTAGCTACTTTAAGGCCTTTAACAACGACTGTCCAATTTTACTGTTAATTTTAATATTAACACAAATGGTAGTTTGACCAAGAGCAAGGCTATTAGGAGTGGCCCACACAGTGTCACCAAATAAACATGCAAGTACTCTAAAAAAAACTTAAATATCTTTACACAGAACAGCCACAACAAAATGTTTAAATACATTTAATAATAAATAATAAAATAACAAGACAATATTAAATATATACCCACAGTGATGAAGTTCAAAACCACAGGAAATATTTAAAACAACACTGCAGGACAGTCTTAAATAAATAAATGAAAAATATCTAAAGTAAGCTTTACTATATTCCTGACTATCTAAGAGTTATACTGTTCCCTAGAAACTTACTTCATTAGAGCAAGGCAGATGTAGTGAATGGATCTTCTAGTTGTTGTCAGGTCCAAGACAGAATACAGAAAGCTCTGTCTCATTAACAGACTTTTCAACTTAATATCTAAAATATTACTGCTGGAATAGCTTGCAGAATGATATAATTTCTTGTCATCTGACTTTTAGTTCCTAGGCCCAAAACCTCCATTGCTAGAAGCTGCCAGTTTTTAGCATCTACCTGTAAAAATATACAAGGGCTTTTCCTCAGATCTCTGACATATGTCAGAAGTCATAAAACACCTGCATTCCTTCATGCTTTCAAGACTAGTAATTAATTCACCCTAAAGACAATACAGAAAGGACAATACAGAAAGTTTCCTAGTACAGACTGCGTCTCTTGCTACATTGAAAACTGAAAGATACCATCTTTTATGGTCTAGCCATAAAGTAATTTAATTTCAGTTACTTTTCTGAAGTTAACCTCCTGTATTCCATTTTCCACTGTTAAAATATATACATTTAAACAGTTACAATAGTGCATGTACATTTTTGTTCTTATCCAGTAGGGTACACTGTGGTTACATTTCAAACAGCACTTCGCAAATACCTTTTCAACACACTTGTATGTACAAGCAGTTTGATATATACATGACTTACAGTTCTAATACATTTGTAATACAAGCATCTTATATAAATCATTTCAATATTCACCAATGACAATTATTTACAAAATTCCATCTAGCTGGGCTGGCAGTATCACCTTTCGACACAACCATCACTACAGTTTTCTTCCAAGATGTTGGTGCTTCCCCTCTTTTTAAAATATTGTTAAACAAAACCTTCCAGATTTTTATTACTTTTTTCCCTCCTAGCTTTCAAGCATTCACAGGAAAACTGTCTAGTTCTAGAGATTTTTCTGCAGATTCATTATATGCCACTGTTTTATTTCATCTCCACCTATCTCACTGTTAATTGTTGATCCTCATCTACCTTTAACCTTGGCATACTTGTCTTCCATAAATATTTCCATTTGTACTTTTTTTTGATTTCCATTCCATTGCTTATCATAAAAGTTTCACTCAACTTTCATTTTATCCAACTCACTTGGCATAACTTCAGAAGAAATTTCTATCTTCCATAACAGTTCTCAAATCTGAAATAATTTCCACTATCCATTACTTCAATTACTCTCTTTTTAACAGGTAAGTGGGGGAGCCCCAGTGTCTCATTTGTACCTCATTAACCTGCATTTCTATCTTAGTTGCTAATGGTAATGGTATATGATCTGAAATAGTTATTTTATTATAAAATGAGAAACATCTTTATTAAATTATCACTTATGACCTAGGCCATGTTACATTTATATAAATGACAATAAACCAGAGCGACAGTGTCTCAGTTGCAAACATTGTACATTCCAAACCGTGGAGGCACAATTGTAGCTGCAAGCATTATACATCACTTTTAACATATCCAGTCATTGTTAGTTAACCATTACATATCTCATTCAAATCCTGCCTTCTTTTAAACATTGTTCCTCCTCTGCATGTACTGATCCCAGTTTCCATTTTTTCCTATGTAATTTGCTCCTACCCTTTTCTAAAGATCTCAGTTACAGTTGTTTTAATTCTGTTACTATCTTCACTACTTCTAGTAAAGCTGGAATAGACTTTGATTTCCCTTTTCTAGTAATTGTTTTTTGGCAGCCATCATAATTAGACTTAGCAAGGCCTTACTATGTCTAGGCAATTCCAAGTTTATATCATAGCTCAAAAAATAATTTCAAGAGTTACTTCAGCTTGATCACCCCAGCATCTCCAACAGAGCTGTCCTGCAGGAAATCTAAATCTACCAACTCATCACACTCCCAGAAAACATGTTCCCAGTTACCTCTTTCTGCTCCATCACATCTCCAACATTTGCTGTCTATCTGAGGAAACGTACTTTGAAGTCTGCTTGAGGTATAAAAATATCTATGCAAGCACTTCCAGGCACAGATTCTAAATCTTCTAGATATTGTTACATATTTGGGAGACATACATATATACCTCCATTGTTTCCTTGTACATAGCTTATCTAATCTCTTTTCCCAGTCCTTCCTAACCTCCACTGACTGATTCTTATAGTTATCATGCAATATTTTATACAGTCTACTAATTATTCCTTTCCTAATGGCAGCTTTTGGTCTTTCATTTAGGACCCCCCTCCCCATTTTTTCTCTTTACCTATACTCTGGCATCAATCCTTGATATGGAAGGCAATCTTCAGCATGCAGTCCAAGTAAGTTCTTGGCATCTTCCCATTCTATTACCTTTCCCTCTCTAGTTATTTGCTCCCAGTACCTTGGATTCTTTGCTAGTTTTCCCAAATATATTTCTGTCCCCTCTTGCCTATTATCTGTATCCCAAATTGCAGTCATCTGTATCGGCAGAATCTCCTTTCTCCATTCCCGCGTTGGCTTAGTTCTTAGAAGACCTTCTACTACTTTATGAATATAATATGCTGTATGATTATTGTTGTTCTCCTTAAAGGTCTGCATCCAAAATCCCAGTCTTTCCCTGTTACTTGAGCCCCCCCCCCCCATTTCATCATCTCTTTCCATTTTGAATTACAGTCTTCTGTGTGTGCTATGTATAGGAGCCTTAACTGTGTTGTTCTGAAATATCCCTTCAACTCGGGTAATCCCAATCCACCCTGTTCTACTGAAAGAGTAAGCTTATCCCACTTGACTCTTGCCATTTTCCCCTCCCAGATAAAATCATTCAGCTCTTTATTTTATTAATTGCTATCCAAAACTTCTCCTCTGGTCGATAAAATTATGCCTGACCAGTGTACAAGACGAAAGGAACTAAAACATTTTAACTGCTTGTACCTTGCCATCAATATCCATATAACAGAGTTTCCATTTTCTCAGTTGTTGTATTATCTTTTTGTTTAGTCTCTTCTCACACATCCTTTAGCTGCCACACCAGTATCATTTTAATCCATACTCCGAAACACTTCATTTAGTCATGCCCCATAAATATGGCTATTGCTGAACCAATTCACATGTGGGAACATAATTTACCGCTACTGCTTTTGTTTTTGCTTCATTAATTTTGTATCCCAAAAAAGGTTTGAAACTGTCTCAATATGTTCCTCAACACTAATGTCCCTTTCTGGTTTTGTCAGGTATAAAATAATGTCATCTGCAAATAGAGCCAGCTTTTCTTGACTACCACACCAATTATATCCTTGAATTTCTGAGTCCCTTATTTTCTTTGCCAATGGTTCTAAATATAATGCAAATAACAAAGAGGGGGGGCGGGCGAAGGCACCCTGCCTGGTTCCACTGCTCAAGCAGAGATTATCTAACAGGACCCCCCCACACTTAAATGTTCAGCTCTGAACCTTCATATATCCTCCTTATCAACCTTATAATTTTAATAGGGAATGCTAATGCTTCCCTTGCTCTGCTCACAAAATCCCAGCTTACTCTGTCAAATGCTTTCTGTGCATCAAGATCCACCAGCAGCAGTGATATATTATGTATGGTAGTCAAACGAAAGAATAAACAGACTCATTATCCTCAGTTAACCTATGCAAGCTCAAACCCTACCTCAAATCACACTGGCTATGCCCCTGTGATAACCCAGACTAACCACCATACCCTTTTCTAGAGTCCCTTGATTCCTAGTCTCTGATGAACATTATCTTGTGTTTACTCGCTGATAATAGTGTGCTTGACCATTCTGAGGATTATTTCTTATGTAAATATGTATATACAATTGAATGACTAACCATTTTCATATAAGACCAGAACTCTTGTGAGACTGAACATTATAATTGTATCCTTGTACTTTGCTATTGAATACTCTGGCCACTTAACACAAACGTTTTTCTTTTGATATTTTTGTGCAACTTTAGAATCTATAGTATCTCTTAGATATAATTTGCATTATTAATTCAAACTACTGTTGCATCTAGGTTTATCTACATCAGGTTTTTCCTATTAAAATACAGAATATAAAATCCTAGATATGTAATATGTTATAAAGCATTGTAATGTACCAATATCTATTGCAAATATCATTGTCTTGGCCTATTTTTTGTTGTTTGTGGAGCTTTTCTCCCCGGGCCTCCACTGAAAATGGACATATATCCAGCTAGACTAGCCCAGTCAACAAATGTAAAATAAAATAAAATAAATAAATAAATATTTTCTTACATTCCGCTTCCCTCTGGATCATCACTGTTCTGTTAATGTTATCAAATGTTTGCCTTCCCTCCACAAAACCACAATGATCCACATCTATCAGTTTTGGCTTACTTTTGCCATTCTTTTACCCATTATAGACAAACAATTTATAATCATGGTTTAGTATTGAAATGGGTCTGTATGAAGCTGGATGTGATGGATCTTTACCCTCTTTAGGTAGTACAGCTACTACCACTGTCTGCCAGGATGCTGGTATTCCTACTCCTTTTAAAATAGTGTTAAACAAAACCTTCCGGATCTTAATCATTTTTTTCCCCTCCTAGCTTCCAAACTTCCACAGGAATGCCATCTATTCCTGGGGACTTTCCTGTAGATTGGTTATACATCACCATTTTATCTCAACTCCTCCTATCCTAATAGTTAGTAATTGAGCCTCCTCTCCCTCTAGCCTTGGCATATTTAATTCTTTCATAAACATTTCCATTTGTACCTTTTCTTGAATTCTTTATTTCTCTGCTTTATACAGACTTTCACAGAATTTCAGAAATACTTCTGCTTCTGATACTTCTACAGAATCCCTAGTTATTTTCCTTGTAACAGTCTCCCTAAACTTGGTGACAGCCCTTTCTACTTTCTGTTGTCGAAGTCATTGTACTAAAAGTTTTTGTGCTCTAGAGCTATTATCAAAAAACAGTTGCTTAACAGCAATCTTTCTAAACTCATGCATATTGTGATGATGTGCAGTACTACCAGCTATGCCAGGATAAGTAGGGCAGTGGATGTGTAACATATGCCAACATAGCTAGGTGGAGTTTTGTAAAGAACTATATGTCATTTGTATATCAAACTGATCTGTACAAGTTTGTGCTGAAAATGTATTTGTAAAGCTGTTTGTGTTAAAAATGTACCAACAGTGGGTCCTGCTGGACAGAAAAGAAATACACCTGTATGTCAGACTGTATAGTAACTGTTGAAATGAATATATTGTAACAGATGATACTGGATGAGAAGAGGTTAATCTCTGTCCAGCTAACTTTGAAAAAGTCTGAAATTAAATTACCTGGTTTAGGTCATAAAGATTGTGACTTACAGTTCTGACTGCAGACAGAGATCAAATATCTGTGAAAACCAGGACTAGGAATACTACTGTATTGTACGTATGCCTTTATTTTCCTCTTCTATTACTATTGGAGCTCCTCTTGCAATTAATATAAGTACTCCTTTCTTCTTTTGGCCCAGGTATTCCACTGAATAACCATTTTGAAAACATTTCTTTATCAAATTTACATTTTCAGTTCTTTCCAAGTGTCTTCTGTAGCATATGTAGCTATTTGCACTCTACAGTTTTTTTTAATTTAGTTCCCTGCTCTTTCTTTTTTGGATTTATCTGGGAGAACATTAACGTTTAAAAACATTATAGAAAGAATCATACTCTTGAGGGATTATTTCCACCTTTTATGTAGAACAGCTTTTTTGTTAAGTGTTTATTCCTAGCATTTGTGTTACATGCATGCACTGTTTGGCAGGTTAATCTTTTATACAACTGTTTTGTGTCATGTCACATCTTACAGAACTTTTTAATTGAAAACTCTCAAATAAAAAAAAACACCCAATACCCCCCTAAAACCTACTAACTTAACACACAAAACTAGGTACATCTTCAAATATTGAAATGTTGCCCCTTAATAGAAACATAAACTCCAAACTGACACACACACACAGACTTGAGCTAAAGAGAGAGATAGCCTATCCATGCCAAGATACATGGTAGAGCCTGCGATTCTATTAAGTGCTCTCTCAGCTGGGAAAACACTTGAATACTTTCAGAAAGCATTTTCTTAAAGCTGTTTCTCTTTATTACATTATCAGCTAGTGACATCAGAACCAGATAGAGGGCTGTTTACTAAAAAAAAAATGACTTTGTCATTTTCAACATTCTTTTTCAATTACTTGCTTTCTGTCAAAACCTGTTACTATATAAAGCTAAGTCCTTAACACAGTAATCCCCCTATGCAAGAATGAGAAAAGGCACAGTAATGTTTCTTTTGTCATGCTCTTTTAACCAGACCCCCCTCCTTTTTTTTACATTGCAGTGCCTATATTTCTTAAAACTAAACAAGGATAAAGCAAGAAGGGGGAAAGAAACAAAAATAATAAACAGACCACCTATTTACATTAGTACCCTAATTACACAAAAATAATTGAAAAAAAACTTTATAACATGTAGAGAAAATCATGCTCTATTTATGTAATACTGTTAAGAAAAAACATTGTTTTATTTTGAGTTCACGCTCCTCTTCCCCTCTCCATAGTATTTTTTCCGAACATTAATGGCATGAAGTAGGGCATATGCTTTAGAGTTCCCTACAAGTTTAGCAAAGTCCAAACAAGTCCAAGATTTCCAGATTTTCTTGTTCTGTCATGTTTCACAAATATAATTATTGCTTTGTAATCCCACATTTGCCAATTTCCAGGTTACCAATGTTATTCTCCAAATGTTAATGGCATGAAGTAGGGCACATACTTTAGAACCCCCTACAAGTTTAACAAAGTCCAAGAAAGGGCAGTATTTCCAGATTCTTTTGTTCTATTCCTGTTCATCACCATTTCCCAAACCCTGTCCCTGCTTCATCTCCAGTGCACTCTCAATTCTTCTAGTCAACTTCTGCATTTTTTCCTCTGTCTCAATCATTTTCCATTGAAACACGGGGAAAGGTTTCACTGGCAGAGTCTCTATGTGGTCTTTATTACTTGAAGAACAAGCAGAACCTCCTTTTGTGTTGGTATGGAAGACTCCATTCATGTCTTCCATACCAAATATGTTCATAAATTACTTCATAAATTAACCATTTTTTGTTATATTTTCATTTCTAAGTCTCCCAATACATCCTTACTGTGGCAAATCAAGTTCCAGTCCTCAACTATAAGTAATATTCCCTGCCAAAAGCTGACTATTTCTCCCAAACTTTTCTTAAGCTCCACAATAAAAAATTTAGGAGGGATATAAATACATGCTATTGCACTCTTCCTCCCTTGCCAATAACCACTTACTACTACAAATCTACTATTACTATCTTTTTTCCTCTTCTATGACTATGTCCAAGGAGTGCAGTATTCATTCCTCTTTGTTCTGTGGATTAGAAAAGAAGGTTGGCAAGTGAATGGACTGATTAAGGGCCATGATGGATACCACCTTGGACATAAATGAGGGATTGGTCCTGAGGGACACCCTGTCCGCATGAAAGATGATGAAAGGCTCCACTGCCATGAGGGCCTGTAATTCAGACACCTTTCTTGCTGAACTGATGGCTAGAAGGAAGGCTGTTTTCCAAGAAAGGAATTTCAACTCTGCATTTGCAGCTGGCTCAAAGGGAGGAAGAGTGAGCTTTTCCAATACAAAGTTAAGGTCCCAGGCTGGAGTAGGGGCTCTCCTGGGTGGTCTTAAGTTTTTGGCCCCTCTGAGGAATTGCTTCAGCAGTGGAGGAGAGAAGAGGGGTGGTTCTGTGTTGTAATGGCTGAGGCATGAATTTTGATGGAAGAAAAGGAAAGGCCCTTGTGAAACATCTCAGTTAAGTATTGAAGAATATGGGGTAAATTGGGTACTGCTGTGTCCATCCCCTGAGTTTGGCTCCAGGAACAGAATCTTTTCCATTTTTCAGCATAGGATTTTCTAGTACTAGGCCTCCTTGCCTCCAGAATGACATCCATCACCTGCTTACTGAGGGATGGTAACGGAGAGGGGTCAGGTAATTAGCCAGGCTGCAAGGTTCAGGGTTTGAAGCTGTGGGTGCAGAATCTAGCCCTCCTGCTGGAACAGCAGGGCAGGGGTCTGAGGCAGGTGCCATGGTGCCAGCAGTGACACACTGTGCAAGAGGGGGTACCAGTGCTGGCGTGGCCAGTCTGGTGCAATCAGTATTGTCCTTGGTTTGTCCTGTTTGATCTTTAGTATAATTGCACTTTGGAGAGGAGAGGCAGGGGGGAAAGGCATAAACTGATGGGTTTTTCCAGGTGAAGGACAGGACATCCACTTTCCAAGCCTGTTTCTGGGGAGTCCTTGTGCAGAATTTGTCCAATTGGTAGTTAAGAGCGGAGGCAAACAGGTATATCTCTGGGCTCCCCCACTTGTTTTTTAACATATTGAATATCGTTGGTTCCAGTTTCCACTTGTGTGGGTCCATGAGATTTCTGCTTAGGTCGTCTGCCAGTGTATTTAGCTTTCCTGTCAGGAATTCAGCCTGTAGGTGCACTTGGTAGCTCAAGGCTGTGTTCCACAGAGCCAAGGCTAGTCTGCAGAGAGGGTATGAGTGGGTCCCCCCCTGCTTGTTTATGTACCACATAACAGTGGTGTTGTCCGTCTTTACCAATAATTGTCCTGGAAGAATGTGGTCCTTGAAGGCTGTCAGAGCATTCTGTACAGCTAACATTTCTTTTTGATTGATATGCAGGTGCATTTGACTTGGGTTCCATTTGCCCTGAATGCACTGCCCTGCCAAGTGAGCCCCCCATGCATAGTCTGATGCATCTGTTGTTAGGGTTTGGGCGGCAGGGGGTAGAGTGAATGGCAGTCCCTTGTTTTGGTGGCAGGCCTCTGCCCACCAAAGGAACTCTTATCTTTAGACAAGGTATGATAGGAATCATTGAATCTAGATCCTGAGAATGTTGATACCATAAGCTTTTTAGATACCACTGTAGTTTCCTCATATGCGGTCTTGCATATGGAATTAGTAGAATGCAAGAGGCCATGAACCCCAGTGCTTGCAGTATTTTTCCTTGCAGATAGCTGGGTCTTTGTGGCCAGTAGATTAAAGTAGGCTGTCAAATTAAGTTGTTTCTCTGGCATGAGGTAGGCCATCTGGGAAGTTGTATTCAAGCTTGCTCCCAGGAATACAATTTGTTGGCAGGGTACAAGATTTGATTTCTTTTAGTTTATGGTGTACCTCAGAGAAGTTAGCAATTTCTTTACAAATGCCAGATGATGTAATAGTATGTCCTGGCTTTTTGCCTGAATTAGACAACTGTCCAGGTATGGGTATATGTGTAAATGGAGCTGGTTGTAGTAGTTTATTTTATCTTGTTGTCTGAAGCAGTTTGGCTACTAGCTGGACGAAAAGCAATTTGAATAAAATTGTGTGCTTAACTTTTACATTTTGTGGATTTTGTTGGACTTCGCAGTTTTCACCTTCCAGTCGCCAGTTTTGTTGCTTTTTTCAGGTATGGGTATATTTGAATATTTCTTTGCCTGCAAAATGCAATGACTAGAGCTAGGCACTTTGTGAATACCCTGTGCACAGTAGATAAGCCAAAGGGCAGTGCAGAGAACTGACAGTGTTTTGTAGCCCGCTCTGAAGCATAGGTATCTTCTGCAAGATTCCCTTATTTTGATGTGCAGGTAGGCTTCCTTTAAATCCAGTGTTGCCAACCAGGCATTTTTGCTTAGCATGGGAAGCAGCTGATGAAGAGTTAGCATCTTGAATTTTGGGATTACCAAATATGTGTTTAGGATAGACAGGTCCAGAATAAGATGCCAGGAGTCGTCTTCCCTGGGTACCAGGAAAAGTCTTGAGTAAAAACCTTGCCCCCATTCTTCCTCTGGGACAAGTTGAATAGCCCTGATGCTTAAAAGAGAGAGAACCTGCTTTTGATCCTCTGCCCACTGATTTGGGGATAGGTCTGGCCAACCGTTTGGGGTTGGTAAGGAGTGGAAGTGGAATCTGTATCCTTGGGAAACTATATTTAGAACCCATTTGTCCTGGGTAATGAGTTCCCAATTTTTTGCATGCAGGGTGATCTTTCCGCTTAAAGGAACAGTCAGTTGAGCAGGGCTTGGAAGGTATAAGGTTAAGTCATTGAGACAGTTTACCATGGGGGGGGGGGGAGTCTTACTACTCCCTGCTTTGGAAGTGGGAGCCCCCCACTGCTTAGTCCTGTGAGCACCCTGGGACTGAAGCCTGGGTGTTCTGCTGGTTCTGGGTTTGGACTGAGAAGGCCTGGAAGAGGCAGGAAAGGACTAATTCTTAGAGGGCCAATGCCTACTAAATCTGGGAGGCTGTACTTGCAGAAAACTAACAGTTTGCATAGATTTAGCTTTTTCCTCAATCTTTTTAAGTACTTCTGCTTTGTTGCCAAACAGGCGGTCTTGGTTTAAGGGAGCATCCAGTAATTTAGCTTTAACATGATCTGGCAAAGATTGCTCCTTAAGCCAAGCATGCCTTCTAAGTACAGACCCAGTGACAGCAGCCCTGCAAGATGCCTCTAATGAATCAAAACCACATTGCAAAGTATGTTTTCCCACTTGTTCAGCAAAATGCATTAAATCCTGTAATTCTTTATTTTCAGCACAGTCAGGAATCACCATCATTTTCTGTTTAAGCAATCCAATAATATGCTGCTGATACTTCAACATATGAAACTGGCAGTTCCCTAATGGCTAATGTTGCAGAAGTGTATACCTTCTTACCCCATCTATCCAGCGCCCTGGAATCTCTATCAGAGGGGGTAGAATTTTTGGCAGTAGTGGCCTTAATGCCCTTGGGTCCCTGTGAAATGGTCTCAGGATCCGCAGTAGGATTTTTAAAGAGGTACTTGTGAGAGTCAGGTACCCTGTAATACCTATCAGGTTTTCTGGGAGCAGGAGGTAAAGTGCCAGAGACCAGGCTAGATTCCGAGAAGGCATCATCTACAATATCCAGTACAGGAAGGACAGTTAAAGGCCTGTGTTGAGGCAGGAGTAAAAATTCCCTAAGCCTATTTTTGGAGTCAGAGTAATCCTGGCTTTCCCAGCGGAAATGCTCCCTAAGAGTATGCAAGGTTTCACCAAAAGAGAAATCCTCTGGAGGGGAAGCAGAGGGAATGGAGGCCTCTGCATCACAATCCTCATAGATAGATGAGGGCAAACCCTGGTCATCAGAAAAAAGCAGAAATTTCAGAATCCTGAATCAGAAGGAAAGTCAGTTCTAGGTCTCTTACAGGGAGAAGGGTGGCTTCCCCTGATTAGAGTAATAAGGTCTTCAGCCATTCTTATTTGTTTTTTAGGCATAGGGGCCTGACCATGCGGTCTGGGCGTCAGTTTTCTGGGCATGGATCGAGTTTTAGGCCTTGAAGAAAAAGATGGCGCTGGTTTAACATGCAAGTCAGTAGGCCTGAATACACCCTCAGAAGCCGGTGCCTGCACAGCGGCTCCGGACTCATCCAAAGTAGAGACATCCATAGGTTCCACAGTCGAAGAAGCATCTTGTGGCATACCGGACTCTGAATGGGTCTCAGTAGAGGCCTGCGAATCTGAAGTAGTGGGTATCAGGGGGCTGCGAAAGTGCCTCACTGAATACTGGCGAACTGGCGACTAGCTTAGGAGAAGCATCGTCGGCAGCTTTGGACCTATGTGGTCTGTCTCGCTCTTTATCTTTACATTTTTTTGGAATGTCAGTAGCCGGGTGGCTTACCGAAGCCATTTCTGGATAATTGAACCGAGAACCAAAATATTTAGATGCGAAAATGAACCAATGACGAATAGTACGAGGTTTGAATAAAGCACAAAACCGACAGCGAGGTATGTCGTGGTCTGGGTCTAAGCAAGGAATGCAGTACGAATGAAAATCTTTATGAGGTATTTGCTTTCCACAAGAAATACAATTCTTAACTTTTACTGACATTGGTTTAGAGCAAGAAAAAGGTTCCCCAACAGGGTACTTAGCTTAATTGAAGACTTCGGATCTGAAACTCAAAAACGAAAATTTCAGGAGTCGGCTGACCGGCACTTGTGAACTGCTTCTGCTTTGGGCACCACATGGCAAGAAAGACTGGTGTAATGGCATCGGCTGCATGGTTTATACCCCTGACTACCTGACATCTTGGAAGATGAGACAGCAACCGACGCAGGACCCAAGACTTTGATAATCAGGCCAACTGAGGGCTACCTGCAAGCAGATAACCCAAATGTGATGACTGCAACAGTGAAATACGAAGAACATCAATTGTTCCAAATCAACAGGTGATCACAAATGCATAACTTAACCAAACAATAAGGTTATCCATGCTAAAACGCATGTTACAGCCTGTGCTACTACTTACACTAATTGCGGTTTGTTTTGGTCATATCTTCATTCTCCTCCCAGATGTGAAAAGCAGTTTATATGCTTTCAGAAAACATTCACCTTTAGCCTTTAAAAAGTGTTCTGTCTTTTATTGTTTCCCCTACAGTCAATTTGTCTCTATGGAAACACAAGTACCAAATGTACAGCTCTGCAAACCTCTCTACTTACACTGAACATTTATTTGCCAAAGGGAAACATTTCATTAAATTTTGTGTCTTCTTTCCTTCTTTACTTAAAAATGTATTAGATTAAGCCAAAGGCCTTAATATAGACATTTCCCCACAGAAAAGCGAAAACATATCAATACTACATATATTAATACCTCTGCACTTTATACCCTACTCCCCACCTCAACAACTTCAGATTATAGTATATTAACTTAAACATGTTTCTGTTCAGACTTTCTCTCTTTTTTTACACTGCAACGCCTACATTTCTTTACAAAAACTATAAAAGAAAAAAGGCACTTATTAACTTTAGTATTTTCATCACAAACAACTGAAAATACTTTACTTTATAACATGCAATTTATATCAAGAAATGTGTCATGCAAACACTGTTAAGAAAAAAAAATGTTTGACTTGCAATTACTTTTTTTCCTCCTTCCCCTCAGTGTCCTTCCAAACATTTGTGACATGAAGTGGGGCAAATGAATTTCAGTCCCCACAAATTTAACAGTTCAACAAAAGCCAATCTTTCCACTTTTTCTTGTAAAATCATATTTCACATATGTGACTGATGCTAAATAGTCTCAAATTTATTCATCAGTTTCACTGCTATTGGTCTTCATGTTTATTCTCCATCTCCCAACCCCAAACTCTGGTTCAAGCCCAATGTACTCCTGATTCTCCTAGTCAGCTCCTGTTTCTCAAGCATTTTTTTTGGAACATTGGAAAAGGTCTCACTGGCTCTCACTCCACAAGCGTTATCAGAAAAATGAAAAGAAGAGTTCACTTCTGTTTGATGGTTCGCTTTTTGTTGGATAAAGTTTTGTATTTGCTCCTTAGCCTTTTATGCATGAAAAAAATGACACTGATCCCCTAGGGAAAAAAATATTCTGAAGACAGCTGGGTATAACAGCTTGAATCTCACATCTGCCTCTTGACATTTCCTGACTGCTGGGAAAATGTGCTTCTCTTCTGCCTGGTGAATAGTGAATAATTTTCCACAGTCTACTGTCTCCAAGTTTTGATATTTTGTCATTATGCCACAGTTTTGTTAGGATCAATTATTTCTGCTGGTAGGACTGCATCTTTATGAATACAGGTCTTGGCTACTATCTCATGGCCAGGTTTGAAGTAAACATACAATGTGTCCTTTGAATTAAAAATCTTGCTGTGGAATACCAGTCCAGTTGGTTATTTGTGCTTTCATGAAATGAATACAGCTTTTTCCTTCCAATTTCTCTGGTACAGCAGAAAATCTCAGGTTTTCCTCTGACTCTAACATTTTTTAAACAGTACTTCTTAAGCAGTGTCATACTCAAACAGCCTTTTCTTCACATCAACCTCTGATTTTTGCAATTTTATCATTCATCTGAATAGCAGTTTAAAGCTTCTTACATTTTCCAGCCTTTTATTATTTGAGCTGATATACCCCTCCAGTGTTTTGCTTATTTTTATCATTTCTCAGTACATTTGATGGTTTCCTCCTAAATTACTGGAAGCAATGTCTTGCACCAAAGCTGGAGCAGCTTGAACTGCTTTTCTGATGAACTGCAGAATTCTTCCAAGACAGTATTTTCTCCTCACCTTTTTCTACTTGATTTTCTTTCTGGCTCTCAGAGCTTTTTCCTTGCTTGCATCCAAGCAGTGTACTTACTAGCCAGTAACTGAGTTTACTAAAACTTGAACAGTGTCTGTCCCTTATCTCTCAGTTTCTTCATTCAGACTGGGAGAGCTGAAATTAAGCTGTTGATCAGTGTGCAGCCATCTTGGAAGTCCATCCTACTCAGTTTTGTCACAATAGGTACATTCTTGGGGTTAGCAGCTACACTGGCCAGCATATTCAATTGTGGCTGAAGCTACAACAGCTTCTGATCAGGTTCTACTTTTTGACTCAATAATCACTTCATGTTTGAGAATAGCGTAGTAGGAAAAATGCAGTAGCAAAAATATCTCAGGAAAGCAAGAGCAATATTTGTATAAGAATCAGTAGCCCAAATTATAATGAACCTCAAAGTAGATGTATGGTGAGTCCTTGGCAAACTGCCCAAACTCTCCACCAGTGTAAGTCCAAAGAATCACTGGAAGCATCTTTTTTGTATAAAACACAAGTTTACAAAATAATCCATAGAAAAAGTCAAAATAATAACATGCTTCAAAATGCAGATAACACAGTACTTCTGGTTAATTTCCACCAACTATTTACAATCCCATGCAACCCTCCAGGAAAACTGCTGTCATTTAAAAGTCTTAGAATAAAAACCTTAGACAGGTCTCAATTCGAGATCTGTAGTCCAAGTAATTTCCTGCAGGAATACTCCATGATAGCTCCAAGTAGGTCACACATTACATACCATTACGGTCCTTTAGGTAAGCTCCTACTTACAACATCTGAACCTCCTCAAGTGGAATGAACTTCATATATTGTTCTTTTTTCATTCAGTGCCTTCTTAACTGGATAATGCACTTTTTCTCCTATCAATTTAGAATGTTTCTAAATCACTTGCCATACATTTATAGGCACATACACATTTTTAGACACTATATATCACAATACATGCAGTCTGTACATGTGTAAAATAGGTGATATGTTTTAAATTGATAAGTGGCTCTATATATATATGTATTTACATCTTTTTCATACTGTAAACCCTTACAGTATGAACCATCACAATTTTGCTCACTCATTCCAATTGCTTATCCTTTAGCCGACATAACAAGGGAATAAGGGGAGACTATAGAGATCTCAGGAAAGGAAGCAGCAGCTATATTACTTAAGGAAGCAGTGAAGTGAGACAGAGTCAAAAGTTCTAATGGTTGTATGACCATCACATGAGCTACAGGGAGGGAAGCATTCTTAATGTTCAAACTTTATATTAGACTAATATGCACTTACATTAGTAAATGATGCAGGTTTGCATAAGTGTACATCTAAGACAAATAGGTTCATAGGTGTTTACTAGGTTACCGACCACAAGGGCTTTTTTAAGCCTAGCTATGCATCCCAAATCTCTGACTGGCTGATGAACATTTGAGTGAACTTTAGGATCCCCCATAGAAAAGTGAAAAAGCATTTTCAAATAAGTTTAAAAACTACAGGATTTTCTGTGGAAGCAAAGTCTTCCAGTAGCAACCCCCTGGTATATAATCAAAAGTAGGTAAGCTGAACCGGAGGGGTGGAGGTCAGTAAAAATTCCTTTTCTACTGACTAATTTGGTAATGTTCTTTTTTTTTCCTTCAGAAAAATGAATTAAATTACCAAACTTTTCACTTTTCAAATATGTTTATGCCTTCCCCCGATACAGCTGCCTGTATTCTTTTTTAACAGAATAGTTTTATACACCACAGGTCAGTCCTTGTACTCTATCAGGAAGGGAATTACCCTTGCGTTTCCCTCCCTGAATAAAAAAATACTTGTATTTGTTCAGTTTCTCTATCACAGACTAACACAGCAACATCTTGTCAACAAGTCAAAGCTACATAATCAGCAGCATAATCTAGTACTTTCACCACTAAACCTGCTACTGTTTGCCTAATCGTTTGACGAACACTCTTTGCAAGGCAGTTAGCATTTTAGCGATAAGCAGCAGAAAAGTCAGAATATTAGCAATATGTTCAAAAACAAGGAGTGCCATACTGCAGTATGCCCTTGCACGAAATGGGTACGATATGCAGTAATTTGTACTAGAGAGAGAGACAGACAGACCTGTCCAAAGTAGTAGTTCATTATTTTTTCCCCAAACATCTTTATTAAATTTTCACACGACAAAGGCAATGTTACATTTATATAAATGAAAAAAAACATACAAAATGATACCACTTTAGTTGCAGTTTATATCACAGACACCATTGAAATAACTGCAGTTGCAAACGTTATACATGACATAAACCTTCCAGTCATTGTCAGTTAAGCATTATATGGCTCATTCAAATCTTGCCTCAAACCTCATTCCTGCTCTGCATATATTGTTCCCACAATTACCAATTTTTCCTATGTAGTTTGCTCCTTCCCTTTTCAAAAGATCCCAATTCCAGTTGTTTTATCTCTGTTACTATATTTACTACTTCTAGTAAAGTTGGTCTCGACTTTGATTTCCATTTTTTAGTAATTGCTTTTTTGGCAGCCACCATAATTAGACTCAGCAAGGCTTTACTATGTCTAGGCAATTCCAATTCTGTAGCATAACAATAAAATCATCTATCCAGTCAGTCCAATCTGCTCACCCAGCATTTCCGACAAAACGGTCTGCTGGGAATCACTAACGTCTGCCAGCTCATTACACTCCCAAAAATATGTTCCCAGCTATCTCTTTCTTGCCCATCACACCTCCAACATTTGCTACCCAACTGAGGAAAAATTCTCTGGAGTCTACCAGGCGTATAAAAATACATATGTAAACACTTTCAGGCAAAGATCCTAAATCTTCTAGACTTTGTTGTATATTTGGGAGATATACATATATCCCCCCATTGTCTCTTTGTGAATTGCTTATCCAATTTCTCTTCCCAATCCTTTCTAAGCTCCTCTGATTGATTCTTATAATTATCATGCAATATTTTATATGCTTTACTAATTATTCCTTTAATGGCAGCTTCTGTTCTAGATTCTATTAAAAACTCTACCACTGCTGGTCTTTCACTTAGGAGCTCCCTATTTCTTTCCCTTTGTCTATACTCTGATATCAATCCTTGATAGGGAAGGCAAGCTCTAACCTGCAGTCGAAATAAATTCTTGGCCTCTTCCCATTCTATTACCTTTCCCTTTCTAGTTATTTGCTCCCAATACCTTGGCTACTTTGCCAGTTTTCTCCAATAAATTCCAGCTCCCTCCTGCCTAGAATCTGTATCCCTGACATCAGTCATCCTTATCGGCAACATCTCTTTTCTCCATTCTTGTCCTGTTTTAGTTCTTAGAATACTCCCTGCTATTTTATGAATATAATACTCAGTATGATTTTGATTGTTCTCCTTAAGAGTTTGCATCCAAAATCCCAATCTCTCCTTATTTCTTGAGCTTCCTCCCTGTATTGAGCATCATTCCTTTCCACTTTGAATTACAGTTTTCTGCTTGTGCTATGTATAAGAGCCGTAACTGTGTTGCTCTAAAATACCCCGTCAAATTAGTTAATCCCAGTCCGCCTTGTTCTATTGGTAAAATCAGTTTATCCTACTTGACACTTGCTGTCTTCCCTTCCCAGATAAAATCCTTCAACTCTTTTAATTGCTATCCACATCATCTCCACCAGTTGATAAAAGTACAAAGATGTAGTTCATCTTAGCAATAACATAATGATAGTAAAAGGGAATGTAGAAATGTATTTTGGCCATTTTATTAATTCTCACTGTAGGATGCGGGAAACAGCATAATCCTGAAGTCATACATGGTGTTTATATTTTATAAAAGCTCAAAGGGAAATTTTCAGAGCTGTACCTCAAATACACTGACATACAGTGAAAATATGGGAAAATGTTTTTTTGAAACTGAAACATTTACTGAGATCTGTATTCTGAAAACTGGGTTCAGACTTATAGGCAGAGAGACATTTCCATGTGGTACATTTGGTTGTGGACACAGCTGAAGTGAAATTCAGTTGCAGAGACATTTGGCTATTGCAAATTCATTGTGGGCACAAAAAAGCAGGCAGCACCAAGCCCACAGCTTCATCAATCAACTGCACAGAAGCAAGAAAAATAATGTGTGCTGTGCTTGTTGTACAGTACATGCTTACGTAACTAAAACATGTAGAAGTGTGTTGTAGCATGGCGGAAATCATGATCCAGTATGCATTTTTAGGCAATGATATGTAGAGACCAAGGAGGGGCAACAGTCCACACACACTATTGGTAAAGGCATGGCTCATTGAATAATTTTCACTGCCATCAACATGCCCACTAGGCATCCTGCTGTCTGCCATACTATCTCTACGTGCCCTAGGGTCCATGAATATTATTTCTCCCCTGTGTACTTGGTTGTTAAAGCTGTGGTTTTGGCACTGTGTGCTTCTCTATGCCCACAGTGAATCTGCAACATCCATATGTCCATCCAGTTGAATTTTACTTCAGTCATGTGTTCACAACCAATTGTACCTTAGGGAAATGTCTCACCACCCATCATCCTGAATCTTGCAAAACCCTTTAGAGATTAGACATACAGCTGGCTGGAGATGCTTTTGGAATTCTAGTGACAACAGATGCAATACTCAGGAATGGTGAAGTGAAACTACAACTCTGGCTACCATATACAAAGTCCAAGGCTGGAGTATCTCAGTGTATTCCCCTTAATTTGAGGGATGGCAATCTCAGGGTTAGTATATATAACAGATAGGTGGGATTCAGGGTGTAGTCCCCCATTGTCAGAGGATGTGAAGGTAGGCAAAGCCCCCTTCAAAATAAACAACTTAATAGCTTTAAAGCAAATTTCCAAGGGTCACTCAAATTATGTCTCAAATCCACTTTTACTTTTGTACTTACAGACTTTATAATTACAGATCCTGCACGTCAAACAGGGAGCAAGCTGGAACTAACCCCTTGGACATGAAGTTGCAATGTGTAGATCTAGCCACTTGTGCTGCCCAAATCAAGTTAAAAGTGGTGACGAAAAATTTTACAGATACTTACTTTTATCAGTTTCTGAGCATAATTCCATTTCACACACAGTCCCAAGATAAGACACACTCTGAGAATAGGCCTCAAACACTTACTAGTTGCCTTCATGATATAATGCACTAGCTAATCATACTACAAATGCATTACATTTGCCTAGGCAGGCTTACACAAATCATTTTGAAGTATAGCCAGACACTGTACAGTCTGTAAAGATTTTCCTATCATTGGTCAAGTGAAAAATAGCCAAGTTTAAATGTATTCATATCTATTCCCTGATTTGCAAGTCCACAATCACTTTCATCACCAGAGGAAATAAGCCAGTGTGCTTTGATTTCTGTGTCTGCACATGTCAGCAAAGACTTGAAAGTACTTTGGCTTTTCTTTTTTCCTTCTCCACAGCTGTGTGGACTTAGCATGTATAAGGGAGTGCTTAGGGGTTGTCCTCAGCCCCAAAAAGTACAGTTGTGTAAAATCTTACCTTAACAATAGATGTCCTCCTCTTCAATGTTGCAGTATTCCTAACAGAAGGGATTAATTGTCAAGCATAGCTCAATAACTGTCCAGTATACCAAAGCCTTGGTGTTTACAGATGCCGTATGTCACACATATGCTCCCCGAGCAAGGCGTAGAGCATAAAGGCAATGTACACGCACGCACACACACACACACACACACACACACACACACACACACACACACACACACACACACACACACACACACACACACACACACATTCAGAAATGAAAAAGCCTCAGAAGGAACAGAATGTCCCCAGGGACAAAGAAAAACATGCTTCCAGAAGAGGAGATAAGAACCCCTCAGCCAGAAGGGCAAAAACAACAGGCTAGAGCACAGAGGGAAGAAGTGAGGGAACAAATACTCCAAAAGTGAAGAGAAGGATATCTACGGTTATGATAAGATGTTTTACAACTGTACTATATCCTTCCATATCACTGTTGCAGTATTCGTAACAGAAGGGAGGGTACTATAGCTCAAGAAGAAACCTGGGAGGAGGAAGGCAATGAAGAGCCCTCCAGAAACCCATGCAGGATAGCCCTGGCAAAGCCAGCTCTAGCGATACCAAACAACTTGCAATGCCTAGTGAAGACATGGACAGGAGACCAAGTAGCAGCCCCAAGGATGGAACTGGTATCCAGCCCCTTGAAAAAAGTACCACAGGAAGCAACAGCTCTTGAAGAATGATCCTTAACTGAAGAAGAAAGGCATTTACCATGGAAGAATAACAAAAAGAAATGAGTTTAGAAATCCAGGAAGACATGGTCTGCTTAGAAACAGCTAAACCCAAAGACCTGGGATGAAAGGAAACAAAAACAGTTGCTCAGATTTGTGAATAACCTTAGTTTTATCAAAATATCAGAGATGTCTATACAAATTCAAAGTAGGAAAAACCTTTCCAATGTCAGACTGCAGAGAATGAAAAAAAATGAAAGCAAATGAATAGCCTGATTAAGAGACAACTCATTGGCCACCTTGGGCATAAAAGAAGGATTAGTATGAAGAGACACTCTGTCTCTGTGAAAAACTAAGAAAGGGGGAACAACAATGACTGCCTGAAAAAAACTTCTTGGCTGAAGCGACAGCCAAAAGAGCAGTCTTCAAAGTACAATGCTGTAAGGAAGCTGAAGAAGCAGGCTCAAAAGAAGCCTGAGTCAATCATTCAAGAACAAAAGTGAGATCCCAGGAAGGCAGAATAGGCTTCTTGGGAGGCTTGATATGAAGCAAACCTTTAAGAAACTGTTTGACCTCAAATCCAGATGCTAGAGGTGGAGTCAATGGTAGATGAGCAGAAATTACTGACAGTTGAGCTTTAATTGAATAAAATGCCAACCCAGCATGGAGCAGATCACACAAATAAGAGAAAACCAGAGGAACATTGGCAGATAGGGGAGTATGATGGCGAGAGAGGCACTAGATAGAAAATCTCTTCCATTTGGATAAATTTGGTTTCCTGGTAGTGGGCATCCTGGCCTACTGCAGGATCTGAAGTGCATTCTCAGAAAACAGTTTTCAAAAAGGGATCAAAATCCTATCACTCAGTGTCAGTTGAAGAGTGGACAAGTGAATAACGAACCGTTTGTCTTGTGTGAGAAGGTCCACCTGGTGAGATAATTTGTGACTGCCCCTGGCCAAGTGAGAAAGAAGGGTGAGCCAATAATGACTGGGCCAAAAGGGAGTCACACAACATTTTGGGAGAGTCCTGCCTGATCTTGTACAAAACTCTCAGAAGCAGAGGAAGGGGAGGGAAGGCATACAGAAACATCCCCTTCCAAGGAGGAGAATGGGCATCCACTTTCCAACCAGAGGACTTGGGTCTTTGGAACAGAATAGAGGAAGCGGTCTGTTCAGAGGGGATGAAAAAGATCTACCCCAGTAATACCCCAATGATGGACAATGTCCAGCAACACATTTCTGTAAAGCATCCATTCATGAGCTTGTGTGCTGGACATGCTCAGAGAGTCTGCCATTAGACTGAGCTCTGAGGGAATGTAAACAAGCCTGAAGAGTCACTTGATACTGGACAGCTAGATCCTAGATCTGAAGGGCCAGCCTGCAGAGGAGGTAGGACTTTGTACCTACTTGTTTGTTGACATACCACATCACTGTGGTATTGTCTGCAAAAACGTTGAGGGGCCCAAGATGAAAGAGGGAATGAAAAGCTAGTAGCAGACCCTTGTTCTTCTATACACTGATGTTGTCTGACCTATGATGAAGAGGCCAGAGTCTCTGTACCTTGAGAGAGCCAAAGGATGCCCCCCCATCCCCTGTCTGAGGAGTCTGTAAAGAGCCCTTGCGCCAGGGTTGGAACCTGAAAAGGAGGCTTCAAGTTGAGAGAAAGGTGATGACTCAGGTACTGAAGCTCGAGCGTGAGACTGGGGAGAAAGGGGACTGAGAAGTTCAGGGGGTGGCAATATTGTAGTCACAATAACCTGAGGTACCACTGCAGCTTTCTCATGTGGAGCCTGGCCACAAGAAGAATAGGAATGGTGGAAGTCATGAACCAGAAGATCCTGAGAAAATCTCCAGCTGTGACCGACTCCAGAGGAAGAAGACACTGGAAAAAGGAAATAAGAGCAAGGGTGGGCAGAGATGTCAGCATGGGGATGGTCTGGATCATGCAACCAAGAAATGCATGATCCTAAGAAGAAGTCAAGAGAGGAGTTGTGAAAGTTTTTGGTTTACCGAGACTCTGGAACAAGGAAATAGTAAACTGAAGATTCTGAAGCAGAGCTTTGGGGTTAAGAAACTTGAATCATCAGATCTTCCAGATAAAGAAATATCCTGCAAAAGCACTGACAAGAGCAAGGCATTCAGTGAATACCCTTGGGACAGTAGAGATGAAACTGCAAGGAAGAAACAGAGAAATGTAAACATTTCCTGAAAAGGTGATGGATGGGGATATGAAGGTAGGCAACTTTGAGATCCAGACAGACCAAAAGGCCTGTGGAAACAGAAAAGGAAATAAGGCTTAAAGAAACATCAAGTGAAAAGAAGGAATCTTGAGAAAGATGTTGAGCTGCAAAAGATCCAGAATTGGTTTCCAGGTGCCCTGCTTCCTGGGAATCAGAAACATTCTGGAATAAAACCCATTCCTTACCTGACCCGGAGCTACTGCTTAAATAGTGTCCTGGGCCAAAAGAGAAAGAAATATATCTGGGGAATATAAAAAGAAGCTGTTCCTGAGGAGGTTGAGGGATGCCCAAAAAAGGGAGGAAGGGATTCCCAAACCATGAAATACCCCTGGTAGATAAGAGACAGAACCCAACAGTCTGTTGTGATCCCCAAACAGTTTGGAAGGGGCAGGGAAAGATGAAGCGATAAAAGGACCTGGCAGAGAGAAATGGGAAGCAAGCTGTTGAACAGAACCCAGCTTTCCCTGAAAGGAAGTTTCTGGGAAGTGGGAGTTTGAGTAGACTTAGCAGGAGGCACACATCTAGAAGTCTTTTTACCTTTAGGTGGAAGGAGAGACTGCCTACGAATAAAAGCAGATTTGGACTGATAATGCCTGTGAAACTTAGGAATAGGAGAAACAAAAATATGTTTCAACTCCTGTAAGGCCTTGCCCTTATCCTGAAAAGACTTGAAAAGTTTAGCAGCAGCAAAAATATTTTTACTGTCCAAAGGAGCATCCAACAATTTGGCCTTAGTGCCATCAGGGAGAGCCTGAAGATGAAGCCACAAATAATGCCTCATAACAGAACCAAATGCAGTAGTCCTGGAGGAAGCATCAGCTGCATCACAACTGCACTTAATAGAATGGCGGGCAACTTGAGAGGTGGAATTCACCAGGGAAAGGGCAAAGGCCTTTTTCTCAGAGTCAGGAAGATCAGAAATAACCTGAAAAAGGAGGGCCAAAACATACCTAGTTATATGAGTCTAGTAATTAATGGCCCTAAAGGATAAAGTGGCAGCACTATAAGGCTTCTTGCCCAGCCACTCCACAGCCCTATTATCCCTATCAGAAGAAAGTAACCTGGTAGAGGGTGACAGGTTGGAGGGCTTGCCCAAAGAGACAGATACTTCAAGAAGGATCAGCAGAAGGGCATTTGTACAAAAATTTACAATCAGACACCTTATAAAATCTGTCAGTTTTTTGGGGGGCTGGAGACTGAGAATCAGGGGCCATGGAAGCTGCTGAAAAGGTATCCAGAAGGGCAACCAAAACAGGGGGAACAGCAGAAGGTCTGAAATAATACATCTGAAGGAGCTCATAATACTTTTTTTCTGGATAACAAAAACCTGCAATCAATCCCACTTAAAGAATTCCATCACTTGAGTGACAGTCTCCCCAAGTTCCCCTAAAGGAGAAACTGGGCTACGAGAATCCTCATCCTCTGAACCATAATCCAAGGGAGATGGGTCCTGATCTTCATCTGAGGAATTCAGTTCCCTGGGACTTTAAGAGGAGTGGAAGACCAGGGAGGAGTAGACAGACACCCCTTAAAGAGGCTTTAAATCCATCAAAGCATTAAACAACCCCTGAGTACAATCTTTACATTGACGTTGGGGATCTTTAGCTGCTGGGGAAATGTGCTTGGTTTTCGGTTTCATTTTCTGCCAGATGTCCATCTGAAATAATCTTGGAGGGTCAGACCCTTGGTAACACTCAATACGCATATCAGGGATTTCCTCCCTCACTAAAATCTGTGAAATCCCTATCAGTCCCTCAGATATAATCAGCTGAGGTTCCCCCTCAATGTCTGGAGCACACATCTGTAAAGCCTTCAAGGACATGCAAGAAGTTAGATCCATGCCAGCTTCCAACAGGTCACAGCAGAGGACTCTGATGCAACCACTGAATGATCACCACCCTGGAGAGAAGGCGCCCAGGGGAGGATGGACAACAGCTGTATCAGACCAAAGATTTTTGGACTTTTTTTGGCGAATGGCTGACCCTTGGGACAGGGAGACTCTGCCCTAGCATGTGGAGGCAACAGTTTAAGACGTTGGTTTTCAAGGTAAATAGGTAGGAAGAGACAACTATGTAGGGTCTTGGAGACAAAAGAATGGCAGACAGAACACTGCTTATGGTCATGGGAAGCATCAAACAAAAGAGGTGCTGGTGGTGTTGCTCTTTATGGGGAATCTGCTTCCCACACTGACACTTCCCTTTCTGCATGACATGAAACCAATCAATACTAAATAAAAAGAAGATAGGGAGAAACCCCAATGGGGCACTTATTTGAAAAACAGCTCGGTAACCAGCACAGAAGAAAGGCGTTCAGACCAACATTCAATGATGGTGTTCAAATTGGAGGCAAAGAAGTTCTGAATGTGTCCATCCATACATCACCTTTATGCTCTATGCCTTGCACAGGGAGTGTACATGTGATGTACGGCTCCAGTAAATACTAAGGCTTTGGTATACTAGCTGGATGTTGGGCTATCCTTGGCAGGAAATGTATTCTTTTAGGTATACTGCAGCAGTGATATGGAAGGACATGTACTTTGTTGTTTCTTTCACCGAGTTAAAGCAGTTTAATCTGATGATGTAAAGCTATTCATTCCTTACTGTTAGGACTTCGGTTCTGTCCTCGGAACTGACATAGCCTTTACATAGCCTTTGCCAAGCTCGCACCAGCCAAAAACTCACAGCTAAGACCTACCCATAATGCCCCTCTCATAGTCTCTTCAGATCTTGTTTGCCACGTTCCTCGTCAGACGTGCCAAGCCTTCTCCCAAGCTAAGTGTAGTGTTTTTTGTGATTAATCAATATAGTTACTTTCCTTTAGTCAGTTTCCCTTAAGATTATCTCTTCACCTTTAAACTCGTATACTTTCTTACTAAAACCTACCCTCTATCTTCGGTAGTTTTTTTCATACCATCGTTGGTACTGTCCCTCTTCCCTGCCTTTGGTAGGCCCTTTCCCTACCATTTTGTGGTATTTCTTAATACCATTGTTGGTACTCCTCTTTTCTATCTGTTAAAAAAAAAAAAAAAAAAAGAAAAACCTCTTCCTCTATTTCCAGGCTGTTGTTTTTTGGTTGGTTAAATTGTAGTTTAGGGTTATAGTGCTTGTGTAGTTTCCATGATGTCTAATCAAGTAAAACTAGGATTTAAACAGTGTGATAAATGTGGGTGTAAGATGCCCAACTCAGACGGCCACTCCCAGTGTGTTTATTGTTTGGGCATTAACCACATCAATGTATCTTGTGATATTTGTTCTAGTTTCAGCAACCGTACATTGGCTGAACATAAGAACAAGCTTATTCTGAAGGGTATGCTGAAAACACCCTTCTCAGAGGCTGTTTCTGGGATGGAGGTTTCACCACCTCCTAAGCATAAGAATGTGAAAAAACAAAGAGAAACGGAGTCACTCAGTTCCTACATCTCTGTCCTCCTCGGAACAGAGTCGACACCGGGCTTCTCCCGCACTTTCGGTGCAGACTATTTCGGCACTCGGCTCCATGTCTTCTCCCTTGGTGCCGCCCTTAATTCTGACTCCAACCACTGTACCAGCTTCAGCACCATCTCCCTCGGTGCTGACCTTGGTTTTGACACAGGATCCGACTACTGTACTTGCATCAGCACCATCCCCGGCCATGGTGCCAATGTCTTTTATGGCTCCAATGCCACTGACACTGTTGATTTCGAAGGTCGAGCACCTTCCCAGAACCAGATATTCTCCCTCTTATGACCCCTTTTTGGGACACCAGTTTAGCTCATTTCTTAAGAGACCAGAATCTCCAACGGCAGCTTCCTTCAGATCCAACACGAGTCTTTCAGAACAAGATGTAGTGAGGGATGTGGACCAGATTTTGGCAGCTAGAGGATTACCACCCCTGCTAGGTCTTCCTTCCCTCTTGGAATGGAAGATCTCATGGCATATTCACCTGTATATCCTCCTCCGGCCTCCTCCCAGGTCCCAGAGACTTCGGTATCAATGGCCATCCCGGTGCATTCTGTCTCGGCTCCGACAGCAGATGCTTCCCTGTTGGTGCCAGTTATTCTTGGTGCAATGGCTCCATTGGAACTGGCACACTCTTAGAGCAGTGATTGGGCCATCGGCACTGTGGCTCCTAGTTCAGCACCTATTTTTTCAGTGGTGCTGTCTACGGCCATGGCTCTCCTGGTAGCTACCAGTCCTCTCGGAGCTCCTCACCTGGAGGCGGGCTCCTCAGGGAGGGGTGGGACTCCGGTTCTGAGGTTGCCCTTCTCTGTTCCGGGCTCTCATTCCTCCTCGGGTGGGCCTGCTTTCCAGGTGATGGAGAGGGTCCTTGCCTCAACAGGCTTGCAGTTGGCACCACTGACATCAACACCAGAACCCCCCCCAAGCATGCAGCTGTCCCAACCCCCTACTCTGGGATCCTGAGCACAGGAGCTACAAGACCTTCCCTTGAAGGGAACCCTTTCTCCGGAGTCCTCCTCAGAAGATCCCACTGGGGAGCCACGCTGGAAGAAACTTGGCAAGAGGAAGCATCTTGATTCCCCTGAGGAATCCATCACTGAAGACACCAATTGCGATGAGGGAGAAGGGTCCCCACGGTCTCCCCCGGAATACGTCTCATTTGGAGACATTCTCGGGATCCTCAAGCAGAGGGGAGACTGGAAGCCCTCCAACCCTTCTTCGGAAGAATCAGTCTTCTTGCAGGCCATGAGAATTTGGCTTTCTCATAGCAATGCACATTACCGGGAGTTGCAATGTTATTGCCGACAATCTGAGCAGGAACATTTTGATGCCTCACGAATGGTCCCTCAGTCCTATAATAGCGGATCAGATCTTCCGCCGTTGGGGAAGGCCTTGCTGCGACCTGTTTGCTTCTCCCCTAAGCAACAAATGCAGAAGCTATTTTGCCCTGATCCCCCCTCAGGGGCAGTCACTGAGGGATGCTCTGATGCACGATTGGCCCCCAGGTCTGCTGTATGCCTTTCCCCTGTTTCCTCTCATCCCGAAATTCCTCCAGAAAGCTCAAAGGTTTGGAAGCAGAGTGAAACCCATTGCCCCTTATTGGCCTCATCTTTTTCACAGCCCGTGGATCCTGGATCAATCCCAAGGTCTGCGGACTAATTCACCAAAATCTCCACAGCATCAAGCTCACAGCTTTGTTTCTCCACTTCCGATGATTGCCAGGCTACATGATATTTCATCCCGTTCGCGAGATTCTTCTGGCTTCACATAAACCTTCCACCAGGAAAATTTATTCCAGTAAGTGGACTAGGTTGTCTAGATAGGCCAAAGAACAAAACATAGGCCCCTTTTCCATGCCTATTCAGAAGATCCTACAATATCTCACTACTATGTTGCACACAGGAGCTTCAGCATCGACAATTACAGTACATTTAGCAGCTATTGCAAATGTTCACAATAGAATCGACAATTCATCTGTTATGTCACACTGACTGTGCAAAACCTTCATGAAAGGAGCATTACATATTAAACCTTCTGTCAAGCCTCCTACAGAGCCTTGGGACTTGACACTGGTGTTTCAGTCATTAACAGGTCCTCCTTTCAAGCCTTCTAACTCATGTGATATGAAATATTTGTCTTGGAAAAGCCTGCTTCTAGTAGCCCTTACCTCAGCGAGTTGCAGGCCTTTAATGTCAAGAGACCATACTTGACTTTATATAGGGAAAGAGTGTCCCTATCTATTGACCCCTCCTTTTTGCCCAAGGTCATTTCTGGGTTTTCCATTAATCAATCTATTGACCTACCGGTTTTCTTCCATCATCATTCAAATAGAGGAGAATATCTTTTGCATACTCTCGATGTTCACAGACAACTTAGTTTCTATTTGGGCAAAACTAAATCTTTCAGAAAAATGGATCAATTGTTTGTGGCCTTTGCAGGACCCAGATTGGGTAGGCCTGTCTCCAGAATAACTTTATCTTCTTGGCTCAGAAACGCCATTACTTTCATCTACCATCAGAACAAAGTGTCTTTACCTTCCAGAATAAAGGCTCACTCTACTAGAGCGATGGCTACTTTAGTGGCCTTTCATTCCAGAGCCTCTGTGGATGACATCTGCGCAGCAGCCACTTGGGCAAGACCTCATACCTTTATCACTCATTACAAATTGGATTTGGCCTCCAGGGGACGAGCATCTTTTGGTTCTGTGGTGCTCAGGACTGTCCTTCCGTAGGGCCACCCAGGACTCAAGTAGTTGGGGACTCCGTCCTAACAGTAAGGAATGAATAAAGACTTAACATCAGATAAAGAAGTTATGTCTTACCATAATGTCCCATCTGTGTTGTAGATCTTTATTCATTAATTACTTCCCGCCTCCTTCCCCCTACCTGGACTGCTGTGGACTTTAGGATTTCCTTATTAGTTAAGGTATTTGCTCAGACAGAGCCTTCTACTGTTACTTTTATTACTCCTATACTATAATGGTGGGCAAACTCGATCTGAAGAGACTATGAGAGAGGCATTATGGGTAGGTCTTAGCTGAGAGTTTTTGGCTGGTGCAAGCTTAGTAATAGGACTTCGGTTCCGTTATCGGAACCAACACAGCTAACAGTAATGAATGAATAAAGAGCTACAACACAGATGGAACGTTATGGTAAGACATAACTTCTTTTTTGTCTGCTTGAAAAAGTTTAATCTCAATAAAACAGAGCAGAAATGTCTGCACAATATGGCTGAAATGTAACTATGAAACTTAATGGTTATCAGTAATTCCTGAAGTAAAAATCTGAAGCTAAATATTCCGTAAAAGGAAGACAGAAGGATAGGATGGTTCCAAGTACTATTACATATGTCGTGAAGAAAAAACTGGGAGCAAGATTAATTGAATTCTTGCCAGGATATCAAATGAATGAAACTGGAAGCAGAAACCACGCTTTTGTTGACTTCAAACACTGCCGTTTTAACTGAAAGCTAAAAAGAAAAAAAATTCCTATGGAAATACTGACATTAAAATTTAAGTTTCTTCCTTAAAACATTAACTGTTAAGTATTTTAGCATGTATGTAACTATAAATATTACTGCCTCTTATTGTTTAATGATGATTCATTAACTGATCCTTTATTTTGCATTTATAATTATGGCCTTGTTGCCAAGTTGAATGATGACACACTTAGCGACATTAAAGGCAAAAGCATTACTATAGCAAGGGTGCCCTTTTTTTTTTTTTTTTTTAAATCTTGGAGAACCTCAGCATCTTTAGTGCTGAAATTCTGTTATCCAGTTTGCAATCACAAGTATATTTTATTTATTTATACATTTGACAGGTAGGTACGTGGACTGGTCAAAAACGACCCTTTCAGACACAACTTGGTTAAGAGAAAAGGATGAACAAAATTAAAAATTAAGAAAATTATACATGATCATTGGACCAATGACGGTTTCATTATCCAGAGCTCATATTTCACTTTTATTTCTGGAAAAAAAACAGACTGCAAAACGAATCTGCTCCAGGACACAGCCCTGGGGGACACACCTCTACCTCTACTGGGAAAGCAGGTAATCCTTACTCTGCCCTTTTGAAACCTATTACTTGACCAATGTTTTACCCACTGAATTACTTATGTAGTCACATTTAAAACTATATCAATTATTACCTGATATGAAATACTGTCAAATGTCTTAACAAGGTGAAGATAAACAGCAAGACAGGCATTACCCTTCATCAAGTCCTTCTATTACATTATCAAATAATACCACTAGATTCAAAAAGTCCCTTTAAACAATACCATTCCATATCCAAAAGAAGTAGGTGCCCCGTGCCATTTTAGATAAGCTCTATTATGATTTTTCACTGATTTCGCACTAAATACTACTCAGGCTGATTGGTCAAAAAATGTAAGCCTGATATGACCCCCCCCCCCCATCTTCTGGCACCACTGCAGCCTGTCACCATTGTTCAGGGATATGTTCACCTACTGACATTATGTTTAATTCTGGCAGGTGGTATTTTATTAGGTTTTCCTTGATTATGTGCAGGAAGTCACCATGCATACTGGCTGGCCCCCTGGAACTTGGGTTTTTGTCATTACTTGAGGCAACAATTACTGTATATATGGATATCGTAATTGCTGCTACAAATAATAATAACTCGTGTGTGTGTGTGTGTGTGTATATATATATATATATATATATATATACACACACATTCATATATACATACATATATAGTTTCTATTAAAATGGTTGATAGTGGTAAAGACTGATTTGTGTATAGTCAACCCACTTTTGTTGACACTGCATATGCTCAACAATTGTATAATAAAGAATGATCCCTGCGGAAGAAGAATATGCCCCTTTCTTGGGGACTGTGTGATCTCAGAGTTTGCATATAGAATTAGCAGTGGTGTGTGTGTGTGTGTGTGTGCGCGCGCGCGCGTTGGGGGGTTGCAGTCGTGACTGTTCTACTGCCAAAAAAAAAAACACTTTTACTTTAGTGTGTTCCGAGGAGTGACTTCAGTGCATGTGCGGATTGGTGCTGACATTCAGATTTCCCTGTTAATGGGTTGAGGTTAAACACACACACACAAACACAAACATGTATATATATATATATATATATATATATATATATATATATATATATGTATCTACAAAATAAGACTGACAGACCCAAATATTACAAAAAATGTTGAAAATGCAAACGCTGACACACCAATGCACCAAGGATATGTCTCAGTGCATGCACACAAAAAAAAACCAAAAAGTACTTTTACAAAAGGGGGCAAGCTCCCACACACCCTGCTAATTATATACATTATATTTATATATTATAATTATATATACTAACTCCAAAATTGCACAATACCAGAACAAAGGGCACATTGTACAACCTTGGAAATTGTGCAATGTCACATACCTGTCCACCATCTACTCAGTTGACTAAACCGTGTTGAGTATTAGGCAAAGTCAACCATATTTGGTGGTCTCAATATATACAAAATATACTTACATTTTACATATATATACATATGTGTGTGTGTGTACAGAGAGATACACATGCATACACTTGTCTCCTCTTGTTTCTACACAATTCTGATGTAGGACTTTGCTTATTGTGAAGTTTGCAACAATTTTTCTACCAATATTGTTACTGTATCCTGCTGCTGGGTGATCACGGCACTGTTTATGGATAAAACATCACATTTACAATTTTCCTTGTCAGTTCTCTGATGGCTTTACAGAACACATTTTAGCTTTCATCCTTTGCAAAATCAAACTATTTCACAGATACATTTAGAAGGTTTGATAAGAAGGGTCTATATTAAATCAGCAAACGCTTAAAAAAGCATACACTGATTTATCAACCTCATGTAAATGAAAGCTTACAATCCCAAACCCTCGGAACAGCGATTTTTTTTCCCCGGGGAAAAAAATAATCGCTGTTCTACAAAAAAATAAATAAATAAAAACATCAAAACATTGCATAAAGTGGGGGGCTTCTCCCCCTACATCCCCCTACTTAAATATACCAACTCTGAGATCGCACTACAGTGACGAAAACGGCAAAGTAACGGAGGCAGGCGGCCAAGCGATTTCTTTCCCAGGGAAAGAAATCGCTTATATGCCTTTTCGCTATTTTGCTGTTTCGCGCTTTGAAGTTCAGCCAAGACGCATTCAAAGGATTGCATCTTCGATTATATAATAGGAACTCGATAAGAAAAGTAATTTCTGTACTTTCTTAAACTTAACATACTTTTGGCATACTTATTTGATGAGTAGTTTATTCAAGCAGTGTTTTATTAGCTGAAATTCTCCAAGCATATTAGGTGTTCATGGATTTTTACACTCTAAAGTTTTGTCAGGAATAGACTCACATCTTTGTAGGGGGCATAGCTAGCTCTTTATCCATCTAAATCACTGGACAGGCCAGAGAGTTACCATCCAGATTTAGACATAGAGCTACTGAGATTCAGGATGGAGAGGAAGCCTTCTGCCACACTGGAAATGGCAAGAGGCAGGAGCAGAACCTTTGGCCTCACTCTAAAGGAAGGTCACAAGGGCTCTTTAGAGACATCTTGATTTACTGGAAAGCCCTACAGGTAAGAAACTAAGAGAGGTAAGAAGTGTCCGTCCGCAATATATTTAGAAGCCACTAATCTCTGGTAATGGCTCACCAGGCTGGGTCAATCTTGGGGAACACTCTTGCACAGTCACTCCTAAATGGCCATCATAACTGCAACTAACTGTGTCCCAGGATATGTGCTCTTGGGTGATTTGGCTGGCATCAGAGGAGGCAGGATTTTATGATGCTTTAGTGCCTTTCACATTCTGCAAGAAGACTTCTGCTTTATTGGGGTTGGGGGGGGGGTGGACCAGGAGAACAAGAGGTTTGAAGGAGCTAAAGAGGCTTCATAGGCGTTCTCTAAGCTGGGGACAGCCTATTTCTTTTAAATATGTCAAACCAGCACATCCTGAAAAAGCTGGCCAAACAAAATGTTCCACCTAAAAAGGGCATTTACGACAGATTCCTTGAGCTCTTTAAGAAAGATGGCCTGAGCTAGGTTATTCTATACAGGCTCATGCCTGAACCTGGTACACTAGCCATTCCATCAAAGACCACAGGATATCTAGTCCCAACACAAGGCAATAATGACCTCGTATGCATACATCCGAGTTTGACTGTCAGACATATTAAAGAAGCAATGAACACAGCATCCCCAGCCCTCCATAGAAGGCTATAATGACCTCCTGTGTATACATCCAACAAATGATTGTCAGATATATAAAAGAAGCAATGACTACGCTATCCACAGCCCTTCATACAAGTTACAGCAACCTTCTGTAAACACATCTGAGGAGGAAGATTTTAGAATGGATGTAGCAGAGGCCAGAGGTCACTCACTGTCCATGTCAAAATCCATTTATACAGTCTGGAGTTTAGGGACTACCAGACCCCTAGAAGCTCTGAAGGTCTAAATTTTCTGTGATGCATTTATGTCTTATTTTTGTAAGACAATCACCTGTTAATTGCATATTTTACTGCAACTCAGAAGTGTTATGTATGTGTCCAACATTAGTGTGTGTGTGTTTACAAATAAAAGTCACACACACATACACACTGCAATGTTCATCTCTTTGGAAAATGGAGGAATGCAAATTCACCTACTGCATATTACTGAGGTGTTGGAGAAATCTACAGCATGTGGATAAATGCACACAGACACAAGGGAGGGCATGCAGATTCCACACAGAAAAAAAAACTTAGCCAAAGCAAAGCACTGTGAAATGGCAATGCCACTCACTGTACCACTGTGGTGATAAACAGCTACTTTCACACTCACTATCTTCTTGCCAAACCACTAAAGACTGCCTCCTGTCATAGTTAAGGTCTACGTTTGTGATGGTATTTAAAAGAAATTATGGCTAACGTGTTCAACTTAAATATACTGCAATCATGTCCCACACATAATGGAAGTGTTGATGATGTTTGCAATAGAAAATTAAAGAAATTATAGTTTATCATTCTAATACTACACCCACCCCCCACACAAAGTATAAGCCACAGCAATACTAGTCTTACATTGATTTTAACAAATTGCAATGCATTGTGTCACTAGTACTCATCTGCAAATAAGTCCGAAGACATACATAAAAAATGAAAGGCTTTAGGACCTTATGGGAGACTTTCTAGAAGAACACTGGAGGGCTTTCGGACCTCTCAGGAGACTTTTTGGAACAAAAAACAGCATGTCTCAGAAACCTCTAGGATAAAGTCCTAATGTAAACATTACCTGTAAGTCATCACTGTGGAAGATTTGATAGCTAAGAAAGCAGAGTGGAGCAGGACTGCAGCTCCTAACATAAATGTTGCATGTAATCCCACCATGGGAGATTTGATGGCCATCCAGCACACAGCAAGACTGAAGCCAGAGCAAGCCTGCTGAAACAGTGTGTGTGTGTGTGTGTGTGTGTGTGTGTGTGTGTATGGAGCAAAGTGGGGATTTGATGGCCTGCATGTGCATGTGTGTGTGTCTGTTTAATTCCTCAGTTAGGCCGGCTGTCTAGTTGAGTGACTTTGCTCAGAGTCAAACCATGAGCCTTGACAACTGGCAAGTCAGTGCCTTAAACCTCCACACCACCTACCAGGTTTCCTTCATTATTATTTTTTTGTTTTGTTTTTGTAAATTCCTGAGGATTACAGTCTATCAATGTCAGTCAGAATTTCATAGTTGTGTTATTCAGTGTCACTGGTGCAACAGGATAGCATACTTGCCTTTGGTGCAGAAGGCTGCCAGTTATCTTCCCCCACCAGGAAGATCAATTGTTGATACTGCTGTGCAGCTTGGGGAGGGGGTTCTGCACTCCTGTGCGTGTCCCCCCTTTGGATGAGAAGCCTATTAACCTATTGTCTGTTTGCCAGCCATTCCCATTGCATATCACCAGCACTCTTTTTTTTTAATTAAAGTAACTTAGGCAACTTTATTCTTCAAGGGCAGCAAAGTTAATTACAGTTCTTTTTACCATGGAATTATTCAGATGACTTTTATTTCAGCAGAGATTGTGCATATTGATGGATTATACTGAGTGGCTTTTTATGGTTGAAATGTTCTGAAATGGATAGCCTTGTCATTATTGATTTATTTGTTTTGTTTCACTGCTTACTGGAAAAATATTCAAAATTACAAATTTAATACAAACACTAACACGTAGCAATGTATTAATGAATATAATTTAATATAATCAGGAAGGTGAATCAAAGAACACATGCATTTATGCATGGTCCTAAAAATGTGTGCGGGGGCCCTTAGTTTGAAAACAGCCCAAAGGTGCATTTAATCTGCCACTGGCCAGATGCATTTTCTATGAATGTGGGTTTCAATGAATGTGATTTGCAAGGGTAGAGAAGTTTACTCTTGCTCATGCTAAGTCTGTTTTCATTATCTGACTGTATTGTTTTGTTTAGCAAATAGCTGTCAGTGTTTGTGGTATAAAATTTGAAATAAAAGTTAAATTAAATCGAAATATCTGTAATCGTTGTAGAAGTAAAAAAAAAATAGTATGCACACTGACAGGTTTAAACAGTGGTTTATGGTGACTGGGGAGAGAGAAGCAGGTAATTTGACACTGAAATGGCTGCTGGGCAGGGATGCTGGGAGGAGGTGGGGACGCTGTTGTCAGGGGGGCCATGGTCCATTATCCTACCTAGGGTCACATTTGACCATGACCTGGCTCTGTGTATGGGATTCCTTATCCTTCTCCGTCTCAAAGGTAATGAGCCCTGGGTCTTCAGCCTTCTTCAATGAAGCAGATGATTTGGGAGTTTCCACTATCCCTGAAAAAAACAAGCTCTTGCATGGACAACAAACCTGGGGTTGAGCAGATGATATGCACACAATGTGTGCTGAGTGAAAAGGAGTCAGCTCTCATAGGTATTACTACCACTGAGGGCATGAAGTCAGAAATAGGCTTATAGAAGGCTTTGTGCTGGCATCAGGTCATGTTTCCAAAGGATGCAATCCCACACCTGTGTGGACAATATTCATTAGACTTTAAATATCTGTTTAGAATCAAATATCCAGACATTCAATCCCTGCATGGGAAAACCCAATAGCTTGCCACTATACTTTGCCCAGAGAAGACCACCGCCAGAGAAGAATTTTAGGCTTCCCAAGAAAACTCACTTAAGGAGCCTTCCAGAGGATCAAGAGAGGTGACAGCGTGCTCCGGCTGATTGACTTGGGAATATGCAGCAACTACAGTCCAATATTCACTACACCTATTACCAGAAATGGTGCTGTACCTCCTTCTTGACAGTCACTGTCTAGCAAGGAGAAGGATGACTGTGACATCAAGCTCACCAGGTATCAAAACCATTGGAACTTTCTCCATGATGCAAGTCAAGATCAAAATCTAAACTGGACATGTATCAGAAAAGTACTGGCAAAGTCAGGGGTTAACTGCATTGTACAACCGTGCTGCATTAAGTCATATCATATCTTCTAAATTCTTCACCTGACTAGCTTGGATCAAGAACCTCCAGAACAAATTTAACTTTGTTCTGCTCTGACTTTAGCATTAGGTAGTACCTTGTGAAATACAACATATTCAGTGCTAAGAGCTCCTTGCCTCGGTCACAAAGGACTGTGGTGGTAATGTTCTTTTTTTTTTTTTTTTTTTTTTTTATTATTTCAAACCAAACAATTGCATTGGCAAATACCAGATTTTTGTCCCCCATAGAAGTTCATGAATTAGACAAAATGACTTATAAAGAATATTTCTGCTACACTACAGAGGTTGATATCGGAACTGTTGGCATACTGAATAATGCAGTGATCCTGGGGATTTCTCCTTCAACCTTTTTGCCCTGGCGTAAGGAAGTCCTTTAAGCTTGCCTGTTGCTGGAGTCAGAACAGAACAACCCTGAGCAAGGTAAGTGAGACCATTCAGTACTCTACCCACTAGAGTAACATGGAAAAGGTAACTTTTTCTAAAATGATTCAGAGACTTCATCTGCCTCCTATGGGAAAGAAAACCTAAACAATGAGAACACAAAGACTTGTAAAGGGCTAAAAAAAATCACAACTAAGTAGGTTTTGTGATAAACAAGCAAGCCCAGCTTCTCCTCCAAAATGTGATAACTCAAGTCCAGTTATTTGTGGATTATAAAGCTAAATCACTGTATAGCCAAAGTAGCACATGTGACCCTCCTCTGAATGGAATTTATTATAGACAGAAATATGTAGGGACTAATTTTTTTAGTCTCCAAAATTTGGGTCACTTACTCTGCAAGGAGCCCTGAGTTCTTTGAAAACAAGCTCACAATTATTTACATATGCAAGAGTACCTTGGGAGAGGATTACTCACTACAACTTAAAATACTCAAATAATAGGATCAATGCCAAAGTAAAATTCTTAGTGGGTATCAGTTCTTCTAGCCTAACTTCAAGAGTAGCTGCAGTTTCCCCAGAGTGCAGCTGTTTTCCTCCCCACACTGAGAATTTCAGCAGGAGGTTTTCTGTAAAAGGAAGGATAACCTGTACCACTTTCTACTCATTTTGAACAGCAATCCGCCATGCATGGCTCGATATCCAAGGTCAACCAGGAGGTTCTCACGGCCATAATAGCTATGATCACATATAAAAGAATTTATGATATGTGGTATTTGAAAAATCCGTAAATCCAATAATCCAAACTGATGCACTCAAAAGTCCAAGTATGCATACATTCCTGTCAGAGTCCATGCAGGGTGTAAAACAGAAGATGAAAAGTATCTGAAATTACAATGGTCTCCCTTGTGCAGCTATATTATGTTCATCACTGGGATCACTATTGTAGTAAAATTCCTCAGCCATATGGCAATACAACACCAGATGATCCTGACCTTGGATTTTGAAGAAGGATTATAGCATGAGTTCCAGGACAGTGGAGAAAACACAGCCTTGGTTCTGATTTTATGTCCAGCTTGTAATGTTTGGAGAAGGTAAGAATGAACATTCAGATGGTGAACTAAATAATGCTCTAGGCTAAAACAATTTTGCAAAGAGCTGCAGTACTACTGCCTGCATTGGTAAACTGGCTCTACCCTGACCCTACAAAAATTATCATTATATTCATAACAGAAGGTGATGGATAGCACATAAGAAACCAAGACTGCCAAGGAGCACATACAACAAAGTGCAGCAGCCCATTAAAATGAGGCTTTACAACCATTACTTGATGCAGTTTATCCCTAGCAGAGGAAACCAAAGAAAGCGATGTTGTAAAGCTCTTAGTACCATCTCATGAGAAACAATCTTCCACAGCAGCTTCCTACAGAATGTTTTTGAATCCCCACTTACAGCAGTATGATGATAAACTCCTTTGGGACAAGAAATACTGTTTTCCCCTCTGTATTTCTCCATGTGTTTTGAATGGAAAGATGAGGAAGTCCCATAAACACATGAAGGGCAGCCAAAGAATTTAAGCTTTGTTATAACTAGCTTCTTATTTAAACAGCAAATATGCAAAACCTTCTCGTGGTAACAACTCATAAAATGAAGTCTGTACAGTGAATGAGGTCTTGATGTCTTATGCACATATTCACCAGTTATCTGGAGGCAGCAAATACACTTCATCTTACTAGATAAACTTGAAATCAAAGTAAAATAAAAACGACAAACGTGACAAATCATTCACAGATGATGGAACAGGACAAGCTGTGACTTGCAAAGGGGAAAAGAACTGGAAAAGTGGTGCAAGGTATACCATAGATGTAGATGTTCAAGTGTATTTACTGTTGCAGTCATCACACTTGGGTTATCTGAATGCAGGTAGTCCTCAGTTGGCCCGAATACCAGAGACTTAGTATTTCTGTGTCAGTTGCTGCCGCTCCAGGTCTGACGTCAGGTCGTCAGTGGTATAAAAACATGCAGCTGACGCCGTTACATCAGTTTTTCTTGCCCCAAAAGTCAGAAGCCCCCCAGTAGGGAGCTAAGCTATGGTGGAAAAATCTCCACCAGTAAAAAGTAAATACCAATACCCCTGCAAGGGGTGAGTAGTATACACAGAGAGGAGAGAGAGAGAGAGAGAGAAAGAGAGAGAAGGGGGCTGGAGGGAGGGAAACCAGGACTGCAACAGTGAATACACTCGAACATCTACATTTATGGTAAGTGTACACAACTGTACTATGTTCTTTGTGTTTCACTGTTGCAGTCATCACACTTGGGTTGATTCCCAAAGCTGTAGAAAGGGTGGAGGCAGTCAAGAAAAGGTTGGGCTGGCTATATGCCCTCTGCAGGACTGCAGTTGCAAAACCCGCCCTGGATTTGGAAAATATAGGCAGGTGGTAATGCTTGGTGAATGTGTGTACAGAGCTCCAAGTAGCAGCCTCCAGAATGTCCCTGGTAGGGACTCCCCTGAGGAATGCTGTAGATTGTAGAAGTTGGCCTAGTGGAATGTGTTCTGACCCCCTGAGGGGCTGGCTTTCCATGGCGTTTGTAGCAGAAATGGATAGAGTGTGCTATCCATTTGGAAACTGTCTGTTTTGAAATGGCCTTGCCCTCTGTCCCTGGTGCAAAACTGAGTAGTAACTGGTCAGATTTCCTGAAGGGCTTAGGCCTATCCAGGTAGAATCTGAGCTGTATGTGCACGTCCAAGGAGTGCAGGATCCTCTCTCCTTTATTTTGAGGATTAGGGAAGAAGGCTGGCAAATGGATAGATTGGTTGAGAGCCACACTGGACACCACTTTGGGCATAAAGGAAGGATTAGACTTGAGGGAGACGCTGTCAGCATGAAAAATAATGAAGGGTTCCATGGCCATAAGGTCTTGTAGCTCTGACACTCTTCTCGCTGAAGTGATGGCCAGGAGCAATGCTGTTTTCTAATTTTAAGTCTGCTGACGCTGCAGGCTCAAAAGGGGGCAGTGTGAGCTTTTCTAGTGCAAAGTTAAGATCCCAATCAGGGGTGGGTGCTCTCCTTGGCGGCCTTAAGTTGTTTGCCCCTCTCAGGAACTGTTTGATGAGAGGGTGAGAGAATAGGGGTGGCTCAGAGTTGTAATGAGCCGAGATGGCAGAGGCATGGATCTTAATGGAGGAAAAGGATAGGCCTCTGTGGAGTAGCTATGCTAAGTAATCCAAGATTAGAGGTAGGGAGGGCAGAGTTGTGTCCTCTCCTTTAGATTGAATCCAGGAGCAATACCTTTTCCACTTATCAGCACAGGATTTCCTTGTACTGGGTCTTCTGGCTTCAAGAATGACATCCAGTACCTGCTTGCTTAGGCTGGTCACTGGGGGAGAATTCAAGGAATAAGCCAGGCTGCAAGATTTAGGGTTTGCAGTTGCGGGTGTAAGATCTGCCCCCCCCCCGCTGAGTGAGGAGGGTGGGGCTCTGGGGTAGGTGCCAGGGTGGCACTGGTGACAGGCTGTGCAGGAGTGGGTACCAGTGCTGGTGCGGCCAGTCCGGGACAATCAGAATTGTCCTTGGTCTGTCCTGTCTTATCTTGAGCAATATTCCTGAGAGAAGGGGCAGAAGGGCAAATGCATAGATTGAAAGGTTTACCCACTGGAAGGATAGGGCATCCACCTTCCAGGCCCTGCTGTGAGGTATCCTGGTGCAGAATTTGCTAAGCTGGTGATTGCAGGGGGAGGCAAAGAGATCCACCTCTGGGGTCCCCCATTTCTGAATCAGAAGGTTGAAGCTGCTGGGCTCTAATTGCCACTCGTGTGGGTCTAGGAGATTTCTGCTTAAGTCATCTGCCAGTGTGTTTTGTTTGCCCAGCAGGAACTGAGCTTGCAGATGGACCTGCATGTCCAAGGCCGTATTCCACAGGGCCATGGCTAGCCTGCAGAGTGGGTTCCCCCCTGCTTGTTGATGTACCAAATGACTGTGGTGTTGTCTGTTTTTATTAGCAGGGGTCCTGGTGAGAGTAGGGATCTGAAAGCTGTTAGAGCATGCTGCACAGCTAGCATCTCTTTTGGTTTATGTTCAGATTAATTTGACTTGAGCTCCAGTGGTCCTGAATGCACTTGTCATCCAGGTGTGCCCCCATGCATAATCTGATGCATCTGTGGTTAGGTAAAAGGTAGTCCCTTGTTGTGGTTGCATGCTGCAGCCCACCAAAGAAACTCTGTCCTTTGACATGGAATGATAGGAATGATGGTTTCCAGGTCCTGAGAATGTTGACACCAAAGACTTTTTAAGTACCATTGAAGTTTCCTCATATGCAGTTTGGCATATGGAATTAGTAGGATGCATGAGGCCATGAGCCTTAGGGCCTGCAGGATTTTCCTTGCAGATAGCTGGGTTCTGGTGGCCAATTTACTGTAGTCTGTCAGATAGGGTTGTTTTTCTGGTGTAAGGAATGCCATCTGGGATGCTGTGTCCAAGCTTGCTCCCAGGAATACCATCTTTTGACTGGGGAATAGTTTTGATTTCTTTTCGTTGATGGTGTACCCCAGGGAAGTCAGAAAGTTTTTTTTTTTTTTTTTTTTTTTTTAAATGTCAGGTGCTGCAACAGCATTTCCTGACTGTCTGCCTGAATCAGGCAGTCGTCCAAGTACGGGTAAATTTGAATTTTTCACTGTCTGCAGTAGACAATTGCTGGAGCCAGGCATTTTGTGAATACTCTGGGAGCAGTGGATAAGCCAAAGGGAAGTGAAGAGAAAGTACAGTTTTGTACCTACCATAAATGTAGATGTTCGAGTGTATACACTGCTGCAGTCATTACACTTGGGTTATCCTGCCTTCAGGCGGTTCCCCAGTCGGCATGAGTTCCAAAGTCTTGGTCCGGCGTCGGTTGCTGTCGCCTCCTCCCTGACGTGAGTGCGACAGGGGTATATAAGGTGCAGCCGACGCCATTTTCTTCAGTTCTTCTTGCCCCAGATGTCAGGTGCCCCCCAAAAGGTAGGCAATTCAAATTGCTAATAAAACAGACATAAGAAAAGCAATCAACAACTTTCAGTTACCAGCAAATACTCCCCATAGGTAGTAAAGGGTAGAAGGCATAGGTACATACCAGCAAGTAAGAGTGGAAGGAGGGAAGGTAACCTGGACTGCAGCAGTGTATACACTCGAACATCTACATTTATGGTAGGTACAAAACTGTACTATGTTCATTGTGTTACACTGCTGCAGTCATTACACTTGGGTAGAATCCCAAAGCTGAGGTAGGGTGGCTGGTTCTATAAGGCATTAGGGGTGGCTATAAGGCCCTGCAGCACTGCAGTGGTGAAGCCAGCTCTGGATTTAGAGTATAGAGGCAGATGGTAATGCTTGGTGAAGGTATGTACAGAACTCCAAGTTGCTGCTTCCAAAATGTCCTTGGTAGGTACTCCTCTGAGGTAGGCAGTTGAAGTGGCTGTTGCCCTGGTGGAGTGAGATCTAATGCTGTTAGGTACAGGTTTCCCATGGTGTGTATAGCAGAAATGTATACAGTGTCCTATCCATTTTGAAATAGTCTGCTTTGAAATGGCTTTTCCCTGTGCTCCTGCAGCATATGCTATCAATAATTGCTCAGATTTTCTGAAAGCTTTGGTTTTGTCCAAGAAGAAGCGTAACTGCCTGTGTATGTCCAAAGAATGCAGTAGTCTCTCCCCTTTATTCTGTGGATTTGGATAAAAAGTTGGCAAGTGAATAGTTTGGTTTAGAGCCACACTTGATACCACCTTTGGCATAAACATAGGGTTAGTTCTTAAAGACACCCTGTCTTGGCAGAAAATGATGAAAGGTTCCACTGCCATTAGTGTCTGTAATTCTGAAACTCTTCGTGCTGATGTTATTTCCAGGAGCAGAGCAGTTTTCCAAGAGATATATTTTAAATCTGCTGTATTAGCTGGCTCAAAAGGAGGTAACGTTAATTTTTCCAACACGAAGTTGAGGTCCCAAGTTGGAGTAGGTGCTCTACGGGGCAGTCTTATGTTTTTAGCCCCCCTGAGGTACTGTTTTAGCAAGGGATTAGAAAAAAATGGTGGATCCGTGTTGTAATGAGCAGAGATGGCAGAGGCGTGGATCTTGATGGATGAAAAGGAGAGGTCTTTGTCCAGCATCTCATTTAAATATTGTAGTATCTGAGGAATATTTGGGACAAGAGGGTCAAGGCTCTGAGCCTGGTTCCAGGCACAGACTCTCTTCCATTTATCAGAATAGGCTTTCCTGGTACTAGGCCTTCTGGACTCCAGAATGACATCCATAACAGCTTTGGAGAGAGGCATTGCTTGCTTGACTAAGGAATCTTCGATGCAGCCAGGTTTAAAGTCTTTAGCTGGCTGTGAAGTATCTGATTGTTGTGCTGAGTCAGAAGATGTGGGATTGGAGGCAAAATCCAGGGTGGTCCTTGTGCTAAGTTCTTTAAGATTGGGTACCAGTGCTGGCGTGGCCAGTCTGGGGCAATCAGGATCATCTTTGGCTCTTCTTGCCTGGCTTTTACGAGTACCTTAGGAAGGAGAGGTAGTGGTGGGAAAGCATATACTTGTAGGCTTTTCCAATGAGGGGGCATCCACTTTCCATGCTTGTGGATGGTAAGTCCTTGTGCAGAATTTCTGTAGCTGGCAGTTCACTGGGGATGCAAACAGATCTATGGCCGGGCTCCACCATTTTTGTGTTATCATTCTGAATATTTGTGGATTCAATTCCCATTCGAGGGGATCCATGATGTTTCTGCTTAAGTTGTCTGCCAGTGTGTTTTTCTCTCCTGGCAGGAATTGTGCTTGCAGATGAACTTGATAGTTTAGAGCTGTGTTCCACAAGGTCATGGCTTGTCTGCAGAGGGGATAAGAGTGAGTGCCCCCTTGCTTGTTTATGCACCACATAACTGTGGTGTTGTCTGTCTTTAGTAGTAGTTGTCCTGGATGCAGAAGGTCCTTGAAGGCTATAAGGGCATTTTGTACAGCTAGCATCTCTTTTTGATTGATGTGAAGATGCCTTTGTTCTGCGGGCCACTTGCCCTGAATACATTTTCCTGCCATGTGTGCTCCCTAGGCGTAATCCGATGCATCTGTTGTCAGTGTTTGCCTGGCTGTGGGTTGAGTAAAAGGCTGTCCCTTGTTGAGGTGACAAGCTTAAGCCCATCATCGAAACTCCTGTTGAAGGCAAGGAATTAGTGGTATAACTGTTTCCAAACTTTGACAGTGTTGAGACCAGACACTCTTTAGGTACCACTGTACTTTCCTCATATGCAGTCTGGCATATGGAATTAGTAGTATGCAAGATGCCATGTAACCCAAGGCCTGCAGAATTTTTCTTGCAGGGAGTTGGGTTCCTGTTGCCATCAATTGAAAATATTGAGTCAGTTGTCCTTGCTTATCTGGCGTGAGATAAGCCATCTGGGCCATTGTATTCAAGCTGGCACCCAGGAATATTATCTCTTGTGAGGGCACTAGTTTTGATTTCTTTTCGTTTACTGTGTACCCTAGGCAACTTAATAACTTTTTTACAAACGCCAGATGCTTTAGAAGAACGTCCTTCCTCTCTGCTTGAATCAGGCAGTCGTCCAGGTACGGATAATTTGAATTCCTTTCTGTCTGCAAAATGCAATTACTGGTGCCAGGCACTTTGTGAAGACCCTGGTCACAGTAGATAAGCCAAAGGGCAGTGCAGAGAATTGATAGTGCATTGAACCAGCTATGAATCTGAGGTATCTTCTGCAGTTTTGTCTGATAGGGACATGCAGGTATGCCTCCTTGAGGTCCAAGGTTACGAGAACAAGCTTTCTTGCCCAGCATGGGAAGAAGCTGCTGTAGTGTCAACATTTTGAATTTCGGAACATCCAGGTAAGTGTTTAGAGAAGAAAGATCCAGAATGGGCCTCCAGGCTTTGTCCTTTCTGGGAACCAGAAAGAATCTTGAGTAAAATCCTTGTCCTTGCTCCTGTGGTGGTACCTTTTGAATAGCTCTCATGTCCATGAGTGCTGTAATTTGTTTTTGAGCCTCTGCCCATTGATTTGGTGGCAGATTTGGCATTCCTTTTAACCTTGACAGAGTGTGAAAGTGGAACCTGTAACCTTGAGATACAATGTTGAGAACCCATTTGTCTTTGGTGATCATATGTCAATTGTGATAGAAAAGTGCCAGTTTTCTTCCCAAGGGGCTGCCAAGAGAGAGCTGTTTGGTAGCTGTAGTGGGAAGTCATTGGGGCTGTTTTTTATATGGTTGGGGCCTGTCTTCCCCTTCTTTCTGGCCTGATGTACCCCATTGTCGAGGCCTGTAAGGACCTTGTGGTTGACCTCTACCTCTTGGACGTCTGTATCTGCCCCTTTGAGGTCTGTCTGTAACTGGAAAGGACCAATTCTTTGTTGGTCAATTTCTGCTAAATCGAGGAGGCTGAACCTGTAAGAAATCCTTCACCGTTTGCATAGATTTTGCCTTATCCTCCATTTTCTTTAATACCTCTTCTGCCTCAACTCCAAATAACACATCCTGCTGCAAAGGTGCATCCAATAGTTTTGCTTTAACATGATCTGGTAATGTATGTTCTTTTAACCAAGCATGTCTTCTAATGACAGAACCTGTAACTGCTGCTTTACAGGAGGCCTCTAAAGAATCAAAACCACATTGCAAAGTATGTTTTCCCACGTGCTCAGCTGCATGCAATAAATCCTGCATTTCCTTAAAATTAGGAGGATCTGAATCTGGAAGCATTTTTTGTTTCAACTGAGACATCAAAAATTGCTGATATTTTAGCATGTGAAATTGGCAATTTAAGGCCCTCATTGCTAAAGTTGCAGACGTATATACTTTTCCCCCCATCTGTCTAATGCTCTGGAATCTCTGTCAGAGGGGACTGGATTCTTTGCTGATGAGGCCTTAACCCCTTTGGGTCCCTGAGAAATAGTTTCAGGGTCAGCAACAGGGCTTTTATAAAGAAATTTGTGTGAGTCGGGGACTCTGTAGTATCTGTCAGGCTTAACTGGGGCTGGAGGTAAAGAATCAGGATTTAAGCTGGATTCAGTATACACATCATCCACAATATCTAACACTGGCAGAAGAGCAAGGGGTCTGTGTTGAGGTAATAAAAGGAAGTATCTGAGCCTTTTCTTGGATTCTGAGTAATCCTGGCCTTCCCAATGGAAATGCTCCCTTCATGGTATGTAAGGTTTCCCCAAAGGAGTAGTCCTCAGGCGGAGAGGCTGATGGAATTGATTCCTCAGCGTCACAATCCTCATAAGGGGGTAAAGAGTATCCTGGGTATGAGGATGAATCTGAAGAGATGGATACCTGGTCGGATGAGTCATAGTCTGCATCCTGTCTAGGCCTTTTATCATGAGGGGGATGGGACCCCCTGATCAGAGTGATTAGGTCTTCAGCCATTTTGAGCATTTGTTTCTTAGGCATGGAGGCCTGTCCTGGAGAATGCTGTATTTGTTTCTTTGTTTTTAAAGGAGGTTTAGACTTAGCAGAAGATTTAATGCTTAACTGAGTAGGTCTAAAAACACCCTCTGAAGCCACGGGTTGTTCAGCTTCTCCGGATCCCTCTCAAGACTTAGTTTCGGTAGGATGAAACTCTTGTGCGTCCAAAGGCCCAGCCATCTCCACGTGGGAGTCAGAGGTGGCCTGTGGTTCTACAGAAGCAGTCGTCAGGGGCTGCGAAGGCGCCTCGCTGAAAACAGGAGAACCGGCGACTGGCCTAGAAGAGGCTTCGTCGTCAGTTTTGGACCTTGGATGCCTATCCTTGTCTTTGCGCTTTTTATGTATTCCGGTCGTTGGAAGTTACGACGGCATGGTGTAATTGAATTTTCTGCCAAAATAATGTCGGGCAAAATCAAACCGACGTTTAATAGTGCGCTTGTTAAACCTAGCACAAATCCGACAACCAGTGACGTTGTGGTCTGGGCCTAGGCACGGGATACAATAAGAATGGAAATCCTTATGAGGTATTTGCTTCCCACAAGAAATACAGTTATTACCTTTTACTGACATCGGTCTGATGCAAGAAAAAGTTTCCCCAACGGGGCACTTAGCTTTGTAGAAGACTTCGGTTCCGGATTCGGAATGAAAATCTCAGGAGTCGGCCGACCAGCACTTGCGAACTGCTTTTGCTTCGGGCACCGCGCGGCAAGAAAGACTGAAGAAAATGGCGTCGGCTGCACCTTATATACCCCTGTCGCACTGACGTCAAGGAGGAGGCGACAGCAACCGACGCCGGACCAAGACCTTGGAACTCAGGCCGACTGGGGAAAACCGCCTGACGGCAGGATAACCCAAGTGTAATGACTGCAGCAGTGTAACACGATGAACATCTGATAATGCATAGATCCTGCCCTGAAGTGAAGATATTTCCTGCATGAGTCCCTTATAGGGATGTGGAGATAGGCTTCTTTTAAGTCTAGGGTAGCTAACCAGGCATCTTTGGCCAGCATAGGAATAAGCTGCTGCAGGGTGAGCATTTTGAATTTTGGTACCACCAGGAAGGTGTTCAGAATGGAAAGATCTAGGGTTGGGTGCCAAGTGCCCTTTTTTCTGGGTACCAGGAAAAGTCTGGAATAGAACCTTTGACCTATCTGTTCCGCTGGAACAGGTTGAATTGCCCTTATAGAGAGCAGGGATTGAACTTGGTTTTGTGCCTCTGCCCACTGGTTTGGAGGAAGATCTGGGAACCCTTTTGGGGTTGGCAGTGAGTGGAAGTAAAATCTGTACCCCTGGGATAACAATGTTGAGGCCCCATCAGTGTTTGGTGATGGAAGTCCAGTTTTTTGCATGATGGGCAAGTTTTCCTCCTAGAGACACAAGCAGCTGGGTAGAGGTGGGGAGTGGAGTAGAGAAGTAATTGGGAATTCTTCCTGTAAGGGGGTGGCTTACCACTCCCTGTTTTTGAAGTGGAGGCATTAAACTGCTTAGATCTCTGCATACCCTGAGACTGTAGTCTGGGGGGGGTCTGTTTCCCCTGGGTCTAGTTTGAGATGGCCTTGAGGGAGCTGGAAAGGACCAATGTTTCGAGGGGCAATGCCTACTGAATCTAGGAGGCTGTACTTGCAAGAAATCTTTGACTGTCTGCATACATTTAGCTTTTTCTTCCATCTTTTTAAGAACCTCTTCTGCTGGTGCCAAACAGATTGTCCTTATTCAAAGGAGCATCTAAATTTTGATTTGACATGGTTTGGCAAGGTCTGCTCCTTAAGCCAAGCATGCCTACTCAGTACAGAACCAGTGACTGCTGCCCTGCAAAAAGCTTCTAGGGCATCACAGCCACACTGCAATGTATGCTTGCTGACTTGGCTTGCAGAGTGCATAAGCTCTTGTAATTCTTTATTTTCTGCACAGTCCGTAAAGGTAGCTATTTTTTGCTTAAGTTCCATAATATATTGTTGGTACTTCAGCATGTGAAACTGGCAATTCAAAGCCCTAAAGGCAAGAGTTGCAGAGGTGTAACTTTCTTACCCCATCTGTCTAAAGCTCTGGAATCTCTGTCTGAAGGAGTGGGATCCTTAGCTGTAGTTGCCTTGATACCTTTAGGTCCCTGGGAGATGACCTTTGGGTCAGCAGTAGGATGTTTGAAAAGGAAATTGTGAGAGTCAGAAACTCTGTAGTACCTGTCTGGTTTCCTAGGAGCAGAGGGTAAAGTATCACGAGTTAAACTGGACTCTATAAAGACATCATCCACAACATCTGGGCCTAGGGGTATTGCTAAAGGCCTATGTTGTGGCAAGTCTAGAAATTATCTTTTTGGACTGAGGATAGTCTTGGCATTCCCAGTGGAAATGCTCTCAAAGTATGCAAGGTTTCACCAAAAGAAAAATTTTCTGGAGGAGAAGCAGAGGGAATAGATTCCTCTGCATCTGAATCCTCATAAGCAGATAAAGGCATGTCTTCATAATCAGATACCTCAGAGTCGTCAGACTCTTGGTCCTTTTAAAGCTGCTGGGGACAGGTCTCTTTTTCACTTAGCAGGGGAAGGCTGACTTCCCCTAATCAGCATAATAATGTCTTCTGCCATTTTAATCATTTGGTGTTGTGGCAAGGAAGCAGGTGCATGAGTTTGGGTTGTCGTTTTTTTAGGATAGCACATACTCTTGGCCTTAGAAACTCGGCAGTTTTAAACAGAACTGAAGACGTGAAAGAAGTTATCTGTTTGTGTTGAATATTGGTAGTGCGAAGAACTTCCTCAGAAGCCGGTGCCTGCTCAGTGGCTCTGGACCCATCCAAGGTAGAGACATCCGCAGGTTCTGTCGAAGAAGCGTCTCGCGGCATACTGGACTCAGAACGGGTCTCGGTAGAGGCCTGCGAATCCACTGAAGCGGGCAGCAGGGGCTGTGAAAGCACCTCACTGAGTACCAGCGAACTGGAGACTAGCTTAACAGAAGCGTAGTCGGCAGTTTTGGACCTGTGCGGTCTGTCTCTATATTTATGTTTTTTCAGTAGATCGGTAGTCGGATGGCTTACCGAAGCCATTTCGGAATACGGACATCGGGAACGAAAGTATTTAGCGACAAAAAGGGCCAAATAACGAATAATTTGGGCGTTGAACAAAGCACAAAACCGACAGCGAGGGTCGTTGTGGTCTGGGCCTAAACGGGTGAAACAGTAAGAATGAAAATCTCTGTGTGGTATTTGCTTTCCACAGGCTAGACAATTATTAACTTTTTCTGACATCGGTTAGAGCAAGAAAAAAGGATCCCCAACGAGGTACTTAGCTTTAGAAGGCTTCAGGATAATTCAATTCGATAACAAAAACTCAGGTGGCGGCTGACCGGCACTCGTGCGAACTGCTTCTGGTTCGGGCTCCTCGGCAAGAAACACTGATGTAATGGCGTCGGCTGCCTGCTTTTATACCCCTGACAACAGACCTGGAGTGACAGAGGGCTAACTGCAGGCAGACAATCTCAAGTGTGATGACTGCAACAGTGAAACACGAAGAACATCATCAATGAAGCAATCGTTTGGCTTGAGGCATGTATTTCACAGAAAACTAGTAGAAAGGTCTGCTGTCAATTAAACCAGATTTGGAAACAATGAACTGGAAGTATCATTTTTGAATCCATGTTTTTGAACTTTCTGGCAAGTAATACACAGTTTGGTGCTGTTGTAAACTTACTCTATAACACATATGACCACCACAGCTTATAATTCTCTTTACAAAGACAACAAAGGCTCTGCAAATTCCATTGACTTTTTTGGAGAGAGACAATGGGTATGAAAATGTTTGTATATTTTCAAGTTAAACTACTAGTATACTGATAGTGATGAGTTGTGATCCCTGAAACTACGTGCATCTGTTTCAAGGTTTGCCAGTCTCCTCTTATAGGATTCCTAATTCTTTACAGACTACAGTGTTAATTCTTGCCAAAAGAAGATGTTCAGCACCCCTCCCCAATCTTGATCTTTTAAGTATGAACACTGAAAGTCACAATGCACAAAACAGCTATTCCAAAGAGTCATAAAACAAGCCTCTCACTCTCTGAGAATCTCATGTCAGCTAAGAGAATGTTGGTCTTGCCATTTCACATGTAACCTCAAACTGATGATGTCGGTATGGACTGACAGGCTTTACACCAATAGGGTCTGCTCACACAGGCTTACATCAGTGTGCCCTGGAATGTAAAAAGAATGTCTGTGTCAGCTCTGAAGCTTATATATACTTGGATTGAAAATTGATATACCAGCCTTTTGATTTCTAGCATTGTAAATGACTGCAGCAGCTTTTGCAAAACACTTTTTGTTGAAAGAGGCCATAAGTGATATAACATGAACTGGCAGAAAAAGGAAAGTACAGTTGTGTACACTTACCATAAATGTAGATGTTCGAGTGTCTTCACTTTTGCAGTCATCACATTTGGGTTATCCCTACAGGGGTAGCCCTCGGCTGGCCAGAATACCAAAGACTTAGTATTTCTGCGTCAGTTGCTGTCGCTTGAAGACTGATGTCAGGTCCTCAGTGGAATAAAGGAAGGCAGCCGACACCATTACATCAGTTTTTCTTGCCCTAACCAGTCAGAAGCCCCCAAAGTAAGAGTCCAGACTCTGGCGGCAGGACTCCACCAGTGTTAAAAAATACCAATATGTCCCTTGTAAGGAAAGGAGAACAACAAGGAAGAAATGTAACAAAAAGAAAAAAGGGGGAAGGAGGGAGGGAAACCAGGACTGTAACAGTGAAGACACTCGAACATCTACATTTATGGTAAGTGTACACAACTGTACTATGTTCTTCGTGTTTCACTGTTGCAGTCATCATATTTGGGTAGATTCACAAAGCTGAGGAAATGGGTAGAGCACTCAAGGAAGCTAGGGATTGGTTAGCAGAGGCAAAACCTGCCCTGGATTTAGAAAAGAGAGGCAGGTGGTAACGTTTGGTAAAGGTGTAAACAGATGTCCAGGTGGCAGCCTACAGGATGTCCCTGGTGGGGACTCCTCTGAGGAATGCTGCAGAGGTGGAGGCTGCTCTGTTGGAGTAGGTCCTGACCCCCTTGGGGGGAGGCTTGCCATGCTGTTTGTAGCAGAAATGGATGCAGTGTGTTATCCATTTGGAAATGGTTTGTTTGGAGATGGCTTCGCCCTCTGCCCCTGAAGCAAGATTTTCTGAAGGGTTTAATGCTGTCCAGATAGTATCTGAGCTGTCTGTGCACATCTAGAGAGTGCAGAATCCTTTCCCCCTTGTTATGAGGGTTAGGAAAGAAGGTGGGCAAATGGATGGATTGGTTGAGAGCCACACTGGACACCACCTTGGCCATGAAGGATGGATTAGTTCTGAGGGATACCCTGTCTGCATGGAAGATGATGAAGGGTTCCACTGCCATGAGTGCTTGCAGCTCAGAGACTCTTCTGGCTGAGGTGATGGGCAGGAGGAAGGCTGTTTTCCAGGAGAAAACTTTTAGCTCTGCAGAAGAAGCTGGTGCAAATAGAGGCAGGGTGAGCTTTTCCAAGACAAAGTTAAGGTCCCAAGCTGGTGTTGGTGCCTTTCTGGGGGGCCTCAAGTCATTAGCCTCTCTGAGGAACTGCTTGATCACAGGGTGTGAAAAAAGAGGCTGCTCAGTGAGAAAATGAGCAGAAATAGCAGAGGCATGAAAATTTATAGAGGAAAAACAGACACCACTGTGTAGTAGGTCAGCTAAGTAATCCAGGATGAGAGGGATTGAGCACTGTGCCGTATTGGCCCCCTTAGCCTGGAACCAGGTGCAGAACCTTGTCCATTTATCTGCATAAGACTTTGTGGTACTAGGGCATCTGGCCTCTCGGATAACATCCCGAAACTGTTTACTGAGGAGGGCAGATTGGTCAGGGGTCAGGCTATAAGCCAATCTGCCAAATTGAGTTTCTGCAATTAGGGGTGCATGAATTCCCCTTCCCTCTGGGTTAGGAGGTTGGGAATTTGAGGAAGATTCCAAGGGGGCAGTGGGGGACAGGCTGCACAGCAAGGGGAACCAGTGCTGTCTATGCCAGTCTGGGGCTATGGGAATGGTCCTCGGTTTTTCCTCCCTTATTTTGATCAGTATCTTGGGAATGAGAGGTAGGGGAGGAAAGGCATAGAACGAGAGGTTTACCCAGAGGAAGGACAAGGTATCTACTTTCCATGCCATGCAGTGATGCTCCCAAGTGCAGAATTTGCTGAGCTGATGGTTGGTGTGTGAGGCAAAGAGGTCGACCTCTGGGGTTCCCCATTTCTGAGTTATTAGTAAGAAGGTGTTTCTGTTGAGCTGCCACTTGTGGGGGTCCAACAGAACTGGTCTGCCAGGGAGTTGAGAGAGCCTGGCAGGTATTGTGCTAACAGATGTAGATGCATGGAAGAGGCTGTGAACCAAAGGGTCATGGCCAGCCTACACAATGGGGGTAGGAGTGAGTTCCTCCCTGCTTGTTGATGCACCACATCAATGTGGTGTTGTCAGTTTTGATCAGGGGAACCCCTGAAGACAGAAGGGATTTGAAAGCTATCAAGGCCTGCTGCACAGCCATCATCTCTTTTAGACTGATGTGCAGGGGGAGTTGCTGGGGGTTCCATTGGCCCTGTATGCACCTACTGTCCAGGTGTGCACCCCAAGCGTAGTCTGATGCGTCTGTGGTGAGGGTCTGGGAGACGGGGTGTGGGGAGAAGGGCAGTCCCTTGTTGTGGGAGCAGGATGTTGCCCACTAAAGAAATTCCTCCTTCAGGCAAGGAATAATAGTTAAAAGAGTTTCCAGATCTTGATAGTGTTGACACCAAAGGCTCTTTAGGTACCATACCACTGAAGATTCCTCATATGCAGTCTGGCATATGGAATAAGGAGTATGCAAGATGCCATGAACCCCAGGACTTGCAGGATTTCCCTTGCAGGAATCTGGGGCCTGGTGGCCAGTTGAGAGAAGTAAGCTGATAGGAAACTTTGTTTCTCTGGTGTTAGGCATGCCATCTGGGATGTTCTGTCCAGACTTGCTCCCAGGAAGACTATCCTTTTGGTGGGTACCCGTTTGGATTTATTTTTCTTGATTGTGTACTCTAAAGAGGTTAGTAGGTCCTTTACAAAGGCCAGGTCTATGAGCAGCTTTTCCTGGCTGTCTGCCTGAATAAGGCAGTCATCTAAGTAGGGGTAAATTTGAATATTTCTGTGTCTGCAAAAAGCAATGGCCAGAGCTAGGCACTTTGTGAAAACCCTGGGAGCAGTAGATAAGCCAAAGGGAAGTGCAGAGAACCGAAAGTGTTGAGATCCTGCCCTCAAGCGAAGATATTTTCTGCAGGACTCCCCGATGGGGATGTGGAGGTAGGCCTCTTTTTAGGTCCAGTGTGACTAGCCAAGCGTCCTTGGATAGCGTGGGTAGCAGCTGCTGGAGGGTGAGCATTTTGAATTTTTGGATCACCAGGAAGGTGTTTAGAATGGATAGATTGAGGATGGGGTGCCAGATGCCCTCTTTTCTAGGTACCAGAAAAAGTATGGAGTAGAAGCCTTGGCCTATCTGCTCTGCAGGAACGTATTCTACAGCTCTCAAGGAGAGCAGGATATGGATTTGCTTTTCAGCCTCTGCCCACTGATTTGGTGGTAGACCTTGCAACCCTTTTGGGGTTGGAAGGAGAATCTGTACCCTAGAGACACAATGTTCAGAGCCCATTGGTCCTTGGTAATGGTGGCCCAGGTGCTTGAGTGAAAGGAAAGTTTTCCTCCTAGGGGTATGTGATGGTGGGCAGAGGTGAGTTTTTACCATAAGGGGGTGGCTTAGAACTCCCTCGGTTTGAAGTGGAGGTAGTCCACTGCTTAGATCTCTGCAACCCATGGGACTGCTGTCTTGGGGGTCTGTTTCCACAGGGCTTAGGCTGGCCCTGTTTACTAGGTGCAGGAAAGGACCAGTGCTTGGAAGGAAAATGCTTGCTGAACCTAGGAGGCTGTACCAGTAAGAAATCTTTAACAGTCTGCATAGATTTTGCTTTTTCTTCCATCTTTTTTAACAACCTCTTCTGCTTTAGTACCAAATAAGTTATCTTTGCGCAAGGGTGCATCCAACAATTTTGATTTGACATGGCCTGGCAGGGGTTGTTTCTAAAGCCATGCATGTCTTCTAATGACAGATCCAGTGACTGCTGCCCTGCAAGAAGCTTCTAGGGTGTCAAAACCGCAGTGCAAAGTGTGTTTAGTTACTTGATCAGCAGAGTGCATTAATTCCTGTAAATCTTTAGATTCTGCCCATGCAAGAAAGGAGGACATTTTTTGTTTAAGGAGTTCCAAGGTATGTTGCTGATATTTAAGCATATGGAACTGACAATTTAGTGTCCTGATAGCAAGAGTAGCTGAGGTGTTTACTTTTTTACCCCATCTGTCCAGTGCTCTGAAATCCTTGTCTGAGGGGGTGGGATTCTTAGCTGAAGTAGCTTTAACCTCTTTTGGGCCTTGAGTAATTACCTCAGGGTCCGCTATTGGGTTTTTAAAGAGATATTTGTGAGAGTCACGGACTCTGTAGTACCTGTTTGGCTTTCTGGAAGCAGGAGGGAGGGCGTCTGGAGTCAAGCTGGATTCAAGGAAGACATCATCCACCACATTTAGGACTGGGGGGATGGCTAAGGGCCTGTGCTGTGGAAGGTCCAGGAACTCTCGGAGTCTCTTTTTAGATTGTGGGTAGTCTTTGACTCTCCCATTTGAAATGGTCCCTTAAAGTATGCAGGGTTTCCCCAAAGGAAAAATCCTCTGGGGGAGAGGCTGAAGGAATAGATTCCTCTGCATCAGAATCCTCACATGCAGAGAGGGGCTGCATGTCTTTATAGTCAGATGCATTAGATTTATCTGACTCTTCTTCAGACAACACTTTTGGAGACAGATCTATTTTTCTTTTTGAGGGAGTGGCTTGGCTTCCTCTAATCAGCATGCTAAGGTCCTCTGCCATTTTAAGCATTTGTGACTGAGGCAGGGGAGCAGGCACCAAAGAATGGCTGGAAGTTGGTTTCTTGGAGGTGGTTCGACCCCTGAGCCTAAGGAACTCAGTTATTTTAGAAAGAACGGTAGCCGTAAAAGAAGGCGTCAGTTTATCTCTGGATTCGGTGTTGCGAAGGACTTCCTCAGAACCTGGTGCCTGCACAGCAGCTCTGGACCCATCCAAAGTAGAGATGACTGCAGGATCCTTAGATAAAGAAGAGTTCTGCGGCACACCAGACTCTGAAAGGGTCTCGGTAGAGGCTTGCAAATTAAATGAAGCGGGCATCAGGGGCTGCAATAGCACCTCACTGAATTCTGGAGGACTGACTACCAGCTTGGCAGTAGCATCGTCGGAAGGTTTAGTCCTATGCGGTCTGTCTCTGTCTTTATCTTTACATTTTTTCAGAAGGTCTGCTGTTGGATGGCTTATGGAAGCCATATTGGAATTTGAGGACTGCAAATGGAAATATCTGGCTACAATAAGGGCCCAACGACAAATAGTTCTGGCATTAAACAAAGCACAGAACCGACAACGAGGGACGTCATGGTCTGGGCCTAGACAAGTGACGCAGTAGGAATGGAAGTCCCAGTGTGGTTATTTGCTTTCCACAGGTGAGACAATTATTAACTTTTTCTGACGTTGGTTAGTGCAAGAAAAAAGGATCCCCAACAGGGTACTTAGCTTTCGAAGACTAACTTCAATTCGGAAATGAAACTCAGGTAGTGGCCGACCAGCACTCATGCAAACTGCTTCTGCTTCAGGCTCTACAGCAAAAAAGACTGATGTAAAGGCATCGGGTGCCTTCCTTTATACCACTGATGACCTGACTTCAGTCTTCAAGTGACAGTAACCGACGCAGAAATACTAAGTCTCTGGTATTCAGGCCAGTCGAGGGCTACTCCAGCAGGGATAACCCAAATGTGATGACTGCAACAGTGAAACACGAAAAACATCTGAGGTGGTAGAATTAACAAGTTAACAGAGATGCTAGCAGGACAAATCAAATCTAAGGACTATGAGAAAGAAGCTTGGTATCCAAGTCAGTCTGGCAAAAACTTATTTTTGGAAGACACTGGAAGAACAGAAAAGAATCCAGCATAATACAAGAGAAACCAGAACTACTGAGGGCTCCCTACTGTGAAATTCCACATTTGCAAGACATAGGCTTCACTGATGGGTACTTCACTGGTTAACATTTAAGCAGTTTGAAGCTGTAGAAGTGCCTACTACTATAGCATGTTCTAATTTGATGACAAGCCTGTGTCCTAGGAAAGAGGCCTACTGACTGGTATTATTCTGGGGCAGCCTGCATCTCTTTTATACTGAAGTCAAGTTGCTGTGACTGCCTAAATGCTTGTGACCTTTCTTGATGCCTAGAATGTTTTAGGGAAGATATATTTATGTTAAACTGATTTATGTCCATTAAGATACTCACTTTCAGTTGACATGGACTTCTTATTACCTATTTCTAATGGCAAACAGAAATGCTACAAATGCTTTCTAGCTTGGACAACATTAACCTAGTTTAATCCACATCAAAATATGCAGGTGGTAGTATCTTCTTTTGTACTAAAAGAATGAAGTCCATTTCAGCCTCATTTTATGGTTATCTATATGCCTAACACATTTACAATGACAAAGGGCTTCCGCAAAAAAAGCTTATAAAAATGTGCTTTGAATGGTAATTTTTCCTTTATATTATTTTATTTTGTTAACAAGGATATAGCACTAACCTCATTTTACTGTTTTCAGGCTCCACCTTATAGGACAACATAGAGATGACAACCTTCCAAGAAATCCAATTAAGTTACAGTCTATCGCATGTAGGATCTGTAAAGACTCTGGAGGCAAGATGCACACAAAAACACACATTCATGCAACTCTTCAACCAAAATAGTAGCTCATTTGGCTTTCAAAACATAAATGGTGTTTTCAAGTACTCGGTCAGTCCATAAAGTCATCTCAGGATACAGGCTGTCCCAGACCTTGCAGGATAATCCCAGTCTGTAAGCCTCTTTCCTAGGACCCACTTTCAGCTCCAAGCTCAGGTACTCCCAAGTCCCAACAATACACTCAGAAGCTGTAAGCCTTTCTCCTAGGTCCACTCTCAGCACCACAGACCAAATAAAGTCCTCCAGTGATAATCCACACGTTAGCCCCAGCCAGGCGCTCTCTCAGTTCATGCTCCTTGGTCTTCATTTCAGCACATCACACTACTTCTCTAGTAAAAAACTACCTTATTCTGAATTTAGCCTTCAAGGATACTCTCTTTTATACTGAGGTCAAGCTGCTTTGACTGGCTAACTGCATATGGGACTAGAAGGACGAAAGCGATCTTTGTTAACAATAGGTTATGAAAATAGAATATGATTTTTACAATTGATTTTTTACATGCAAAGTGTATATGTATGAATTTACATATATTTTTGATTTTCCAGCTATGTAGTTTATTGTCTTGGATAAAATCACAGACTTAATAATCCGGTTAAATAAGAGGTACCACATCATTATAAATTTTATTTAAAGTACATAAGGGTTATATTATTATAACAGCTACTAAGTAGCGCAGGACCAGCTCGAATGTCACACTGATGGGGGAAGGGATGTGTATTTAACATGTGTACCAATAACCCTTTGTTTTACAGTACAATAAACCACTCCCTTGCCTGATAAAAAGTATATATATATATATATATATATATATATTTAGAAAGCTTGTAAGGAAACTATTACTATATTTTTGTTTTACTTGGATCACTTGTCTGTGTACTTAAAGGATTTTCGACAACTGGAAACAGACTGCTTGCCTTGCTTGATTTACTTTTGAATTCTGTACAATTATGTTGTTGTGTCTTTTGGCTTATCCCAGTTAGGGGTCGCCACAGCGGAACTGCGGTCCGCTAATGTTTGGTAGTGGATTTTTACGTGTCGAGTTACCAGCCCTGACACACAACCTTCAATGAAGGCACGCCCATTCACGCATGCCTCCACACAGAAGACGTTGTAGCGGAGAATCGAACGCGACAACGTCTTGCTGTGAGGCGACAACGCCACTGCAGCACCACTACTGCGGGTATAATTCTTGTTTTATATTTTTTTTTTACTCAAGACAAGTTTACGTTCGCTACTTCTACTACTTTTGTCTGATCTGATTAATATATAGTGATTAACTAGAGATATATGGACTGAAAATCATCCACACAGAGAAGTTTCTTAAACTGTTTTGTTTTTGGACCCACTACACTTGTTTAGTGGGTTGAGACTTCGGGGATACCATGGGGATTACTTGTTTTTTTTTTTATATTCCCACGTTACACACATTTAAAGTTATATACACATTTTTGTCATCAACATGTTACAAAATCACATTTACAAAGTAAAACATTTTTATGGATTTGACAAGCTCAGAATGTTACACTATAAAAACACTAACATTATTTAAGATAACATAACAGATGACAACAATATGAACAGTATTTATAAATACATACAACATAAGCAAGTGTTAGTAATGTTGTTAGCAGAGTAAGGCAGAGTGATGTGAGCTGTATGCAAGCAGTGGCATAAAGGAAACGAGAGGGGAGGGAAAGCCAGGAAAAGAAAAGAGAACAGCAAAAGAGAAAAAAAAGAGGAGCTGCACACAATAGTAATTTAGTGGTACGAAGAAGGGTAGGATTAAATCCTCCAACTGTCCTCTGTGAGAAGATTAAGGTCAGTATATGATGGGTTATCAGGAAGTGAGTTAGGTACCACTATTATATGTTGGAAACATGCATAAGGCATTTTTGAGTGTTTCTTTAGTTGGGATCTGAATTTAGTGTATTACTTTTTCTTTTGTTGAGTTGGGAGGGATTCCCAAATTTTAAGGTCAAAACTGGAAAAAGTGTGGACAGCATAGTGCAGTCCGGTTGTAGATGCGTGCAGTAAAGCCACACTGGGTGGAAGTGATCTTAAGACTGTACTGTGACACCTGCTTGGAAAGCTGTCTGGCAAGGTATCGAAAAGAGTTTAGACTGAGAAGCTTTTAAGTAAAAACGTTTAATAGTAATTTGGTTCTGTCTTGGAGAGGTAGCCATACTGCATTTTTAGCAGTGAACAATGGCGTTGTATTGTTGGGAGAGGAGAGATAAAGCAACAGATGTGAATGGAGGAAGTCTGGAGGCTTTCCCCGAGTTCTTTTTGTATGTGGATGAGATTATAGGAAGTTACAGTCCAACTGAGAAAAGAGGACTCTCCTTTTCCTACAGCCCATCTTCCAACTGGGGATTGTCTCTAAGTTTTCACTGTCATTGAAAGAGTTTTGGCTTGGTTCCAAAAATCATGGTTTTATTTTGTATTTAAGATTAGCTTACAGCCATTAGCAAAGTGCTGCAAATCTTACTCTGACTGTTTTGGTATAATACAGTTTGAATTGTTGGACATGTGCATTACCATGTCATCAATGTATACAAAATGACTAGGACAGTGAGATCATCATATTGTGGGGGTATCATTCTGGCATTTTCTTATAGACAGCGGTAGTGGCAGATGTTATAGACCTACCTGAACCTGAAGTTTTTGTTATTTAGGAACATTTTTACAACCAAAAAAGGACTGTGCATGTTACTCCTGCAGTGATAACGGACTGAAGTAGCAATGGGTTATCCATCAGGTCAAAGACTTTGATTAACTCAACAAAAATTGAGCTTGTTAGGTGGCCTTTGCTTATGATGCATAGAATGTAATCAGTGAGGGTGTACACTGTAGTCACCGTGCTTTCTGCCAAACTAAACTCTGTACTGTTCATGTGAAGTATGGCTTTTTACGTAAACGTTTAGCTGACGTTACAGCAATTTTTCAAAGATTTTACCAGAGGAGAGCAATATGAATATTGGCCTGAAATAATTCGATTTAGGCACTTTTGGAAGGGGTTTTTGCATTTCATTTCTATGGAAGTGGCATGTCATTGTTGGTTAGGTTAATACTATAAAGGTATCGCAGTGGCATTAGTATATGATATTTAAATAAGGGGATGGACCATAGCAGTACCCCATCTGTACCTTGAGGGCACAGTAGGGATTTGGACAGTAAATATCACAATGTACTTTGTGTTTTGATATAGAAGGAGGGGGTGCAGAGAGGTGGCTTAGGACGTTTTTGATATAAGGGTTGGTTATTTGTCAATCTAGTGGTTGAAAGGAGGCTAAGGAAGTCTGTGTTGATGAACAGGATCTTAAGGTTCAAGAAACAGTGCCATCTTTTAGCAGGTTTCTGTAGGGGTTGTAGCCTATTACTTGAATGATGACTTTCCAAAATTGTTTTAGTTTTTTTTTAAGAAGAGTAGTTTTTCATGTTTGGAGGCATAATGCTATATTCTTCTTGAAGTTTTTATAGCTAAGTTTCTTAGGTTGATGAATGTCTCTTTTCCATTGAAGATGACGTGTTACATTGTCTCCTAGAGGGATTTTAAAGGGATCATAGAGTGGCGCACAGCAACGGTTATTCCGCTCCACAAAGGTGGAGCCACAACAGACCCCAGGAACTATCCCCCTATAAGCCTGACTAGCTTGGTCTGCAAGGCTATGGAGCGCATCATCATGGAACTCATTAACAGACATTGGGAACCTTCAAACACTGGACCCTACCCAGTTTGGGTTTGTTAAGGGCAGATCATGCCTCCTAAACCTGGTGGACTTCTTTGAGACAGTTACCAAGGCTATAGACGAGGGAAAGGTGGTACACACAGCCTACCTAGACCTCGCTAAGGCCTGTGACACCATTCCCCATTCTGGTATTATAGACAAGTTCACCAGCCTGAACATAAACCCCTACGTCACAAGATGGGTTGCCAACTGGCTCACGGACAGAACCCACATGGTGAGAGTTGCGGGAGCTAGGTCCAACTCTAAACCGATTACAAGTGGCATTCCCCAGGGCTCAGTCCTAGGACCCCTCCTGTTCGGCATATAATTCTCAGAGGTACAGGCAAGCACAGGAGGACTATGGCTGACCAAGTTCGCAGACGACTGCAAACTAGGGGCTATAATTGACTCTCCGGCTGACACAGACATCCTCCAAAAAGGTCTCACTGAGATGGATACCTGGTGTCAAAATCATGGCCTCAAGCTAAATGCCAAAAAGTGCATAGTCATCCCCTTTGGAAAAAACAAAGTACCCACAAACTACCACATAGGTGGTAGTCCCCTAAATACAGAAGACGTAATAAGGGATCTGGGGACCCAAGTAAATAGTTATCTCAACTTTGATAATCACATTACCAAAATGGTTAGAAAATCCTATGTGGCCCACCTAATCACAAAAGGGTTCGCATCCAGATCAAAAGAGGTCATTGTGCCCCCTCTACTCATCACTCATCAGACTCATCTTAGAGTGCAATGCCCCATTTGGGATGTACCTTACAAGACACCCACAACAGCTGGAAAGACCACAGAAGTACCTCACCAAGAGGATCAATGGCCTCAAACAGATGCCCTATGTAGCTCGATTGAAGAAACTCCAGTTGTACATGGTTGCATACCGCCTACTCAGAGGTGATCTCTGCTTGACATACAAGGCCATGTCCAACCCAGAATTGATGGACATGCTCCACCTAAAGAAAACCTTATCTCCTCGAGCCACACGCTCTAGGGATCTAAACCTCACCACAACAATAAATAGGACATGCTGGAGGGATAGATTCCTGTCCCAGAGACTTCCCATGCTTTGGAACAATATCCCAATCTACATTAGGCACAGCTCCTTGCTAACACTCTTCAAAAGAAACCTTGACGAGTGGATGAGAAACAAAATTTACCACGGGGATCACTTCAGTGGCTCTGCTGGACAGAGGCACAGGGAACTAATCTAAGGGGGCGGCGAAAGCCAACACATTCTGGCTAGGCTTATATGCCTTCGGGCAGATAGCCTAGTACCCACCTATGAACCTATTATAATCTGATGGCTTATTAAGCTTTTACCAGCCATTTGACCTTAGCAAAGGGCTTATTCTACAGTTGTAGAAGGACCTTTATTAGAGCTGATGCTGTCGCTATGGGGTCTGGGTTTGTCACACATGAAAAAATAAGAACAAGCTGAATGCACTATGAAAATGTTTGTTCAAGAAAAAACTCTTGGCAGAAAAGAAATCTGAGTAAATTGCCTTTTTATTCAGATGTATAAGCATGCCTGTGGAAATGAAAATCAGTCCCTTTGTAGTCAAACTGCAGCTTTACCTGCTGCAAGATACCTCTCAATTCAATATCCTGTTTTGGTTAAGTATCTTTTTTTTTTAAATAAAGGCAAAGAGGTCACTGACTATGACTTGCTTGCTAAACTGATCTTATGTGGTAAATGTCCGGACTTACTAAAATTACTTACCACAGAAACATTGTGTATGCCCATTTTGGGACACTAGGCTTGAAAAATGAAGAATGTTTACTACTTCTTACTTTGCACTGGTGACTTTTTGATGGACACTGAAGGTCACACAAATTAGATACTATGCTTGTCTCAAAAGTAGTGTGTAGGAAGGGCCATATGGAACTGTTATAAGGTCAAAGTAAAAATAGGCAATTAAGAGAGGAAATCAAACCACCTACATTCTGGCAAAGAAAAGTAAAATAAGTTTAGCAAAATAAGTTTTTGCAGGCGATCTTCAGAGGGAAACCGCTTGCTATTCATTTAAAGCATGAACATAAAAAACAAACCCCAAGAAAAAAACCCACAGAAAAGGATTAAATACCAAAAATATAGCAGCATTCATTCTTAATTTAAAGGTTGCTTTGTAGTTAACCGTTCAGTTATAAACCTGTAATTGTACAAATGGGATGTTCAAGGTTATGCAACTAAAAACAAAGAAAGATGATGCATTTTTCTCAGAGGGTGCTAATATAACTAGAGGTGTTTTAACTGAAGTTCTTCTGATCAGAACTGCAGCTAACACGCATACCAGGCTGCCTGATCAGAGAGAGCTGCACTAGCATTACTGACTGCAAGTAGCACAAGAAACCCGGACAAAGCCTAAATTAATGGGGGGACAAAGGTCTAAAATTAGGGACAAATTTTAAAAAGTGCTTGTATAAATTTAGAAAGTAGCTAGGATACCAGATTTTGTGTTATGATGCATTTTCTGAAAGCTATTACGTCTGAAAGTCAAATGTCTGTTATTCATAGCTCTCAACCTTTATGCAGAAGAAACCTGGACAAAGCCAAAAATAGGGGGATAAAGGTCCAAAAATAGGGGCAAATTTTAACTAGTGTTCTTACACCCTTAGAAAGTTACAAGAGGTTTTATGTTAGAATGCATTTTCTGAAGGATGTGAAGTCTAAAACTCAAACAAATGTCATAACATATTGACTTCAATCCTAAATTTTCCAGAAAACCACAATGTTTAGGAGGAATACACCAAAACATTGAGGCAAAAAATCTGGACATTCTGCGAAAATCTAGACATTTGAAAGACTTGACTGCAACACCAACAGCCCAGGTCCGGGAATAAACTCAGACAGCTGAGGATGGTGGTGTTCAGCTCTAAAATGACTAAATATCTTAATTAACACCCCTCTAATTGAGAAGAGAAGGGTTGCAGGCTCCTCAGAGGTGCTGCTATATGATGCTCATTAATGGTAATAGGCAGTGATAAATGCAGAAGAGAAAGATGATGGATGCAGCTGCATTTGGAAATATGATTTGTGCACTGAATAAATGATGTATTGTACTCGTGTAAAAAGAAAGTAGTGAAAAACACCGAGCCCCAAGCACCTTCATAATTACGACAGCTATGACTACCCCAGCGCACTTTTCATAGGCTTTGCCAGGTACAATGTTAAATGAAGGGTTTCAGCTCATTTTCAATTTGATTTAAAGTTATAAATATAAGGAAGCACATTCTGTAACTGAAAACTCCAAGGACATCTGAAGTGCATAGAAGTGTTAATGTAGTAAAATATGAATGAGCTCTGGAACAGAAAAAGTGAAAATAAAATGCTGATAAAAGATGCACTGGGAAGAAATCCACATCTCTACATGCCCCTTTGAACATTTCCTGCAGAAAAGACTAGTAAATGAGTAAGAAAGTAAAATAGTTTGTATCAGGGTATATTCTCAAGAGATAACAACACATCAACAATCTGGCAGCATGTAAAATGGTTTGAGAATGACTGACGCTGAAGAATAAAACACAAAATAACAATCCGGTCCTGGAGGCTAGGGAGAGTAAGTGGCTTATTATCATTGCACAAGTGATCAGTATTAAATTTTGTCAAAGCAGTGTGATCTCAAAGTTGGTACAGAGAAGCAGTGGGGGTGTGGGGGATACTGTCTCCACAGAGGGCTTTTATCTATTTCAAAAATGTTTTTGTTGATATTCTTTTATCGTAACTGTGATTTGCAGTCAAACAATTCCAACACTTTATGATCAAGGTCTTGCAACTCAATCATAAAAACAATTTGAAATTCTTTAGGAAGCTGGCTAAGGAACATGGTTTGTGGGATGCAATAGTAAAAGGAGCATTTTTGTTTTAGTTACCAGGGTCAAGGCTGGATAATTTTATTTTTTTTACCTGTCTTTATTAGCTGGGAAAGTCCAATCGGGATAAAACCCATTTCAGTGGAAGCCCATGAAGAAAAGCTCCATATTCAATACAAAAAATACACAAAAAGTTATGAAAAATTACAGGATTTCAGGAAATGCAAGGGTGAAAAAAAATAAAATAAAAAAAAATAGAAAGAAGGTAACTATAACTGTTACACATAATATATTTCAGTGTGCATGCTTATGAGAGAGTAGACTATTGCATAGATCACACAGAAAGATATACAATGGGCCAGATTCAGGAAGCCTCCGTGTAAGAGTTATAACTCTTACACGGAGGCTGCAGTTAAACTGTGTGATGTCAGCATGTCATGCATATGCATGAGGTGCATGAGGCATGCTGAATCCCACTAGTAACTCTTACACGGTCCGTGTAAGAGAGTAGGGGGCGTGTCTGTAGGCTAAGCCCTGCAAGCGGACACGCCCCCGGAAGACTAGAATGGCTGAAAGTAAACAGCCACGAGAAAGGCCATGAAAATGTGAATAAACACACTACACAACACATGCCCCGATAGACCATCACTGTATAAAGTGAAGAGATGTTATAAAATTAAATTAAAACCTTTTATTTTTTTTAAACCCGTAAATGTTTGCTACTGTGTGCCAGTGCTGGGTGTGCTACTAGCGCAATCACAGTTAGCAGTCAGTGGAAAAGGATATAAGAACTAAATATGCAAAGTAAGCCAAGAAATAATAGCTTAGCGGTAGAGTTGCCGGCCTAAGAGTAGGCAGGCAGGGTTCGAGCCCCTACAACAACCTTTTTTTTTTTGTAAATAAGCACTAAAAAGCCCCCTGACAGTATTGTACAAATGTAAATGTATTCCCTTTTGTAAAATGGAATGAAATAGAGCATATATTTTAAAGTAACAAGAATAAAAATAGTCAGAAATGTACTGATAGCTAAGCTGTTGTGAAACAGAGTGCCCGTAGCTGAGTAGTGTTTCAAAAGCTGCAAACTGCATGCCCGTTGCCAAGCTGCAGTTAGACAGACTGAAACTGTGTGCAATTAGCTTAACATGTGTGTCAGTAGCCAATTAGGATTTACCCCAGCGCACACCGTTTGCACGGCGCTCCCACAAGCTAACTGCCAGTGCGCATGCGTTACCTCCGCGCAAACGAGCGCAGACCTGGTTTTAAGTGCTTAAAAGTGCTTTTGGCATGTTTGATTGACAGGTCCTCAACTCATTCCTGTCAGGAAAATGAAAAATCAGTTGCCAGATTCGAACCCAGGATACCATGCACTAGAGACAAGGAACTAAACCACCAAGCCATGACAGCAATACCTAGAAATGCAGAAATAGCATATATATGGGATAAAACCCAGAATGGAGCATGAGAAAGCATTTTCAGTGAAGTACATACAATTCCAAAACGGACAATCAGAGAAATGTGCGGGAAAAGCGGCATATATAAGCCCCATAGGCGGGAATACACAGCATAACTGATTGTAGAACAGACTTGCAGTCAGCATGAGTGGAGTAGGTGAGGGACGTTGCTTTCGAGCACAGCGTTGGGCGTTGAGGAGTCCAGATACATGGTCTGGCTCCTTGTCCATAATCACGAGGCCCAACTCATGCAGGGCCAGGTCTCATGGGGAGTATATAGGGCAGAGGCGTGGGACCAGTTGGCTCGTGATCTGACCAGTGCTACTGGCATTCCACGCACTGGTGAGCAGGTCCGTCACCACCATGTGGACCTGAAGAGACGCAAGCAGGACCAATTGAACCATTGGATCCAGGAGGCCCGGCAAATGCCCAACGCCCCACTACTGAGTAAGTCACATTTTACTCATGTATGTAAGGATTTCAACCAGCTGATACCATGGAGATGTGTAGTCCAATATTATTCCCTTTGTATTACAGCTGCAGGTGTCCGCTCTGCGAATCGTGAGATGCACGCCAGAAGGCTGGTGCGCTGCGCCACCATGCAGGTTAGTAACCCCACCCAGTACTTGTAAATAAATATTATTATGTACCATGTATCAGAACAGTGCAGTGTATTGATTAAAAGTAATATAATGTGCAAGCAGGAATTGAAAGTCTGCAGGTATGGCTGCAACAAGTTCATCAGTATGCAAGTGTAACTGGAAATATAATTGATAGAATTAAACAGTGCTGTAATACAGATGTCCCATCATTAATTAAATATACTGTAACCTGCAGTAGTCTCAAGAGTACAGCTTCAGAATCTGAGGTAGTCACATGTGAGATATATCCCCTGTTCAAATGCTGAATCATGACAGAAGTGAGGCTGTTGGAAAGTGTTTGAATCACCACAGGTCTAATATGTGAACAAAGCCTAGAACTACCAACCTGAACTGTGAAGTTGCAGAATGTGTGAGAGTGACAGAAAGGCTCATGTATGAATAAATAAAGTAGTAATAACCCCTGAATATATAAGCCTCAGTGTGTTTCTACAGAACTAAATGCATGTGGCAAGTACAAATTAACATCCCAAACTGATTTCAGTGTGTCTGAATCTGGAATGTCTAGGTCAAAATCTGTATATGGTGATAACAGTAAACAATTTGCAGATAGAATGAATGATTATCTGACAGACTAAACAGCCATAGTTGTCCCCTGTCCTGTCATCAAAGTGTAGCAGGATGATGTATCTGATCAAATTCAAAATAAGTAGGATAGTGATGTATGTGTAACAGGTGTAGCATGACAGTCAAATAAAGATTATTTTGAAACATCAGCCTCAACTTAATTGTGTACCTATGAGAAATGTGAATCAATGTGTAACATATGAATGTGTCATCACTTTCTATCCCCACCCAACCCTATAATTCCATATAACAACATCCACTAAATAATGGTATGTGAACATTTCATTAATCATGGACATTTGTCCGTTTCAAACATATATGCATGTCTGTTCGTGCATGTGCCCTGTTCATACCTGCAAATCTGATGGCCTGTTGCCATTAATCAACCCTGCATGTCGTTTGACTGTGTTTTGCTGTTCAAATAATGCATGTGATATTGATATGCCCCTTGTTCAATGGTGTTCATATCTGGGTGTTTGTTTGATGGGAATACCAATGCATGCTGTTACAACTAATCTGAATGGAATAAAATGCCACTAACCCAAACTAACATAACTACTCACAAACCTAGAACGCTTGGGAAGGCAGGTCCCAGCGGACCCACCTCTCCCACCTCAGCTGGCGACTGCACCTGGCACTAGTGCCCAGGCGGACCCTCCGGTGGCCCTGTGCCACCTTCGGGTGGAAGCGCTGCAGGATGGGGCCGCCCCCTCTGCAAGTGTGGCGGAGGGGTTCGGCCCACTCACCCTCCATGGTGTCCGGTCTGTGGTGCAGGGAGATCCAAGACACTGTTCTTGGACCCCACGCCAGCTTGAGGCTCGTGGCACAGCTAACGGCCCCGGCCGTTGCCCGCCCACAGCCCCAGCACAGCCCCGTCCTGGGCTGTGAAGGAACAGTGGCAACTGCCTATGGGTGGGGATATCAGTTCCACTGTTGCCATCTGTGGGCTCGTGCATCTCGGATATCCCAACCTCCGTCCCCGTCAATTGTGTAACCCCCACGTGTGTCATACAGGCCCCTGTATGTCTTGTCTGTCTTGTCTGTTAACCTACCCAACCTACCTCCCAGCTTTACCGACTTCCTTCACCTGTCATACCACTCTCACCTGTAAAAAAAAAAAAAGGGCACTCTGTCCCACAAAAAAATTACGCCCCATACATAGCTGTCCATGTCGCACACATGTCCGCTGGACATCTAAACTGTTAATTACAATTGGCTGTACAACAAATATTAATGTTGTCCTGACACCTCTCTCAGAGGTGGAAGGTTTCAAATGTCTCACCAAAATACATAGAAATATACAGCTGTTGCTGCAAAAGACATGGGCATCTATGGGCCTTACCTACACCCTTCCTGCAAATCCCACGCTTCTTTCCCTACTGTCTTACCCTCTTTGTGACCCCTTTTTCACCACTTTCCTGTCACCCCTTTTTCTTTCAAAGAAAATAGCTGGTGTGCGCTTGTGTTAGCGAGCTCACCGCCAGTGCATGCGTGAGCTCAGCGCAAGCGCAGACCTGGTTTAAAGTGCTTAAAAGTGCCTTTATGGCACTTTGATTGACAGGTCCTGTACTCAGTTTGAAAGTTTGCTAAGAAAAATAAATTCCCACTGTCAGTCTCGAACCCAGGACCTTGGTAACATTAGTCTGTATGACCTACCACTAAGCCATGCCTGCTTTACAAGAACACACTGCTAAAATAAATATAACATGTAATAGTAGGAATCAGTATAAAGGCAATATAGGAGATGTACTATCCAAAGCATGTCAGGTAGAGTTGTAATGGCCAAATTACTGGATTCCCATACTAGTTCAGTGTGAACAGAAACAGCACTGCTACCTGTTAGCTTGTACATAATAATGTACATATGTGAAGGTATGTATATCTACACATACATATATATAAATATATATTAATACATATGAAATATAATCGTAGGTCTCAGTAGCCATACACACTCACTACAGGAAAAAGTTAACATAATTGCTGCAACCTGAATCTGCAACACAGCCTGACCCCTGTGTGACCTACTTACCCTTCTAACTGCTTACAGGTGGCCTCAGCACTTTGATTGACAGGTCCTGTACTCAGTTGGAAAGTTTGCAAAGTAAAAAATTCCCACTGTCAGTCTCGAAACCAAAACCTAGGTAACATTAGTCTGTTTGACCTACCACTAAGCCATGCCTGCTTTGGAAGAACACACTGCTAAAATAAATATAACATGTAATAGTAGGAATCAGTATAAAGGTAATATAGGAGATGTACTATCCAAAGCATGTTTGGTAGAGTTTTAATGGCCAAATTACTGGATTCCCATACTAGTTCAGTGTGAGCAGAAACAGCCCTGCTACCTGTTAGCTTGTACATAATAATGTAAGGTAATGTACATATGTGAAGGTATGTATATCTACACATACATATATATAAATATATATTAATACATATGAAATATAATCGTAGGTCTCAGTAGCCATACACACTCACTACAGGAAACAGTGAAGATATATGCAGCAACCAGAATCTGCAACACAGCCTGGCTCCTGTGAGACCTACTAAGCCCTTTAACTGCTTAAAGGTGCCTCCAGCACTGTGATTGATAGGCCCTATACTCAACTCAAAAGCAGAATATGAGCATACTAGTAGGCCCTACCACAAGACCATTGTAACACTAGTCTGTATGACCTACCACTAAGCCATGACTCTCATACAGGAATATAGTGCTAAATAAGTGGAACATGTAATAGTAGGAATGAAGATAAAGGCAATATAGTATGTCTACTACCCAAAGCATGTCAGGCAGACTTTTATAGTCCCAATTACTGGATTCCCATACTAGAGTAGTGTTAACGGAAACAGCCCTGCTAATTGTTAGCTTGTACCCAATAATGTCAGCTAATGTACATATATGAAAGTATGTATATGTACACAGATATATATATATATATATTTATATAGCAATACATATGACATATAGTTGTAGGTGTCAGTATGCATACACACTCACTACAGGGAACAGGCAAGATAAATGCAGCAACCTGAATCTACAACACAGCATGAAGCATGGGAGATGTACTAACCTTCACACTCACAGAACACTGTCAACAGCATACCAGCATGGTCCACGCCTACAATCTGAAAGGGCAACGCCTATCTCACATACCCTTTATAGCAGTGTCCTGAAATCACAGTGAGACATGCAATTAGTACACACCCAGCTGCTTGCAATTAGCAAATGCTGCCTTACAATTGGTGCAGAGGCCATCACATGGACCTATGCAGATACCTACAAAAGTATTCAGTACCCACACTCCACTCATGCAATACAGTCATTGCACAAACCTAATGAGAAAGAGAGAGAGAGAGAGAGAGAGAGAGAGACAAAATATACAGACAGCCAGCAGCAAACAGCAGCAGCAGCAGCAACAGCAGCAAAATTCAAGCAGCACGAGTGACACACCAAAAGCTGCCACAAACACAGGTAATGCAAAGTAGCAGGTTAATCCTGTGTATACTGTGACACCTCCAAATGTATCATAGTTCACTATCTATAGGTATGTCCATGAGATAGGTTGTGTGTAGATAGTCATGAAATATAAACATATGTAATATTGTTGTACATGTGGGCCATAACTAACACTTCCATAGCTTAGAACACAAGGCCAGTTGTGCATATGATGCAGTAGTTCCCAGGGTCAGTAGAGGTTCCTCCTCATTGGTGTGGGACCACTGTGTATGTATGGCACTGTTCAGGTACATATCCTGTAGTATGGCCAGGATTAATATCAGTCTGTCATGTGGTGCTATGTCCTCCAGGGGTGAATGTAGCACACATCCAGGGATACCATTTCGTAACAGTGATGATATGTGTTCTGCAATGATGAGGGTGGCTCTCACCTGGACATGTGAGAGGATAGGGAGGTTACAGTCATCTGGGATAACTAATAACACGTGTGTAGGACAATGGGGGTACCTGCACCTAAACTGTCTGCAACATTGTTGGCAATATCTGTGCATTTGGTGAATGTGAAGCATCTTAACACTGCAGACAACAGATGCCTTCCGTCATGTGAATCTGCCCTGTGCTGCAGTAGCCTCCTACTATTGTTATACAATATGCCTGTATCTGTAGTCCACTGGACAGGATTAATAAGTGGTGTGCAGTTGTTCTGGGTTAGATAACTGTGCACAGTACATGCAGTATGTGGGATGTCTGTGGTAAGCATATGCAAATGTGCTGGCGGTGTGTGTTGTGGCTTCCACTGGCCCAGTGGGCTGCATGGATAGCATCACTGTCATAACTACTGAATAACTGTGTAATAACATGCATACATAGCAAGGTAGTGTATTGTGCTTGTGGTGTTGTTCAGATATGTATATCCAGGCTGAGTAATGTGTGTCCACATCACAGGGTTGGATGGCAGCACACATCCAGTATGTATGGATGAACACCCAGAATGTGTCACACGTGTCACCTGTGCAGACGCATCTGGCCATTACCTGTGCATCCCCCACAACACACACACATGCAACATATGGCAGAAGTACTATAGCAGTACACACATGTTCATAGGTTCATACTAGGCTATCTGCCCGAGGGCATTTACAAGCCTAGCCCATCGTTTTGTGGCTTACGCCAGCCCTTTAGTATGGGGAACCATACCCATTATTTTGCTGTGCCTCTGTCGAGCAGTGACACTGAGGTAATCCCTGGGGTATATCTGCGATCTCCCATCCATTGGTCAAGATTTCTCTTGAACAAGGCCAGCGAGGTGCTCTGCCTCACATATACCGTGATTTTGTTCCACAGCATAGGGAGTCTTTGGGTGATGAATCTATCCCCCCAGCATGTCCTATTAATAGCCGTGTTGAGGTTTCAGTCTCCTGCCCTTGTGGCTCTGATGGATCTAGATTTTTTTAGGTGAAGCATATTCATCAAATCTGGGTCTGACATGGCCTTGTATGTTGGGCAAAGGTCACCTCTGAGCAAGCGTGCGACTGAATAGAACATACATGGAAATGCTGGAGGGCAAATTCTAACTGAGAGGCTCCTTTACTCTGTAATGAGCTCGAACAGTTGAGAATGAACAGTTCATAGGTTCATACTAGGCTATTTGCCCTAGGGCATTGGTAAGCCTAGTAGAATGTGTTTGTCTTTGCCACCCAATCACAAGTTATGCTGCTATGCCCTTGTCCGACTTTTAGTATACTATGCCTCTGTCTAACAGTGACATAGAAGTGATACCTGGGGTACAACTATGATCTCCATCCACTCATCCAGATTCCTATGGAAGACAGTCAATGAGGGACTCTGCCTAACCAGTAGTGTGAGCTCATTACAGAGTGAAGGGAGCCTCTTGGTTAGGAATATGCCCCTCCAGCATGTCCATGTATGTCAGTGCTGAGGTCCAGCTCTCCTGAGCATGTGGCTGTATGGGACTCTGATTGCCTGAGGTACATCACGTTCATTACTGCTAGGTAGGACATGGCTGTATATGGCATGCACAGATTGCCCCTGAACAGGCAGTATGCCACTGAGTCCAGCTGGATTCACTTTACCTGGGCAGCATATGACATCTGTGTGAGCCATTGCATCCCCTTGATGATGTACTGTTGTCCTGTACCAGTTGCTGTAGGTGTCTGGTTAGGTACATCCCAAAAGGTGCATTGTACACAATTATAGGCCTGATGATGGATGAGTACAGAGGCACAATGACCTCCCCTGCCATACATGTGAATCAGTCATGATTAGCTGGGCTATATAACATGTCTGTCAATCCATGTTGGCCATGTGGTAGACAAATGACAGACTGCTACCATGTTTCTTCCCCAGGTCCCCAACTACGTCTACTGTACTCAATGGCCTAACACCTATGTTGTACTGTGCCACCAATGTGGAGGCGTGGGAATCTGCATTGAATACTGATACTCCCCGTCCCTTGTTCAAGTGTTGTGGCCGACAAGAATGGTAACAGCTATAACGTGGTAGTACTGGTGTGCTCCTGTGAAACCTGAAACAGGTTCATGTTACTGCACAGATATCGATGTCCAGAATGCTAGGTAGGGTTTTGGGTGCGTGCATCCTTGGGTCTAGACGTCCAGTGTTGAGTAGCATCACTCTTACTTCCTCATCCTTTGTGATACAAATGGATGTGGGTTTGCCTTATGAGCCTTGCCTAATACAGGCACTATGGGTGTAGCAGGAGGCTCCGCCAAATGTTAATAGGACTGTGGTGACAGGTGCAAGCTGTCCCTAGCAAAGCATACCACCCCAAGATGGCAGGCATTGGCACACCTGTGAATGACACCAGTATGTCAGTCAATTGTTGGAAGGGATCATCGTGCCTTGATATTGTGGCATTGTTCTAGGTGAGGGTAGGATGCTACTCAAGGTCAGGGTCAAACTGTCCCGGCTACGTGCTCAGAGAGCTCTGTAATGTCTCATGTCATGTAGTCCAGGGAGGAATGTGTCAGGCCATTCACAGCAGCATGGACATTGACTGAGTCATACCTGTACCTGCCTTGCGGTTACCTGACTGTTTGTGTTATGTGGCAGGTCATAGTGCCTGACAGGCTGCACACCGTGACCCTCACCTCGTTAAGCCTGGTGAACGTGATGTGAGTGTGCCTGATGATAGAGGCACCTAGTACAGGTGTATGAGGTGTGTTGTTAACTGTTAATGGCTGTGAGTGTTCAGCACATTGGCTTTGTGTGATATGTGATGTACATGTTCGTTTATGTGGTAGTGGTTGCCTGGATGTCTGCATAGGAGGTCTCTGCTGCATAGGCAGAGCTGTGGTCTGAGCCTACAAGTATGATCATGTGTGATCATGTGTTAGGTCCGCTGTTGTGTTAGGTCTACGTGAGACTGGAAGTGTAGTGAGTGATCCCCTTTGCCACGTGACGGGTTACGGCGGTATTGAGTAGACAGAGCCTAGCCTCCAGTCTGGTATATGGTTGCATCACTCACATGAGTTTGAATTTGTTGTTAGGAGGAGGGGGTTGTCTGTGTACATGCATCTGTTCTAACATTGTCTCTGGAGTACCACACTCACCAGCTGGACTGAGGAGGGAACTGACAACTGACCTCTGGACATGCTAGAATACTATTGTGAACTCTGTAATCACTAATGATTGAAAACAAGGTCCAGTGGGGAGTGAGGGTGTACTGACATTACCTACAACTGCTGACTGATATAAAAGCGTCAGTGAGCAAATGCCAGGTAACCTAAGTGCAATGTGTCACAATGAAGTAAATGCAACAATGACAAGCAGTCACTTGCTGTCATGTGTAACATGGAAGTACATACAGTAAGCAATGCAGATAACAGTAGTGAGTCACAGATGTGTTGCAAAGATGTGTACTATGTGGAAGTAGCATACCAGTGAAATAACAAGCTAACAGATAACAAGCATATAAACAAAGGTAGATGCAGGAGGCCTGGATGTAGTGTTTGCTACAACAAACAAGGTGTAGCAATGTCAGTAAGATACAGCTCAGATATGCAGGCACTATAAACCTGATACCAGATGTCCCCAGCTATGAATGGCAGAGTACAGCCTATTGTCACACATGAGTGCAGACCACAAACCTCGTTAATGTTAAATAACTGGCATAAAGGCCAACTGCCCATACCAGAAGTAATACACTTGTACACTGGGCCCACAATCAGCAGTTCCCAACTTCAATGGATGAAAGATATGTGTCCTGCCACCACAGTGCTTGCCACCAACCTCCCTAATGTAAAACAACTGGTCTGAAGGCCAAGTACTTAGTACAAATGACATAGAATGATAGCTACACTGTAATCAGGTTTTAACCAATCAGTAATAAGTAGAAGTTAACACTCCCTGTATAGAATGTGTACCATGTATTGTTGAGATACTATGCTGATAACCTGTTTGTGTACCTTTCCAGATAGACATGGCACCTAAAAAGAAATCCTGTGTACTCTGCTGCAGAGGATGACGTGATCCACCAGAGCCTGGTGCGTGACTATGCCATCCTGTTCTCACGCACCACCCAGAATCAGCAGGAGAGGTCTGCACTGTGGCAAAGCCTTGTTAGCAGGATAAATGATGTTGGCATGCATGATAGGACATATGAGCAGGTGAGACATCACTGCAGTGATTTGATAAGAAATGTCCGCCAGCGTGCTGCAGATATCCGCAGGCAACAGGCTGCCACAGGTGGGGTGGCCACACATCCCCTCACCAGACAGGAGGGGCTACTGCTAAGTGTTGTGGATCCAGCCCCAGAACAACAGCAACCATCATGCATCCTGATGGAGGTTGGATCCACACAGCAGCAAGACAGCGGCGTGCAGGTAAGATGCCATATTCATTTATTGTTATTACTTTTACATTTGTTGACCCAGATAGTCTAGCTGGATATAAGTTCATTTTCAGTAGAGGCCTGTGGAGAAAAGCTCCACACATAACGTAATAAAGGCAGACAGACAAGTTGTCAATACAGACAGCCAACATAATAGAATTGTACACCAGCCTGTTAATTAAATAAACATACATGTAAGGAAGTCAAACAGTTTAGAGTCATACACAATGTACCGTTGGTTTCAAAGCAATCCTACCTAAAGCATAATGGTTATGCAATAAGGCAAAAGCCATATACATAATAGTTAGGGCTCAGAATGGTAGAGAAGTAGAAGGAGTATGACAGATACAATGATATGGAAGAGGCAGGAGTCAAGAAGGGAAGTGAGGAAAAGAAGGAAGACAGTCAAGAGGAGGTAGGAGGGATGGGAGAAGTAGGTCAGAGCATAGAAGGACATCAAGGTGAAAGAAACAGGGTAGAAGCTAGTTTCTATGCACAATGAGGGGTTAAAGGTGAAGAGAGCGAGGGAGAGGGACGTTAGCCTGGACTCCAAGAAGAACAAAGCCAGTGGTTTTGGAAGTACAATTGGAGTTGACGCTTGAAGAGAGGTAAGGGTGAGATTAGAGTTAACTCCTGGTATGTACATATGACTGTTCTGTACGCTGTTACTTCATGCACGCATAAGGTGTGCATGTGGTATGTATCTGTCATCATGATATATATACAGACATGATGTGCAGCTGATGTGTATAAGGGAACTAGTGTACTACTGTACTGTATCATGTGCAAAACAAATGGCACACATGTGCCCACTGACATTACTCTTCCAGGTCCCTCCCATGTAGCAACGAGGCAGGCCATACATGCTGGTGAGTCTTTTTAACAGTATCTGTAAGACAATTTATAAAACTAGGAAGAGTAGTGTAACTCTGTAGTAGACATGTTGGTGACTGTGTACACAATAACTGTAATTGACAGGTAGTAAATTGAGTAGTGTAACACGGTACTGATGTGTGTGTTTACTGTGGGGTGTGCATGTGTGCAAGTGTGCCTGTGCCCAAGTGTGCATGTGTGTTAGTGTCCATGAGTGCATGTGTCCATTTCTGAATGTGTGCATTAGTATTGAAGTGCATCTCTTTCAAATATGTATTGAGACTGTAATCTGTGTTCCATGTTTTCCTCCCGTAGGTTCTGGTGCTGCTCTGGTGACCTGCAGCAGGGAACCTGAATCTTGTGCCCCAGGTACTGATGATGATGAAATGTCTGTAATGGTGCAGGAAGGTGTGTCTGGGTCCGCCATTGGTCAGCCAATTGACAGTACACAGCTTTCAACCCCGTCAATGCGCACAGTCATCCTGCCGTTACATCCTTTATCACCATTGTCCCTAGGTGATGGACAGTCAGCAGTGGGCATAGATCAGGGTAATGTGGTACCTGTGGCACATGCATCCTCACAAGGCAGCCATGTGCAGAGGCCTCCAATGGTACCACGCAGACAGTCGCCCATGGGTTCTCGTGGGGCATCCGTGGCCGTACTGCCTCTGGCCGACGTGCCCAAGGAGGTATGTCAACCTCCACTATGTTTAGAACTGTCATGCAGGCACAGGCACGTATGGAAAGGTACACCAGACAGGGTCTGAGGGAGCTGAGAGCATGTCGCATAGCCATGACAGACGGCATGCATGATGTTGCGAATGCTAGCCGTAACTTCACAGATGTCGTTGACAGACGTTGTGGGGCCATACAACAGCTGCTCCACAACCAGATGTCCATGGGCCAGGGCGATGGTGTGCGTTTGCGGCCGACGCGGCGTATGCCAGCAAGAGCACCAGCTGGCAGTGGCAGCGACGACAACGGGCCCACTCGCGGCTCAAGTGCCAGCACCAGCCCCAGCAATGCTGGGTCTGTGCTGTCATCCAGACGCCCCAGGAGACCACGTGCACGTGGCTCTGGACAGTCCCAACAGGGAACTGTGTCCAGTCAACACACCCCTGCTTCCGATGACAGTACCCAGTCTGGGTTAGTACCGGATACTGCCCGTAGCACCCTTGCCAGGCACAGATACCGTGTCCGTGCCCACAGACACTGATCTGGATGACCTGACAGGTGCAGTCTGTGGCTGTCCACAAAACCCTGTACATGGCAGCCATTATGTGGGACTGTGTGCGTGCTTACACACATGCAGAAACCTAACACCTAGGGCAAACACATACACACACACACTGCACCAACAACGGTCCACCCTGTACTGCTACCTAACCCACACCCTGTGCATATGATGACACTGTGCCACCTCCTGCATACTACAACATCAGTGCAGGTAAAGGTAAACACGTTGCTGATGCACAGGGTGACTACATAGATGTGTATAAGTAGTAACATGTTGGTAACTGTTGTGTGTTGCAGTATAAATGTGTGTATATCCCATCTGTCCTGCTGCAGTAACTGTATGAATGTCCTCAATTGTTATCTGCACCCATACTACTTAACAAAGTGTACCAGCTGCACACCATCACATGCTAACATTGACTATGGCAATGTGCATCTTGTGCTGTTATGTAGATTCAGCTACATGTATCTGTTTTGTCACACATGCATTTATACACACCCTGCTACCCACACACATGCACACGCTCACCTGCCATTCCCATTATTTATCACCCTACATGAGTAGCTGTTGATACATGACAGGTACACATTTCAGAAGTGCACTATGTTGTTTACTACTGGCATCCTTCTCTACCTGTACTCACAGGGTGCAGGCAACCTCATCAGTTGGAAGATGTAATGTGTATCAGGTACTGTAGTACCCTGATTGCCACAGCAAACATGTTTCCCATACGGAAATGCACACACAGACACATCCCACATCCACACACTTGCCACATTCAGGCTTCAGAACACTATCTAGGTATATTCGGTACATGTGTTACAGTAGCATGTAACACTATACTGAGTACTGGCAGTTAGTTGTCTGTTGTCATGTTGTCTGTATAGAATAAAAGAATTGTTTGATTATCCTACTCCGTTTTGTGGACATTACTTGAACAAGTGTTACCTTACATGTGTTATCAGTACCAACACCTTCTGTTTTGTAGTTTTGTTTGTATAGGGTGCTATCAACATCACTGCTTGTTAAGGGTAATGACCACCCTGCAGTGCATAGCCCCATGTGGCAAAAGCCACATCCCACCCCATCATTGTGCACACACACTAACCCCACCAACAGTAAAACACATACTTTCCATTTGCAAGATTCAAACCCATACCTAACTGTGCAATGACAGTAGAAACAGACACATTAGCAGAGTGTGCTATTTGCAGTAGTTGGAGAAATCTTTACTAATGCTGTACTTAGAGGGTGCTGACATCATCTGTGTGTAGGAGGAGGGATGTGCACCCTGTAGTGTGTTCTCCCAGTTGGCAAAAGGCAGTTAACCCTCCCAGCATAGTGCACACACATAAACCTCACTCATACATTCCCTTTGCAGGATTCAAACCCCCACCTAACTACGTTATGACACTGAAGAAAGACACATTAGCAGAGCGCGCTATGCAAATTAATGGAGGACTTTACTACAGGTGATATAGTTATACAGTCCTGACATCATCACTGTTTCAAAAGGGGGATCTGCATCCTGTACGATACTGTCACGGTTGCTAATAGGGACATTTCCCACATACACACATCGATGTGTTGGAGGTTTGCATATGTGGGGGATCCAGAACACCAGTGTGATTAGTATATGGTTTGATTGCAACAATGAGGGATATACTCCCAGTGGTGAGCAGTTTTTACTCATGTTTGTAAAGATCAGCTCTAGTATATCTGCCCGTCTTGTGGGAAGGTTGGTTACCTGTTCCATAGCCAAAGAATGTCTGATCAATGGGAACCTTAGAGCTTGGGTATTGTGGCCTGTGTAATGTACACAGTCTATGTTTGGGTAGCTGGCATCACCCAGTATGATGGTGTTTGCAGAGTAATCTAAACTCTCCTGTGTCAGCATGAAGGCTGTGTGGGAGACCTGAGTTTGAGAGGGTGCTGTAAGAGCTCCTCTGTGTCTCTTTCCATGTGGTCCAGGGAGGTGCGTCCCAACAGGTAGCTGACTGTGACCCTCCCTTGCTCTGTCTGGAGGGCGGCACGTCTGTCAACAGCTCATGTCAAGCAAGTGCACACCCCTCATAAATGATGTGGAAACCTTCAAAGGCCCAAGGCCTGTTGAAAATATGGACCAGACTGCAGATACCTGTATAGAGGCATTCTGTGGACACATTCAGGAATGCATGGATCATGAAGCCACATATGAAAGCATGACCCAATTCTCCAAAGGCAGATGTCCTGGGCGCCGGACACCACCCATAAACACACTATACAATAGAAGGATGGCGCCACTACATGATACAACAACCTCCCAAAATGTGAAGGCACCACTGATGAGTATTGGAAGACAACTACAGGCACCCATATGATTGTCTAAGGCCATCTTTGAGAGAGGATTCCACAAGCCACTGAGGATAATCACAAGGCTGCCTGTAGTTATGTTAGTAACCTGGGTGGTACTACCCAGATATGCTCAGAGGTAATACAATATGTCACACAAAATATAAAACACACAGACATTGCCATCATCCTAGTGGACATGTTCAATGCTGCCTTCTCTCCCCACCACACCAAAAGGGAACATATGTCTCGCATCACAGTGCTTCCCCCCCTGACATCACAGATGCTCAGGTAAGAGATGCCCTTCCCAAAGCAATAAACACTGCATCAATGGGACCAGACAGTGTCCCAGGCTGTGTCCTACATGCACCACAAGAAGAGCTACACCCAGACATAACACCACTGTTCAATCCCAGCCTTAATACATGATATGTGGCCAGAGAGTGGCATACAGCAACAGTGGTCCCTCAACATGCAGGTGGTGCCGTCACGGATCCTGGACACTACTCGCCCCATATGTCTGACTAGCTTTGTCTGCAAAGCTATGGCAAGAATCATCAAGAACCTCACATATCTAGATATTGTGGACCTACAGACATGTCACCATACACAGTTTGGCTTTGTCAATGGCAAATCCTGCCTATCAAACCTGTTTGCTTTGTTTGAAACAGTCACCAAGGCCACTGTCAAGGGGTAGGAGGTCCATACAGCCTACCTGGACCTTGCATAAGCCTTGGATACAATACCCCACTTGTGCATTCTAGGGAAGCTCACCAGTGTACATATTAACCCCTATGTCACTATGGGTATTGCACAGTGGCTCAAGGGCAGAACACACATGGTAGAATTGCTGGAGCCATGTCAGCCTCCAACCTGGTACAAGTGGTGTCCCACAAGGCAAAGCCCTAGGGGCTGTCATGTTCATTATATATTTGTCATAGGTACAGGCCAACATGGAAGTACTGTGGCTCAGCAAGTCACAGGTGACTGCAGACTGAACACCATAATCAACTCAACAGCTAACACACGCATCCTCCAAAAGGGACTCTTGCAAACACACGACTTGTGCCACAGCCATGGCCTTAACGTGAATGACAGAAAGAGTATAGTCATCCCCTTTGTCAAACACTAAATGACCACAATGTACCACATATGTGTTAATCCAGTAAGTGCAGACCAAGGAATTATGGACCTTGGGGTACACAGGTTGATAGCATTCTACCATTTGACAACAACATGGACAAAGTGGTTAGGTAAGCATGTGATATGGGCCACATCATCATGGGATCCACATGTAGGCCAGGGGAGGACATTGTGCCCCTTTACTCATCCCTCATCATGCCCATAATTGACTATGATGAACCTGTCGGCATGCACCTTACCAGACACCTGCAGCAACTGGGGCTACCACATATCTACCTCGACAAGGGGATCAAAGTGCTCAAACAGATGCCACATACTGACTGGTTAAAGTAGCAGCAGCTGTACTCAGTGACATACTGACTCTTCATAGGCAATCTGTGCCTGACATAGAAGGCCAGGTCATACCCTCACGTAATGGCCATGCTGCATCTCAGAATATCCAGATCCCACCAGGATACACGCTGGAAATACTTGAACTTCAGGAGTGATATACATAGGACATGGTGGAGGGGCACATTCACAACTCAGAGGCACCCTTCATTCCTGATTATTATCCCAATAGAGGTTAGGTGGACTGACTCAGTGACTATCTTCAAGAGCGATATTAATGACTGGATGTGACATTGTAGGGTTACGCTGGGTATCACTTATGTGTCACTGTGAGAAAGAGGCACAGTATACTAACCTTGGAAAAGGGCATAGCAAGACAGATTCACAATGCATGTTGAAAAGCACGCACATTCTGGCTAGGTGGATACATGCCCTGGGCAGATATCCCTGTACGAACCTATGGACCTATGTCTCTTTTCACCATTGGCCCTATGTGCTGTCAATCACCAATGTAATCTCAATACTCGGTAGCATGTGCAAAGGTCAGTTGTCAGTCACCTCTATGGTACAGTTGTGGAATATGTGTGTCATGTAGTAATGTCACAGCTGCCACATGTACACAGTCAACCCTATCCCCTACCCATTGATGTACATCACATGTATGAGATGGAAACACATGGCCAAACTGTAACAGCAACATACAAGTCAGTCAGATGCATGGACACATATGACTCAGCCATTGTCCATGCCACCACAGCTGATGTGGGATGTCGCTCACTGGGATACGTGATAGGGAACATGGAAGGGATCACTGAGCAAGTGACACAGGCTGGTAGACCCCTGACCTTGGTTGGCATCAGACCCTCACCAGGGATTCCGAAAAATTACTGAATGCTAATGAATAAGTGTATCTACAACACCATAGCTGAATGGTTCTTAGCATGCAGTCACTGCATTGCTATGGAATACTGTCTTACCACTCCCACAAAAGGTGAGAACATGCAGCTCCTGTACATTAACAACATGTAGACTTTATGCCCCAGACCAGGTGTGCATCCCTCACTACTAGGCTGATAGCATCTACATCTCACACTGTATATACACATCCCACATGCAGCATCTGCACAGAAGACCACGGTCATAATGTTACCCTGTGCAAATACCATGTATTCACATGTGGCAGGCATCACACATGGTAACTATTGAAAGTCTCAGGTACATATGTGTATTTGGCACACACATACATCATGTGTTCATTGCCATAACCAGTGTAATCAATGTCATGCATTATTGTGAGGGACAACCCACACACATGGGCATTCTGTGTGTGCACAACACACATGGCATGTCTGTAATCAAAAGCCATACATAATTGTGATATCGTTTAGAAATGGGTATGTGCATCCTGTAGTGTGTTTTCCCAGTTGCCAAAAGGGATGTTTCTTTCATACACACTTACCCCCCTTCACACACACTTGCCACCTGCTGGATTCAAACCCCTACCTAACTATGTTATGCCACTAGAGACGGACGCATTAGCACAGCGTGCTATTCGCATTACTGGGGAATGTCCTTTCCCCTGATATACTTGTAGGGTGCTGACATCATCAGAGTTTAGAAAGTGGAATGATCATCCTGTGGTGTGTTTTCCCAGTTGCCAAAAGGGATGTTTCTTTCATACACCCTTACACACACCCCCCTTCACACACACTTGCCACCTGCTGGATTCAAACCCCTACCTAACTATGTTATGATACTAGAGACGGACGCATTAGCACAGCGCGCTATTCGGATTACTGAGAGAATCCTTTTCTCCAATATACTTATAGGGTGCTTACATGATCAGTGTCTAGAAAGGGGGATGAGCATCCTCTGGTGTGTTTTCACATTTGCTAGGGGTAACATTTGGACCAAGTGTGTGAGCATGCCCAGTTCAGCCTTCCTGTGGCATGTTGTGTGAAAGATGTCTCATTTATCTAAGTGTGTGAGCATGCCCAGTGTGGGCTTTACATATGTTGAACTCTGCAGCCCATCACATTTGTGGATGAGTGTGACCTTCAACAAATACCTCCAGTTTATGGTTGTGTGTTCTGTGCCATGTTGTGTAGTTACTGTCCGAATGCTTTTGTGTGAACAAAACTGGGAGTATACTGTGCCTGCAGGTTTTGCATGGGATACTTTGCACACAATTGTCAACATCCGTTCATACTGACCTAACACTGTAGCACTGTCTAGTGTAGTGTTTTAGTACTTTCACTGTGGTGGTCAGTATCCTGGGCTTCAGTCCTATCACTGATTTACATTTTCATAGTGTGCACAACAGGCTGGTTAGGGTCCAGTTGTGCACATCTGCACAAAGGCAGTGCCTCTACAGACCCTGTTAATTGCTGCCCCATAAGCTTAACAAGTGTAGTCTGCAAATCTATGGAGAGGATCATAATTGAGTTCATAAACAAAGATATAGGGGACATGCAGACATTGTACCCATCCCATTTTGGCTTGGTCAGGGGCAGATCATGCCTTTTGTACTGTGTTGACATCTTCAAATTGGTCACTTAGGCCATTGTTGGGGAAAGGCAGTCCATACAGCCTACCTTGGCCCTGCTAACACTTTCAACACAATACCCCACTCAGGTATTGTGGAAAACCCTAACAACTGAAATGTAAACCCATATGTCACTAGATGGGTTGCAAACTGGCTTAAGGACGGGACCCACAGGGTTAGAGTTGCTGGCACTATGTTAGACTCCAGGCTGGTCACAGGTGGTGTCACACAGGGCTCAGTCCTTGGCCACCATTGTTTGTCATGTACTTCCCAGGAGTACAGGCCAACATGGGAGGGCTTTGGATGACAATGTTAGCAGATGACTGCACACTGGGCACCATAGTGGACAGTGCATCACACACAGATATCATTCAGAAGGGACTCACAGTAACTGATAGCTGGTGCCAGGGCCATGGCCTGAAGTCAGAGTGCACAACATGTGTAGACATACCCTTCAGGAAAAGCAAGGTGACCCCAAGCTACAATATAGGTGGCAATCCTCTAAGCACAGAGGAGGTTATCATGGACCTGGGGACCCAGGTTGACATTCGCCATTCTTCTGAGACTCACATTGCTAAAGTGGCTAGGAAGACCTTCTACATTGCCCACCTGATAAGGATGGGATTCACATCCAGCTCTAGTGGGTCATTGTTCCCTGTACTCTTCAGTTATCAGACCGGTGATCGAGTCAAATGCCCTATTGTGGCTGTATCTCACCCAACATCTGCAGCAATTGGAGACACCCTGACTGTCCCCCACCTAAAGGATCAAGGAACCACAACAGCTGTCATATGCTGCCAGATTGAAGACACTCACACTCTATTCACTCACATACTGTCTGCTTAGAGGTGACATGTGCCTGACATGCGAGGCCATGTCCAAACAGGGATTAATGGACATGCTCCACCTCAGACTCAGCAGATCCACCTGAACCACTAGTGCAGGTGACTGACACCTTAGCAGGGATGTATGTTGGACATACAGGAGGGATGGAGTTATCACCGGAGACTCCTATGCTGTGGAATACAATCCTGGTCCATTTGAGGCAGAGCACCTTGCTGGCTGTGTTCAAGAGGTATCTTGACCTAATGCTAGTCGGAGAATGTGTTTGTCCATCAACACATTGTAAGCGTAGTTTGACATGTCATATGTCTTGTTTAGTATACTGTGCCTCTGTCTACCTGTGACATAACATTGATACCCAGGGTAAACCTCCCATCTCCCATCCACTCATTAGGATTCCTGTTGAGCGGACTCAACAAGTGTCTTTATGGACAACCTGTACTGGTAGTTTACTCATGTGTGGGGGTGGCTTCTGTGTTTTGGATAATGCAGTACAGCCTGCCCTATATATGTCAGTGCTGGGGTTCAGGTCCCTCATGTGCATAGCTCCCTGCCATTCAGATTGTACAAGGTGCAGCATGTGCATTGATTCCAGCTTGGACATGGCTTTCTACATCAGGCACAGCTTGCATCTGGGTGGACAGCATGGCAGTGTGTGGAGCTGCACTCTGTTTAATCAGACTACACATTACATGTGTTCCAGCTCTGTCATACTCCTGGTGAGGTACTGTTGTGGACTTTATAGGTGCTGGATGTGTGTGCATGAGGCACACCCCACAGGGGCTGTTGTGGTCATTTCTACTGCTGATGAAAGATAACTGCAAAACCGGAATGACCTCCCTTAGCTAGATGTCAGACAGCATGGACCATACAATCACAACTGGAAACAGGACCCTCTCCACAAAGGGAAAGTGTCCTGTCTGGTGGACCCCAGCCATAAACAAACTGTATGACAGATGAGGGTTACTAATGCAAGACAGAGCTACATCTCCAAAAGGGAAGACAACTGAGATCAGCACTAGTAGAAAGCTACATTATCTCATGAAGACATGCAAGGTCAACTTGGGGACATAAATCACCAAAGACAATGAAGGTAACCACACTGCTTTCTTCAGTTATGTCAGACACCTGGTTGTGAACCCTCGGATATGCTCAGAGTTGGTACACAACAACATATATTCCAGTGACCTGACAGATATTGTCAACATTCCGGCGGACAGCTTCAGTGCGATGTACCCCCTCCCTCACCCCCAAAACAAGATAGTTATCACTGCTGTATGTAACCTCACTGTCATCTTGGATGTCCATGTGAGAGCCACACTCAGCAAAGACAAGTACACAGCATCCATGGGACCTGCTGGTATCTCCAGTTGCATGCTATGTGAACTCCAGAAGGGGCTGGACCCATATATACAACTGCTAGTTAACCTTAGTCTTGCTACAGGATATGTACCTGAACACTGGCATACGGCAACAGTGGTCCCACTCCACAAGGGAGATGCCTCCACAGACCATGGCAACTACCACCACACAGGCTTAACCAGCCTTGTCTGCAAAGATATGGGAGGAGTCATGGAGCTCTTACACAGACACATTACTGACCTACAGACCCTTGTTCCCACCTAGTTCAGCTTTGTACAGGGCAGATCCTGCCTTTTGCACCTTGCACCGAAAAGTACCTACCATGAAGATCAGGGTTCTTCAACACATGTCATATGCTTCGGAATAGAGGAAGTCCAGCTTTGTTCAGTGTCATACCGCATACTTACAGGTGACCTATGCCTGACATACAAGACCATGTCCAATCAGGATTTGGTAGACATGCTCCACTGCAAGCAATCCAAATCCACCAGAGCCATGAAAGCTGAGTATTTGAACCTCACCACATACATGTATAGGACATGCTGGAGGGACAGAGCCATAACTCAGAGGCATCTCACACTCTAGCAGAGTATCCCAGTTCATGTTTGACAGAGTCCCTCACTGACTCTCTTCAGGAGACATCTGGACAACTGCATATGAGACGGAGGCACAGACTAGACAGAGACACAGTCATGTTATTCAATTACGTAAGGGGTCATAATGTGTCACTACTAAGTCAGAGGCACAATATTCAGAATCTATTCTGTACACTTATTACCACTATAAGGGGTGGCAATAGCCACATCACTATGGCTAGGCTTATACATGCACTAGGGCAGATAGCCTAGTATGAACCTGTGAACATAGGCCTGGGGCAGTTCCTGCTATTAGGACAGTGGTCTGCAGCAAGCTATATAGTAGTAGTCGGTTTTAGCCATTGGTTTTTGACCATGGCTATTCCATGTTGCTTCTTGTTGTGGTACAAACATGGGTGTGTGGTTATCCATGCTATTTATTGCTAGTCACCCTCATTTTGTATCTTGTTCCATGTTTTTGCACATGTACATCACTGTATGACATGCAGCTGTTTCCACAGGGTCATATCGTGGATATGGATGTTAGTTGGGGTCCTCAGGTGTGCATATTGTACATGATGTTACATTACTTAACACATGGCATTCATGCCTCAGGTGGTGCTGCAGGGCCACCTCTGTCGGATACACATACTACACTCCCTGCACGTTTGGAAGCAGGTTGTGTCATGTTAGGCATCCCTGTTACTGTATGAGTGAGTCAGAGCGGGTATCAGTCCCAGTGTTCCTACTGACCAAGCATATGTGCTATGCGTTGCCTCTTTGCCAAGGCCAGGTCATACTGGGCACGCCTCCTTCTTCATTCATGCTAACGAGTGCAGACCTGGTTTAAAGTGCTTAAAAGTGCCTTTATGGCACTTTGATTGACAGGTCTTGTACTCATTTTGAAAGTCTGGAGACAAAAATAAATTCCCACTGCCAGTCTCGAACCCAGGACCTTGGTAACATTAGTCTGTATGACCTACCACTAAGCCATGACAGCCATACAAAATCACTCTGCTAAAATAAATATAACAGTCAATAGTAGGAATTAGTATAAAGGCAATATAGGAGATGTACCATCCAAAGCATGTGAGGTAAAGTTTTAATGGCCAAATCACTGGATTCCCATACTAACCTTCACACTCACAGAACACTGTCAACAGCATACCAGCATGGTCCACGCCCTACAATCTGAAAGGGCAACGCCTATCTCACATACCGTTTTATAGCAGTGTCCTGAAATCACAGTGAGACATGCAATCAACACACACCTGGCTGCATGCAATTAGCAAATGCTGCCTTACAATTGGTGCAGGGGCCATCACATGGACCTATGCAGATACCTACAAAAGTATTCAGTACCCACACTCCACTCATGCAATACAGTCATTGCACAAACCTAATGAGAAAGAGAGAGAGAGAGAGAGAGAGAGAGAAAATATACAGACAGCTAGCAGCAAAACCATGAGTAGCAAACAGCAAGCAGCAAGCAAGCACCACTGACACAGCAACAGATGCCACAAACACAGGTAATGCAAAGTAGCAGGTTAATACTGTGTTTACTGTGACACCTCCAAATGTATCATAGTTCACTATCTATAGCTCTGTCCATGAGATAGGTTTTGTGTGCATAGTCCTGAAATATATACATATGTAATATTGCTGTACATGTTGCCCATACGTGAAACTTCCGTAGCTTAGAACAGAAGGCCAGTTGTGCATATGATGCAGTAGATACCAGGGTCAGTAGAGGTTACTCCTCATTGGTGTGGGACCACTGTGTCTGTATGGCACTCTTCAGGTACACATCCTGTAGTATGGCCAGGGAGTAGTATTAGTCTGTAATGTGGTGCCATGTCCTCCAGGGGTGAATGTAGCACACATCCAGGGATACCATTCTGTAACAGTGATGCTATGTGTCCTGCAATGTTGAGGGTGGTCCTCACCTGGACATGTGAGAGGATAGGGAGGTTACAGTCATCTGTGATAACTAATTCCACTTGTGTAGGAGAATGGGGGGGGGGATATCTGCACCTAAGCTGTCTGCAACAATATTGCCAATATCTCAAACATGTTTTCCATACGGAAATGCACACACAGTAACATCCCACATCCACACACTTGCCACATTAAGGCTTCAAAACACTATCTAGGTATATTCTGGTACATCTGCATGTTACAGTAGCATGTAGCACTATACTGAGTAGTGGCAGTTGTCTGTTGCCATGTTGTTTGGATAGAGTAAAAGGAGCATTTGTTTATCCTACTTTGTTTTGTGGACATTAGTTGAAGTGTAACCTTACATGCATCATTGGTACCAACACCTTCTGTGTTGTTGTTCTGTTTGTACAGGGTGCTGTCAACATCACTGTTTGTTAAGGCAAATGTGCACCCTGCAGTGCATAGCCCCATTTGGCAAAAGAGACATCCCACCCCACCATTGTGCACACACACCAACCCCACCCACAGTAAAACGCATACTTTCCATTTGCAAGATCCAAACCCCTACCTAGATGTGTTATGACTCTAAAGGCAGACACATTAGCAGAGAGTGCTATTTGCATTAGTAGGAGCAATCTTTTCCAATGCTGTACTTAGAGGGTGCTGACATCATCTGTGTTTACGAAGAGGGATGTGCACCCTGTAGTGTGTTCTCCCAGTTGGCAAAGGCACTTTCTCCACAGCGTTATGCACACACACAAACCCCACTCATACTAACACACATACATTCCCTTTGCAGGATTCAAACCCCTACCTAACTATGTTATAACACTAGAGACAGACGTATTAGCAGAGCGCTATTCGCATTACTGGGAGATTTCATTTCAGTTGATCTACTTATAGGGTGCTGACATCATCAGTGTTTAGAAAGTGGAATGAGCTCCCTGTGGTGTGTTTCCACAGTTGCCAAAAGGGATGTTCTTCTCATACACACTTATACACACACTTACCCCCATTCACACACACACATGCCACTTGCTGGATTCAAACCCCTACCTAACTATGTTATGACACTAGAGACAGACGTATTAGCAGAGCGCGCTATTCGCATTACTGGGAGATTTCATTTCAGTTGATCTACTTATAGGGTGCTGACATCATCAGTGTTTAGAAAGTGGAATGAGCTCCTGTGGTGTGTTTCCACAGTTGCCAAAAGGGATGTTCTTCTCATACACACTTATACACACACTTACCCCCATTCACACACACACATGCCACTTGCTGGATTCAAACCCCTACCTAACTATGTTATGACACTAGAGACAGACGCATTAGCAGAGCGCGCTATTCGGATTACTGGGAGGTAGCATTTCTACTGATCTACTTATAGGGTGCTGACATCTTCATTGTTTGGAGTGGGGAATGTGCATCCTGTGGTGTGTTTTCACAGTTGTTAAGAGGAACATTTGAACTAAGTGTGTGAGCATGCCCAGTTCAGCCTTCCCATGGCATGTTGTGTGAATGATGTCTCATTTATCAAAGTGTGTGAGCATGCCCAGTGTGAGCTTTCCATATGTTGAACTATGCAGCCCATCACAGTTGTGGATGAGTGTGAACTCCAAAAAATAACTCCTGTTTAAGGTTGTGTGTTCTGTGACATGTTATGTAGTTACTGTCCAGATGCTTCCTGTGAACACAACAGGGATTATACTGTGCCTGCAGGTTTTGCATGGGATACTTTGCATACAATTGTTAACATCCATTCCTACTGACCTAGCACTGTAGTACTGTATAGTGTAGTGGTTCAGTACTTTCACTGTGGTGGACAGTATCCTGGGCTTTAGTCCTATCACTGATTTACATTTCCATACTGTGCACAACAGCCTCTTTAGGGTCCAGTTGTGCACGTCTGCACAAAGGCAGTGCCTCTATGGACTCTGGTAATTACTGCCCCATAAGCTTAACAAGTGTAGTCTGCAAAGCTATGGAGAGGATCATAATGGAGCTCATAAAGAAAGATATGGGGGACATGCAGACATTGTACCTGTCCCAGTTTGTGTTGATCAAGGGCAAGTCATGCCTTTTGTACTTGGTTGACATTATCAAAACAGTAACTAAGGCCATTGATGAGGGAAAGGCAGTCCATAGAGCCTACCTTGCCCTTGAAAACACTTTCAACGCAATACCCCACTCGGGTATTGTAGGAAACCCTACCAACAGAAATGTACACCCATATGTCACAAGATCGGGTTGCAAACTGTCTGACGGACAGGACCCACAGGGTTAGAGTTGCTGGCACTATGTCAGACACCAGGCCAGTCACATGTGGTCTCACACAGGGCTCAGTCCTTGGCCCCCTATTGTTTGTTATCTACTTCTCAGAAGTACAGGCCAACATGGGAGGACTTTGGCTGACAAAGTTTGCAGATGACTGCACACTGGGTGCCATAGTGGACAGTGCATCAGACACGGATATCCTTCAGAAGGGACTCACGGACACTGATAGCTGGTGCCAGAGCCATGGCCTGAAGTCAACTTGCAAAACATGTGTAGTCATACCCTTCAGGGAAAGCAAGGTAACCCCAAGCTACCATATAGGTGGCAATCCTCTAAGCACAGAGGAGGTTATCATGGACCTGGGGACCCAGGCTGACAGTCACTGTTCTGATGACACTCACATTGCTAAAGTGGCTAGTAGGACCTTCTACATTGTCCACATGATCAGGAAGGGATCCACATCCAGATCTAGTGGGTCATTGTTCCCCTGTACTCTTCACTTATCGGACCGGTGATCTGGTACACTGCCTTATCTGGATGTATCTCACCTGACATCTGCAGCAAGTGGAGAGACCCTGAATGTCCCCAACAAAAGGATAAAGGGTCTCCAACATCTGTCATATGCTGCCAGATTGAAGACACTACAGCTCTATTCAGTCACATACTGTCTGCTTACAGGTGACATGTGCATGACATGCAAGCATGTCCAACCAGGGATTAATGGACATGCTCCACCTCAAAATCGTCAGATCCACCTGAACCACTAGTGCAAGTGACTTACACCATAGCAGGGATGTACATTGGACATGTTGGAGGGTGGATTTATCACTCGGAGACTCCCTATGCTGTGGAATACAATCACGGTCCATGTGAGTCACAGCACCTTGCTGGCTCTGTTCAAGAGGTATCCTGACCTGTGGATGGGAAATCATAGGTTTACCCCGGATCGTCACTGTGTCACTGCTGGAGACAGGCACGTCAAACTAATGGGCACAGTACTGTTTCCATATAAGGGGTGGCATACGCAACCAGACTCTGGGCTAGGCTTAGAACTGCCTTGGGGCAGATAGCCTAGTATGAACCTATGAACCTATCTGACCATGTTGCATTATGTTCATATGTGAACTACTTACAACGGCCTCATCCAACATCAGTAGTGTATTCCACAACATGGGTGTACATTGGCAAACACTACCGATGTGCCCAAGGCCATTTCTAATGCTTATTGGATAGTGTGTTTGTCCATCAACACATCGTAAGTGCAGTTTGTCATGACATATGTCTTGTTTTGTATACTGTGCCTCTGTCTACCTGTGACACAACATTGATACCCAGGGTATACCTACCATCTCCCATCCACTCGTTAGGATCCCTGTTGAGTAGAATCAATGAGTGACTCTATGGATAACCTGTACTGGTAGTTTACTCATGCGTGGTGGCCTCTGTGTTTTGGATAAAGCAGTACAGCTTGTCCTATGTTTGTCAGTGCTGGGGTTCAGGTCCCTCATGTGCATATCACCCTGCCATTCACATTGTACAAGGTACGGCATGTGCATTGCTGCCAGCTTGGACATGGCTTTCTACATCAGGCACAGCTTGTGTCTGGGTGGCCAGCATGGCAGTGTGTGGAGCTGAATTCTGTTTAATCAGGCGACACATTACATGTGTTCCAGCTCTTTGATACTCCTGGTGAGGTACTGTTGTGGACTTTACAGTTGCTGAATGTATCTGCTGAGGTACACCCCACAGGCGCTGTTGTGGTCATTTGTAATGCTGCTGAAAGATAACTGCAAAACCACAATGACCTCCCGTTAGCTAGATGTCATAACCCTCATGATTAGGTTGGTATACGGATTGTTTCTGTTAACCCTACAGCCACATTTTTGTCCAATGCAGGATATCTATCACCTTGTGTCCCCATTCTGGCATTACATGTTAGGTATGTCATGGGTCGACACCTATGTGGGAATTGGTGGTCACTTACTGGATATCCACAGAGGCTGACTATACTGTTTTCACCATTTAACATGCTGACATGGCTATGGCACCAGTTGTCTGTTTCTATGTGGCCCTTTTATTGGATGCTTGTGTCAGCTGGTGTATCGGATATGTCAGGCGGCTTGTTGTCCTCTACAAACATGTTCCAGCACAGTCCTTACTTGTTGGCCTGTACCTATGGGGCATATATACCAGATGGTGAAGGTCCCAGGACCAAGCTTTGTGGGATGCCTGTTATATGTGGTTTGTAGTCTGACATGGCTGCTGCATGTCTGACCATGTCAGTTCTGTCGTTGGTCTGGTTTGCAACCCCTCATGACATTTGGGGTGTATATATCAGCTGGTGAGCAAATCTATACGGAACACATAGGGTATTGTACAGAAGGCTTTGCAAGGTCCAGCTACACTGTGTGGACCACATTGCCCTCATCACTGACTTCAAGTACTGTTTCAACTGAGTCACACATGTTTAGGGGTGGGGTCTGCACTTTGTAAACCCACACTGGGTAGGGTCGGGTGTCAATAGATCCACAATATCATTATGTCTGTGGTACATGCTGGTCCTTTCCATAGCTGTGCAGACCAAACCTCTCATGATTCTGTGGTGGTTGTTTTACTATCCATTCAGGAGACACCTTTGTTGAGAACACCCACTGTTGTTGTACACTGCTCTTTGGTACGTGCCCTGTGGTAAGGGTGACATAATGCAGGAGGCGGCAGTCTGCTGGGGAAGGTATTTGGCATTATGGGGGGGGGGTTTGCACTGCACATGTCAGGATGTATGTTGGCCATACCTGTGTGTGTCTGGTATGTTGTTTGTAATATCTGTGTAATCCGGAGCATATCCAGGAATCAACAACATGCTTACTACCATCATTTGCAACAGCCTTGGGGTTATCTGTAGTGTCCTGTACAATCTGTATCATAATGGGTTCATACTAGGCTACCCCCCTAGGGCATCTGTAAGCCTGCATGTCCATTTTGTTTGATGGATTCTGGGGAATTGTCTACACCTGTGTCAGTGCTAGTATGATACCAGGGGTATAGTGACTAACAGCTCAGAAGCTGACTTCACACTTCTTCGGACTGAGATGGTATCCATTAAGCCCACTGGGCCAGTGGAAACCACAACACACAATGGTGACTCCTGCACAGACACTTTCTACGGACATCTCCGAGTAAGCATGGACCATGCAATCACAAATGAGAATGAGACCCTCACCACCAAGGGAAAGTGGCCTGTCTGGTGGACCCCAGCCATAAGCGAACTGTATAACAGATGAAGGATACTAATGCAAGACAGAGCTACATCTCCAGAATGTAAGGCAGCTGTGATCAGCAGTAGTAGAAAGCTACATTCTCACATAAAGACACCCAAGTTCAACTTGGGGACATAAATCACCACAGACGATGAAGGTAACCACACTGCTTTCTTCAGTTATGTCTGACGCCTGGGTGGGAACCCTCATATATGCTCAGATTTGGTACACAACAACTTATATTCCAGGGACCTGACAGATATTAGTGACACCCTGGCAGACCAGTTCAGTGCAATGTACCTCCTCCCTCACCCCCAAAACATGATAGTTATCACAGCTGTATGTAACCTCACTGTCATCCTGGATGTCCATGTGAGAGCCGCAGTCAGCAAAGGCAGTACACAGCATCAATGGGACCTGATGGTATCCCCAGTTGCATGCTATGTGAACTACAGATGGAGCTAAACCTGTATATGCAGATGCTATTTAACCTTAGCCTTGCTACAGGATCTGTACCTGAACACTGGCGACGGCAACAGTGGTCCCACTCCACAAAGGAGATGCCTCCACAGACCCTGGCAGCTACCACCACACAAGCTTAAACAGCCTTGTCTGCAAAGCTTTGTGAAGGGTCATTATGGAGCTTCCACACAGAGACATTGGTGTCCTACAGACCCTTGATCCCACCCAATTCAGCTTTGTACAGGGCAGATCATGCGTTTTGCACCAAGTTGACTACTTTGAAACTGTCAGTAGAGCCGTTGATGAGGGCTACACAGTACACACAACCTACCTGCGCTTGGCTAAGGCCTTTGACACAATACCCCACTCAGGCATCATAGACAAGCTCAACAGCTGAAATATAACACCATATGTCACAGCATAGGTTGCAAAATGGCTCAGAAACAGAACCCATAATGTCAACATTGCAGGTGCCTTGTCAGGTTCAAAGCCAGTCACAAGTGGTGTCCCACAAGGTTGTGTCCTGGGACCTCTCTTATTTGGTATTTACTTTTCAGATGTGAAAGCAAACATAGGAGGGTTGTGGCCGACAAAGTTTACAGATGACTGCAACCTGGGCACCATAGTGAATACATCAGCCAGCACACACATCCTACAGACTGCCGTCACACAGACAGATAGCTGGTGCTGGACTCATGGCCTGAAACTGACTGCAACTGATGTGTAGCCATCCCCTTTGGGAGGAACACAGTACCCACAGATCTGTACATAGACAGCAACCCAATGAGTACAGGAAACAAATCAGACAGCTGGGGACACATGTAGATAGTGACATCTCATTTGACACCCATGTTGCCAAAGTTGTTTGACAGACTTTCTATCTTGGCCACCTTATCATGGAGGGTATTCCATCCAGACCATAGGAGGTCATTGTACCACTATACTTCTCCTTATCAGGCCCATGCTTGAATACAACGCCCCATTTGGTATGTACCTCAACCAGCACTTGCAGCAGCTGGAGAGACCCCACAAGTACCTTACCATGAAAATCAGGGATCTACAACACATGTCATATACTTCATGAATAACTAAAACAAGCTTTTGTCAGTGTCATACCACATACGTACAGGTGACCTATGCCTGACATACAAGACCATGTCCAATCAGGATTTGGTAGACATGCTCCACTGCAAGCAATCCACATCCACCAGAAACATGGGAGCTAAAGATTTGAACCTCAGCACATACATGTATAGGACATGCTGAAGGGACAGAGTCATAACTCAGAGGCATCTCAAACTCTAGCAGAGTATCCCAGTTCATGTTAGACAGAGTACCTCACTGACTCTCTTCAAGAGACATCTGGACAGCTGCATGTGGACAGGGCCACAGACTAGACAGAGGCATAGTCACATTATTCAATTATGTAAGGTGGTCATAATGTGTCACTACTAAGTCAGAGGCACAATATTTCGTATCTATGCAGTACACATATTACCACTATGAGGGGTGGCAATAGCAATATTCATCAAGGACACCCTCACCTCATGATTGGTGGCAACACACGATGCATTGGACACCATCCGGGTGCAATTAACCATAGGCAAGACTGCTCTGCAGTTTGTAGCATGTTACAGGCCATCCTCTGAAACTCAGGTACCTCACAGAGCTTTCATGAAAACAGTGGCGGGCATACATGTACCTGCAAACACCATCACACTGGGTGATCCCAACTATCCAAATATAGACTGGGATCAGTACTACAGCCCCAACACTCTAGCCCACAGGTTCCTAGAGTTCATACACTCACATGCCATGGAAGAACTAGTCACCATCCCCACAAGAGGAGACAACATAGTAGATCTCATCATCACAAACATGGGCTCACAATGTTCAACACCAGAGGTATACCCATCATTGGTGAGATCAGATCATAACCTACTCTCAGTGGAAGTCCACATCCCACCCCCACCCCAGATAGAAAAGACCACAGTGCAGAACTTCTCAGAAGCTGACTACACACTTCTAATGACTGGTGTGGTCTCTTTCAAAGCCCCCAAGCCAGCAGACACCATTACCCAAGCCACTGTATCACTTACAACTGCCTTCTACCAGCACCTTCAGGACTGCATGGATGAGGCAATCCCAAACAAAACACAGACTCGTTGTACCAGAGGCAAGCGTCCAGTGTGGTGGACCTCAGCCATAAACAAGCACTACAACACAAGGAAGGAGGTACTACAAGATAGAGCGATATCCGTGGAAGGGTAGACACCCCTGCTCAATATAGGTGAAACACTGAGTTCCCCCATGAAATCATCCAAGGCGAATATTGGGAGTAAACCCACTAAGGACTCACGGGACAACCATGAGGCCTTTTATACATACGTTACACACCTGGGAGGAAACTCCCAGATATGCTCAGAATAGGCTCAGAATGCTGTAAATATCACTGAACCTACAGACATTGCCAACATACTGGCTGACAGTTTCAGTGCAGATTTCTCCCCCCACCCCTCCACCACAACTGGAGAGATATGTATGAAAGAGGATTGTAGCCCCCCAAACATCTCAAATGCTGAGGTGGGAATTGCTCTATCCAAGGGAAAGAACGCAGCATCCATGGGACCAGATGGTGTCCCTGGTTTTGTGCTCCATGAACTCACTCAAGAATTAAACCCGCAGTCAGGGCAGCTGTTTGATCTTAGCCTCAACTCAGGATATGTTCCCAAGGAGTGGCATATGTCAATGGTGGACCCACTTCACATGGGGGTGCCTCCACCAACCACGGAAACTACCATCCCATCAGCTTGACAAGCAGGGTCTGCTAAGCTATGGAGAAGATCATAATGGAAGTCATAGCTGAGGACATAGGGGACTTGCAGACATTAGATCCAACCCAGTTAGGCTTTGTCGAGGGCAGATCATGCCTTTTAAACTTGGTTGACTGTTTCATAACAGACACCAAGGCCATTGACAAGGGCAAGGCACTCCACACAGCCTACCTTGACCTGGCAAAGGCTTTCAACACAATACCCCACTCGGGTATCATTGAAAACATCACCAGCTTAAATGTGAACCCATACATCACAAGATGGGTTGCAAACTGGCTACGTGACAGAACAGACAGGTTCAGACTTGCTGGTGCCATGTCACACTCCACAACTGTCACAAGTGGTGTCCCACAGGGCTCAGTCCTGGGCCCACTATTGCTCAGCATCTACTTTTCAGAAGTACAAGCAAACACAGCAGGATTATGGCTGACAAAGTTTGAAGATGACTGCAAACTGGGAACCATAGTTGGACACCCATCTGACACAGACATCCTTCAGAAGGGTGTCATAGACACGGATAACTGGTGCCAGAGCCATGGCCTTACATTAAACACTAAACAATGCATAGCCATACCCTTTGGGAAGAACAAGGTTACCACTAGTTCCCATGTAGGTGGCAATCCTCTAAGCACACAGGAGGTTATCAGGGACCTGGGCACCCAGGTTGACAGTAACCTTTTGTTTGACACTCACGTTGCCAGGGTAGTTAGGTAGAACTTCTACATTGCCCACCTCATCATGCAGGGATTCACATCTAGATCCAGGGAGGTCATTGTTCCCCTGTACTCTTCACTCATCGGACCACTGATTGAGTGCAATGCCCCATTCAGCATGTATATGACCCGACACCTATGGCAATTGGATGGGCCCACAAATTCCTCGACAGGAGGAGAAAGGGTCTCAAACATATTTCTTATGCTGCCCGACTGAAGGAATTCCAGCTTGATTCCGTGACTTACCGTCTGCTCAGAGGTGACCTGTGCCTGACATCCAAGGCCATGTCCAAACCTGAGTTAATGTACACGCTTCACCTCAAGACCTCTACATCCATCAGAACTACAGTGGCAGGAGATTTAAACCTCAACACAGATATTAATAGGATGTGCTGGAGGGACAGATTCTTCAACCAGAGAGTCCCTATGCTGTGGAACAACATCCTGGTACATGTGAGGCTGAGTACCTCACTGGCTTTGTTCAAGTGAGATCTTAATCAATGGATGGGAGATTGCAGGTATGCCCCAGGGATAACCTCAGTATCACTGCTTGTCAGAGGCACAGCAATATAATGGGCAAATTATCCATCAGAGTGAAGGCGGCAGACTCCACGGAACTCTGGTCTAGGCTTATAAATGCCCTAGGGCAGATAGCCTAGTATGAACCTGTGAACCTGTGAACATAGGCCTGGGGCAGTTCCTACTATTAGGACAGTGGTCTGCAGCAAGCTATATAGTAGTAGTCAGTTTTAGCCATTGGTGTTTGACCATGGCTAATGCATGTTGCTTCTTGTTGTGGTAACAACAGGGTGTGTGGTTATTCATGCCATTTATAGGTAGTCACCCTCATTTTGTATCTAGTTCCATGTTCTTGCACATGTACATCACTGTATGAGGTGTGACCCTGGTAGTGTCAGGGTGCTGATGTGCGCTTTGACCCTGTTTTCTATTACAGCACTGATATGTGCATTCCCTATACTGTGTGCATTTACACTGCACACATCTTGCTGTTTATATCTTTGGCATTGGGTAGCATTACATCTAGGTTCCTATCCCTTGTGATAGCTATGAGGTGGGTTTGTGTTTTGTGGTTTATGATTGGTGAGGGTGGATGTTAGTCATGGTCCTCAGGTGTGCATATGATACATGGTGTTACATTACTTAACACATGGCATTCATGCCTCGGGTGGTGCTGCAGGGCTGCCTCTGTCGGATGCACATACTACACTCCTGTACGTTTGGAAGCAGGTTGTGTCATGTTAGGCATCCCTGTTACTGTATGAGTGAGTCAGAGCGGGTATCAGTCCCAGTGTTCCTACTGACCAAGCATATGTGCTATCGTTGCCTCTTTGCCAAGGCCAGGGCATACTGGGCACGCCTCCTTCTGCCTACTGGGACAAGGTCAGGTTGTTCCTCCTCCAAGTCACCCCTGCCTGTGGTGGCCTTGGCAATGGTGGGGGATGTTTGGCCCAGCCCTGTGCTGGTCCTGCTGCAGCTGTTTCCGCAGGATCATATTATGTAGCATAGCACATATCATGATCATTTGGGTACATGTAGTTGGTGTGTACTCCAAAGCTCCACCAGGCGTGTCCAGACACGGAACCGTGACTTGAGCAGCCCAAACACACGCTCTATGATATTACGTGTTTGTGCGTGTGCCTCATTATGGCGTTCCTGTTCGGTGTGTGTGCATTTCTGATGGGTGTCATCAGCCACGGCTCAAGTGCATAACCAGCATCCCCACTAGGTGTCCGTGTGGGAAGTCCCCATTGGCAAATGATTGGTACAGCTCGCCAGATGCCAGATGTGGGAATCGTGGTAGCTCCCAGGGCAGCCAGCACACACATTCATTATTATGCCCTGGGCATCACACACGACCTGGCAGTTGATGGAGGGGTATCCCTTGCGGTTAATGTAGACTCTACCCGCTCACGGCTGGTGCCTTGATGCGTATGTGCGTGCAGTCTATTGCACCCAGCACCTCAGGGTATCCCGCTATTTGCTGGAAGAGGCATATTGCTGGCCACAACCTCATGGTCATTAGGGACATATATATGATCACTGACATGTGGTGACATGGCATCCAGGAACTGGTGCAGTACCCTGGAGGCTGATGCCTGTGATATCCCCATCATATCGCCAGTTGGTCTCTGGAAGGTACCTGTTGCTAGTATTCTTAGGCCAACACATACCTTGGTTTCCACTGGGATGGGTTCCCCTCTGTTGGTTCTGTGTGTGAGGCGTGGCCTGCACAGCTCAACAATCTGCTGCAGGAGCTCTCTGTCCACTCAATAGCGCTCTACTATCTCCAGCTCATGTAACCCATGGTAGGTGACCCTGGGCCTGTATACTCTTCTCCTTCTCCTCACTCTGGGTTGTCTGTCAGCATCTGCATTATCACCACCCTCAGCAATTCGCCTATGTCTGATTATAACAGCTATGGCAGCCCCTAGCATTTCTGCTCTGAGTTCAGCTTTTTTTCAGTTTTCAATTCTGATAGCTTAGTTTCTGGCAGTATCTCTTGTGAGAAACAGCCTGCACTGCTCTCTGTTGTGTTTTAAGTGCTGGGTTGGGTTTCTAGTCTGCCTGTGTAATTGCCTGCTTCCAATTGTTTCCACCAATTAACTCCAGCAGTATTCCCTGGCAGTTTCCTGTATTTTGGTTGTTTCCTGCTTCCTCTCTGTTTCCTGAGGGGAGCAATGTGCACACCAGCTTAAACACGCTCACAGTCACTTAAACGCGTACACATCCCTACACGGTGTTACACGCAGACACATCCTTACACGGTGTTAGCTAGGCTGATTCATGCTAAAACGCAAGACACTGCCTTACACACGCAGCGCAAGAAACCGTTGTAAACAGTTTGCAACACGCTCCCACATGTAGAACCTGCCTTACACGCGCATCGCGCATGCACGTATATCAAGAAACTTAGAGTGTAGGGATAGCGTATGCCCTCAATTTCTTGACTTTCCTAGTGTTCTGTTGGGACACACCTCCCTCCCTGATGTCTGTCTGTCATCTCTTACCTTACATTGCCCTCCAATCTGGTACATTTCTTTCTATCCTTCCCCCATGATGTCACCTACCTCTTACTCTGTTCCTCCCCTTCTCTAACTCTTACACTACTCAGAAAGTGCTCATTACCTATGTGGCAGTGTGATTCAGTATTGTAACCCTCATTTACATAGGACTGCCTAGTAATGCTTAGTTACATATCTTACACGGAGCTTCCCCCCCTTGACAACCACTAAACGGAGGCCATATTGTTTTTGCTCTGCAAGTCCCTCCATTGACATTTCATGTAATACATAAATCCCACAATTGTGGGCTTATAGGCTTCGGTTTTCAGTTTTAGGTAGCGCACCCCGTTTGCCCGGGTCTGCGCGTCAGACAAACACATAAATCCCGTGAAAAAAAAAAGTTATATAACTTTTTTTCATGCCAATGGCCACATATTTGGCCATTGGCATGCTTACTGTAACAAATGCACCCTTTATTTGGAGCTGACATAGCTCCGTTTTAATTTTGCAGAAATGTACTCAGTTGTCAGCTGAGTACATTTCTGCAACATGTCCGTTACACGGACTGGTTTGGCCGTGGATCGCTCACATACCTCATTTGCATATCTTGGAGCTGCAAATGAGGTATTGAGCATTTCCACGCCCACTCCGTGTAAGAGACGTGTTAGCTGTCTCTTACACGGAGATTTGGGCTGTTGCTGAATCAGGAGGCTTACACGGAGGCTTACACTACTCTTGAACTCCGTGTAAGCCTTCCTGAATCTGGCCCAATGTGTCAGCAATAATTGTGAGCAAGACATTGAGAGCACAGTGCAGGAATTCTAAGAAAGATGACGGTAGTTTATAGTAATGATTTTCTCATAGCAGGGTACAGTCAGACTAGCCAATTGCTTAAAGAGTTTGTGTGTGAAAAAGGGGAGAGAGAGAGCAGAAAAATGACCAGGGCAGCTGTTATCTAGGTGAGATGCAAGAAAAGAGCTAGTTTGTGTTTAGATGTTGCTTTAGTGGCAGCTTAAAGGTGTTTATATTGTCTGTTTTAAATGCTGTGGGGTAGTATTCCAAGTTTTTGAAACTTGGTGTGAGTAAGAGCAATCCCAGCTGAGTTATATGTTTTGGAAGTGGTGAAAAGAAAAGATTTATTTGATCTTAGCAGTCTAGGTTTAAGATATGGCTGGAGCATATTATTCAGTGGCACTGGTGAGCATTTATCACAGAAATGAATTAAATTATGGACTATTTGGAGTTGAAAGTAGATGAGGTAGTGTGGAAGTGCTACCCAGTGGAGATGTCTTAAAGGCTACACAGTGGTGACATTTTAGTATGTATTTATTTTATTGTAGCAAGAGTCAAGTTTTGTTATAAGGGTGGCATTGAGGTTTGTGAAGACGGGATGCATAGAAGGGATGTAAGGAGGAAGGTGGTGGCTGTAGCTTTTTTGTGGAGTCTGTCAGAAGCAGGCTTGTTCTATAGAGGGATTCCATTAGGTTTTCTAATGGATTGGAGCAGATGTTGGTCATATTTTAGTTTATCATCAATTAAAACCCTAAGCAATGGCTGCTGAGGGTACTAACAGCAGTGTGGAGAGAAAGGCATATCCCATACGACTGGATAATAACCATACTTGTGCCAGTGTACAAGAACAAAGGGGTCATCTGCAACTGTGGGCAGTACAGAGGAATCAAACTACTATCACATTGCATGTGAGTTCTAGAGAGGGTGAGGGTACTAACAGCAGTGTGGAGAGAAAGGCATATCCCATACGACTGGAGAATAACCATACTTGTGCCAGTGTACAAGAACAAAGGGGTCATCTGCAACTGTGGGCAGTACAGAGGAATCAAACTACTATCACATTGCATGTGAGTTCTAGAGAGGGTGATTGATAAACGCATACCAGAATAGTAGAATGTAAGATAGGAGATGAGCAGTCCGGATTCAGATCAGGATGCAGCACAACTGACCTCATGTTTGTAGTGAGACAGACAGTTCAGAAGAAGCTAGAGATGAAGAAAGAGTCCAACTGGGCATTCTTAGACTTGGAGAAAGCATATGACAAGGTCTCAAGAAAGCTGATCTGGGTAGTACTGCTGAGGTTCGAAGTCCCAGAAACACTGGTAGAATTAGTGCGGGCTATATACAAGGACCAAATAACTCAAGTACGAACAGTGTTTGGCCTCACAGAGGAGTTCCCAGTGGGAGTGGCTGTACTCCAGGGTTCAGCTCTAACCCCACTACTGTTCATACTGGTGATGGACTACATTAGCAAACAGGTTGGAGGGGACAGATCAACCAAAGTTGCTGCATACAGATGATCTGGCATTACAAGCAGACTCTGAACAACAACTCCAGCAAAGTATAGAGCAATGGAATGCAAAACTGAAGGCACATGGGATGAAACTAAGTACAGATAAGACAGTGGCAATGGCAGCAAACTGGGGAAATCAGAAGAAGCTGAGAACTGAGGTAGAAAGGAAGACAGTGGAACAGGTAAATAGCTTCAAATATCTCAAAGGGGGTGGTTGAGGAGAACGGAGGTCTGAATGAAGAGGTCAAAGCCAGAATCAGAGAGGCTGCAGCCAACTGGCATAAAGTGTCTGGTGTAGTCTATGACAGAAGAATGCCAAAGAAGCTGAAAAGTAAGATGTACAAGACAGTGGTGCAACCAGTACTACTGTATGGTACAGAAACTTGGGCAGTAAAGGCAGAGCAGATGAAGAAGCTAGAGGTGATGGAAATGAAGTGCCTGAGAAGGGTGGTAGGATGCACTCTGTGGGACAGACGAAGAAATGAGGGCATAAGAGCAAAAGCCAAAGTAGCTCCAATTGCAGAAAAGATCAAAGATAACAGATTACGGTGGTTTGGACACACATGGAGAAAAACAGAAGACAATCTGGTGAAGATGATATGGAACAGACAGGAAGAAGAGAAGAGGAAAGGGTCTATATTAAAATTTCGAAGTCTGACAATACTGAATATGATACTGTCGACACGAGAATACCAAAAGTGCACTACATCGAACGTTTAAACAGAAAATCTCCATAGGGGGAGATTTCCGTTTACTTCAATGTAGTGCATTTTTGGAGTTGGTATATTTAAGTAGGGGGGTGTGGGGGTGCAGGGGGGGGCTTGTCCTCCTGTCTACACACTATTTATTTATTTATTTTTAATTTAGTATTTTTTTTTGGTTTCGATGGTTTAAGACTTCGATCACTAAAGTTCGATCTTTAGTGATTCGAAGTTTTAAACCTTCGAGATTATAATATAGACCCAAGAAGAAACTAGGATGTTCAGAAAAGAGGTGGATGAATTGTGTGAATGAAGATCTGGGACAGTCAGGCATGAGTGTCGAGGAAGGCAGGAGTGTGGCACTGATCTGAGAGAGATGGCAAAAGTTAACATGATTCCCCGACCCCATGTAGAAAATGGGAAAAAGGACGCTGATGATGATGAAGACCCTGAGTAGTTTTGTTTCAGTTACACATATAATTTTAGTGTTGTATGGTAAGATCTTAAATATAAGCTTGTGTGCTATGAGCTTACTATGGGAAAAGAGCATTAGTTTTGTCTTTAGGGCTAAGGACTAGATCTGAATTACTAAGCCAGGATTCAGTGGATGGGAAAGCCTGCTGAATGATGTCTTGATGGGAAACTATTGATTATACAGAGCAGGTGAGTGTTGCATCATATGAGTATTGATTTAAGGCTGCTTATTTAGACACAGTATGGAGTTTGTTCATAAATATTTTAAAAAGGCATGGACCTGGTATTAAACCCTTGTGGAATCCCAACTGAGACAGGCAGGAAAGAACAGAGGCCTTCCTTCCATTTGACAGCTTGTTGCTCATTTGATAGTTAACTGTGGAACCACATTAGGAATGATTTAAAAAAAAAAAAAAACAAGAAATGCTAGCTCATAGTAGCTTCTGGTGGAATACTGTTTTAAAGGTTTTTGATATATTCAGAAAAATGGTTAAGACTACAACCTCATTGTTTTTGAATGAGAGTGCTGGTAAAACTAAGAAGTGTGGTAGTAATGCTATGATTTGCTTGGAAACCATGATGTGTGGGTGAGAGTAAGTTGTGGTCATTGAGTAATTTGATTAGCTGGAGTAAATGCATCTTTCTAGTATTTTGGATAGGGGTGATAGTATTTCAATGGGTTGGTAGTTAGGTTTGTTGAACTGCCACCTTTATGGAGGGCAAATTATGAAAGATTTTTTCCAGATTAAGGGGCTATAGCTTTTGGCTTAATTTCTTCAAGTGTTTTGGGTTTCTAAAACCATGACGGGAATGAACCTCACTCCTACAGCAAAGTATGCTTAAAGTTCTTGAAATTAGTATTGTTTAAATCTTTGATGTTATCCAAAAGTGCTCTTCGCAGCAGCCCTAATGTGCCCAGAACTGACTCCTGCAATTCAAACAGAGGTACACATATCAGTAGCATATCTAAACAAGACTGGAGATTCTATTTACGAGGCCCATTTCTCTGCTATCGGACCTGTCTAGGTATTCTTCTTCCACACTGTCCTTGTGTCTACCAGCAAATCCTATTTTATGATTATGTTTCTCTGTATGTAATACACTATAATCACTGCGTGCAGCAATTTCAATGATCAATACTCCATTTGTCTTCTTTTCATTGACTACTATATCCGATCTTCTCGCATCTATTTTTTTGAACTGTCGGTAATGTGTGATCCCATGTGATAGAATCATCATCATTCTCTATAATACTTTGCGGCTAAAGTTTTCAATGCTTCTCAGCTACTTCAGTATTGTAATGTTTGCACAATCCCCAGTCCAACAGTCTTGCCACATTATTATGCATCTCAGCATACAGGTCCTTTGCCATTAGTTTATCACACCCAGCAACAAGATGTATGACTGTTTCCAATTCTGTTTTACACAGTCTACATTTGTCTGTTTCTCCCACATGTTCAATGGACTTTTTAAAACCAACGTATACTTAGTCCACTATCCTGGTCCACCAATATTAACCTTTCATCTTTCGGTTTAAATTTGTCTCCTTAACCATTCCTATTTCAGATCCTGATCGACATGAAATTGTTCCAGGACTTTTCTGTACTTGCAACTATATTCATGCCTTCCCCACATTTCTTGCCTTATCTGGTTTTTCATCTTATATTCTATCTTTTGTTCTTTGGCACATTCAGTTGCTGCCTGAGTTTTGTCTACGTCTGGTTTGATTTTCATTTCCAGTTGACACCGACATGCTTCTGTTAAACTAAGCAAGGAAGTCATCTTAGACTTGTTCTCTTCATGTTTTAAAAATTTCACTGTTTGGATCTGATGAGGGCAGCAGATATATATGCAGTCCTACAATTGCAGATCTAAACATGAATCAGTTTCGAGGAGTTCCATACCTTCTTCAGAAAGAGGAATATATAATTTTGGTATATACTGACTTTTATATGTCATTTGAGAAGTGTGAAGCATTTTTCTTTTTTTCCTGTCCAACTAATCCTATGCATTCTGGGGCCAGTCAATCACCCCAAAACTGTAAGTTAGAACAGGAACAGTAAAATTGGTTTATAGCTTGGGCTTTGTTCCTAGATGGCAGGGCTGTTTTCAGTATTAATTTTAGTGTTCTAAAACATTCTTTACAGAGTTCTAGTCGCATTTGTTCATGTTTTATAGCCAATCCTTCATCAGTTCCCAAATATTACATACTCCCTCCTGCTCAAGTTTCTTTTTATCACATTGCTGACAGACTGATAATTTCTTGGTGCTACAGCTTTCCTCCTTTAAGTGTTGCTTTTGCACATTTATCAAGATAAAATGACATTCTTATATCATCTGAGAAAGTTTTGACCACTTGTGGTTGTGCTTTCAGCCCCTCATCTGATGAAATATACAGTTTTAAATCATCCACAAAAAGATAAGTCTTTGCACTTTGTTTTCTGGAAGCCAAATAATAACCAACAGGGGTGTAGCTAGGATTTTCAAATTTGCACTCACAGCTCTCAAACTGCTACCCCCCCCCCCCCCCCAGCCAAGCTACGGCCATTCTCGTAATTCATGGTTTGCTCTTTTAGTGTCAATGAAGAGGCATTCACTGTAATGCCTCTTTAGTAATATAATATAGATTCACTCAAACTCGGTTCCTTGACTTGAAAATGAACCTGAAAGTCAGTTCTTTGAAAAATGCAGCATGGTAGTTGGGGTAGAGGATTTATGCTTTTGAGCTTGAGTAAATTACTAACCACCTGCTACCCCTAAACTAGGGTGTTTCATTCACACACACACACCCCTACCTACCTCTTAGTGCAGGAAATATGGACAACGCCTAAAATAAACAGGGACAGATATTAAATAATGCTCTCGTGAACTTAGAAAGTTGCTAAAATAACAGGATTTGTGCTAGTATGAGAAAGTTGCTAGAATAACAGAATTTGTGCTAGTATGAATTTTTCTAAAGGACATGAAGTCTGAAACTCAAATGTATGTCATTATTTAGCAACTTCAGCCTTCAATGATTTTCTAGAAAATCACAAAATGTATGAGGAACAGACAAAAAATATGGGGCAAAAATCTGGACATTCTGCAAAATTTGGACAGTTGAGAGGTATGCTACCTACCTACCTCACACACACACACACACACACACACACACACACACACACACACACACACACACACACACACACACACACACACACACAAACCAAATACCTCTCAACCTCTTAGAGCAACAAACCCATAAATAAAACTGAGGCAAAGGCCCAAAAATAAGGACATTTTCTTTTTAAATATTGTTCTTGTAAACTTAGGATAATAGAATAGTAGCAGGTCTTGCATTAGTACGAATTTTCTGAAAGGTATGAAATCTGAAACTCAAATGTCTGCCGTTATTTTCTAACTTCAGTCTTTAATGATTTGCCACTAATTTGCCAGAAAATCGCAGTTTTATGAAAAATGGACCAAAAAATGTGATGCAAAAATATAAAATTGCTAGACAATACAGCTGGGAACCTGTCAAAGAAGGGACACCATTTTACTATGAGCACTGTTAACTTGAGCAGCTTCAAAATTAGAGAATCTACATGCATTTCTGAAATAAAAGCAATGTATAACTCTGATCATTACAGTTATTTATAATTGTAAACCCTTCACGTTTTCTTCCAAAATTGCTATTTTGCGGAGGGATTATTAGGGGGAGAGCAACATTTTGAGCCAAAATTGGGGACAGTTGAGAGGTTTGGATATTCCTAATTCTATAAAGCGATGTATTTGCACATACCTCTCAACCTCTTAATGCAGGAAATTTGGACAAGGCCAAATATATTGGGGGATCATACAAACAGTACTAAAAATTGATCTTATATAAACTTAAGACAGTTGATAGAATAACAGGTCTTGCTTTAGCATATATTTTTCTGAAGATTATGATGTCTTAAACTTCGTCTGACATTATTTAGTGACTTAATTCCTAAATGATCTGCCAGAAAAGTTTTATTTTGCATTTTACAGCATGAACACCAATAAATATCTGCTAAACAAAGCAATGCAGTCTCACAATGAAACTAGACTTAGCGTTAAAACTTCTCTGCCCTTGAAACTCACATTCATGGAAACAGCATTGAAACCCACATTCAAAGAAAATACATTTTGCCAGTGGCAGATAAAGATTAACTTTGGGCTGTTTTCAAATCATAGGCCCCTTGTACATGAAACATACACGTGCTTTTTTGATACACCTTCCTGATTGTATTAAATTATATTCCTTGTACAATACAGTATAGTTGTTAGAGAGCATTTTAAATTTATTGCTCTGAACATGTTTCCAGTAAACAATAAAACAAAATGCATGCACCAATAATGACAAAACAGCCAAATTCAGAACATTTCCATCATAAAAGTCTACCAGTATCAGTAAACATGCACAATCTCTTTACTAGTAAAAGCCATCTACATAATTCCACATTAAAGAAATCTGTAACTAATGAAGTGGTTGCTGCTAGCAAACAACTTTATATTTCATTGTTTCATCTACAAATAAAGTGCTTTTAGCCCTTAAGGAATAAATTGCATATGTTGCATTTAAAAAAAATGATACGCTAGTAATATTGCAATAGGGAATGGATGGCAATCTGATAACAGGTTCATAGATACTACTAGATATCTTCGCCAAAAATGACTACATCATCTATCCCCTTTACAACACAGTACAGTATCAGCAATGCATCTACCTACTGTGGGAGAAGAACCCACAGCCTTTTGCATCAAAAGCAAGTACACTACCTGTTGTGCTATTAACAATACAAGCAGACTCAGCATAAGCAGCACTAAACTTTAGTTCCCCCGCAGCTCTCAGTTCCTTGTAAAATGTACTTGACACTCAGCTGTATCTCTGAATTTTGCAGCACCAGAAATCTGGAAAAAGCCAACATATATATTGGGGGGGGGGGCAAAAGCCCAAAAACCAGGGACACATTAAACATTGCTTGTATAATTTTGGAAAGTTGCTAGAATAAAATGCTGTGTTACCACCATGCATGTCTTGAACCCAGAACCATATGTACTACAGTCAGTGCAACATACCACTATGTTAAATCAGCAGTTTGAAAAATAGGAAGACTGAAACTTAATGGCTATCATTTAGATAGCTCTCAACCTCTTAGCACAGAAAACCTGGACAAACAAAGCCTATAATGAGGGAATACAAATTCAGTTCTCACTTCACACCTTAGCACAAAAAACCTGGACAAACAACAAAAACAATAATGGGTGAAATACAACTTCAGTTCTCACTTCTCACCATGGGGAATACAACTTCAGTTCTCACTTCTCACCATAGCTCACAACTGTTAGAAAAAAAATCTGAACAAAGTTCAGAAATGGTGGTGGTTAGGGACTTTAGGCTCTTTTTACCCTGAGGCAAAGGTACGGTGTTTGAGCCTAAACACCTATAGCCAGCAGGTGTATTATGTGGGGGGCATTCACTCACACACACACACACACACACACACACACACACACACACACACACACACACACACACACCCCTTACCTGATAATCCGTTCACACACAACACTCTGTTCACCCTCCTTACCTGATAATCTGTTCACACACACAACACTCTCCTTACCTGATAATCACCAGATTGCCTTCACCACAACGATTCCATTCACCTGATTGCCTTCACCACAACGATAATTGATTGCCATACCCCTCCACTACAACCATTCAAGCTATCACTGCTATGCACATTTCCCGCTCGCAGCCAGCCAGCCGGACATGACGTGATATGAGCTCAATTCCAACTGGCTGGTATGTAGCCATGTGCTGGATCTGCTGCATTTGCAATTGCTTTATGGTTCTGGCGCCCAGCATTCTTAAAAAAAATGTAACTTAAAGGAGGAGTCAGCATCCTTAAAGGAGAACGCTGTTTTAAAAATACTTAAAGGAGTCAAGGCTGTTTAAAAAAGAAAAATATGTTATTTTTTTTAATTAAAAAAGCTACCACCTCTTCTAAAGAAGTTGTACTGAAATCAGTACAGTGCATATGCCTCCCGACATCCCTGTTAACCAAGACCTAAACTGTTAAGCAGACAGCTTAATGGGTTAAGGGCAAGAGAAAAGAGCAGCAGTAATAGAGTCTCACCCCTGGAATATCCCCCTTCGAATTTTTATCCTCAGATAATAATTTGTCCTTTATCATGGCTCAGGTGCAAAGTGGTTTGCCAATGTTTCATGGTCACTGTAATGTAATTGATCAATGCAGGGTGTATCTTATTAATCTGTAAAAAAAAAATCTTTATCCGTGGATGTGGGGGATACTGTCAAATTATTTTTTTGTAATCTAGCCATGCCTTACTTAGATTCTTCTCCTTTTTACAATTCTCCATTATGACCTTAACAACAAATGATCCTTTGTTCAATATGACTTTGTTACCATTTTGTTCTATTGCCATGATTGAGTTTTCATCTAAATGACTACAAACTGTTAGCATCAATTCCAGTATATAGTTTATACAGTTCTTAGGATAGGTTGCAGGTTCACTCTTAAAGATGAGTCTGTTCAGGATGCGTATACAAGTAGTTCTCACTCAGGCCTAAATCTTCATGTGAAGATGTTAATACTTTTAGCCAGAAGTTTGGTAGTGCATCTGGGCCTCGGGTTTTCCAGTTAGAAGCTTTTCTTAATTTTGTTTCAGTTCTCTGGTCGTTACCTCATTCCATTTCCTATCCTGTACATTTGAACTTCCTATTGTTTCTTGTACTTTTTTCTATCCACTCAACATCTTTATGTTCCACAGAGTCTTCACAGATATTTCTCCAAAATGTGTTTATTTCTTGCTTTTTTGTAGTGTTTCTATTCCTTTTGCTTTGTTTTCCAATTCTCTATAATTTGAGTAATCAATGAACTGCTTATTTTGTACCTTTCCTTTAGATTTATATGTATATCTTCTAAATTCTTCTGCCTGTGCTGACATGTCTAGTTTATTTGCAGTAGTGTACGATATATCCTAGTCTGTTCTGATACTATATGTCGTTTTTATCCAGTCTTTCTACGTTTCTTTTGATCTGTTCCCTCTTCTATACCCTTCTAACAGTGACACTTCTTACCTTAATTGATTTACAGTTTTCTCTATTTAGTACTTCCATGATGGCATTTGATGTCTTCCTTTCTTTTCCCCTTATTGCCCTGTGATTTTTGTGGTAAGACTTTATCTGTTATTAATTTAGTGCACAGTAATATATCCTATTTACTTCTATTATATCACATGAAATTCTGTTAATAGTCTTGATTATTGTGTTCATTTAACATTTTGGGTCTTACTAACGTTCTGTAATCTATTTCTTTCATTGATCTTAATACAGCTATCCATCTCTAGTAAATAAAGCAACTCTTCCCTTAATTAATTTTTTCTAAACTAAGGGCACATTCTTTGTTCTCCATTCCTGTAGGCATTCTACAGAATGTTCCACAGAATCCTCCGGTGACATATTCTCTTCAGATGCATCTTGTGACATTTGCTGCGCTTTCACATGGGAACTCACTGACCTATCATTCCACAACATTTGTTGCCACTGTTTTCTGCTCCTTCCCTTGTCGTTCAAGTCTAACTGAACTTTTGTACTGGTTTCCTAGTAAAAGGCTCCAGAACATCTTCATGTGGCAATAGATCAGATGATTTCCCTTCCACCTGTTTCTCCTTAATGTGGGGACTCATTATTCCACCATGTGGTGACATTACCAGAGTTAGATTTCTACACTAAATCCTTTCTATTTCTTTACTTCTCCATTACTAATCCTCTTTTCTACTTCCCCCCTTTGTTTTCCTATTTTCTATATTGCGGAATTGTACATATCCAGATGTTTTTGCCTGCATTTCTCTTCAATTATCTTTAATGCTGCTTTTTTTGCATTGATTAGTTTCGTTTTCTCTCTTTTGCATAAATATTATGCCATATTAAATCTTTTTCTTTCCCATGTCCACATTTCTTTTTCAGATGTCTCCCTCTCCACTTGTTTCTCCTTATTTTGAGAACTCATTGTTCCATCATGCTGTGGCATAACCTGTGTTAGACTTTCAACATTAAATCCTTCACTTTTCAGGTATTCCATGAGTTCAGCTTCTATTTGTTTAACTTTTACTTTACCAATCTTCTGTTCTATGCTCTCCCTTTATTATCTTATCTTTTGCTTTCTGAAATTTTACATACATGGGTGCCTTTGCCTGTAATTTCTCCAAATATCTTTGGAGCTGCTTTTTTTGTATTGATTAGTCTGGTTTTCTCCTTTGCATAAATATTACACCAAACCAGAAATCTCTGTCTTGCCCATGTCCATGTTTCTTTTTATACCTTTCAAAAATCTGAAGGTTTTGTTCTTTATACTTTTGCACTTCCTTGGTCATTTCTTTTTCCAAATGACCCAAAGTTTCTTGGTCTATGCAATGCTTTGCATGGATTTGTTGCATTAATGAACACATGTGCATTTAAAGCTCTTGACACTTTATCTTGTGCAAATATTTTTCTCTAATTTGTCTCAATCTCTATAGCAAAAATACACAACTTATTTCACATCTTCAATAGTCCACTCTGTCATCTTTATGGCTCTTGTTTGTCTCGTCAGTTTTTTTGTGGAGTACTACTTCCTTCTACAACAGTGGGGGAGCATCCTCCCCCTGACCCTGGCCAAACCCCACTGCAGGACTGCTGAGATTCTACACTATCATTTTTTCCACTCTTGGCATCAGTGCGCTTACCAGGGTTGGACTTTGTTTACCATGGGACTTGTGTACCAAGCTGTTATTTTTAACCTGCTTCTGTCCATGATATATGCTATGTAAAATACAGTCATAAATATATATATATATATATATATATATATATATATATATATATATATCAGTATTGTCTTAGTCAGATTTTGTAAAAACAGGATCCACCTTGTGAAAGTACTCACCAAGACTTAAGGATGAATCGAATTCCAGCAACACTACTTTCCTTTGTTTGTTGATTTTATCATCTCTGCACATGTACCCCACATAGCTTTCATTTGTGGATCTATTAACTAGGATGGTGAAGGCTATAGCTTTGGCTCCAATTTTTAGCTGCTGAGTTAGCAAGACATCCGCTGCTATTGTTGTTGGTTTCAGTTTTAGTATGTATTTTCGTATGACTGCAGTGGGGACTGGTGAATGTATGAACTGATGTGCAGCAGTGAAATTGGTTTCTGAGTGGATAAAATGGGAGTTAAACTGTGTAAAAATGCTATCCGAGTCACTATATGTTATGGGAGGGGAGTGGAGATTTGCCCTGGGTAAAACAGTTTTCTTATGGAAGCGTTGTTTTGATGAGTGGTTTGGAAGCTGGTAAAATAGAATTTTTTTGTCACTGATTATTTGTTGATTAGCAAGTTTTCATGGAGCTCTCTATTCCCATAGGGTTCTTTGTGTTTTGCTTTTAACACCATTCTTTCCAGCTGTGATCTCTGTCATTCATTAATTGACTGGAATCACGTGTTAACCATAGGGCTGTGTTGTAGCTTACTGTCTTGTTTCAGGTAAGTGAAAGATTGTTTAGAAATTTTAGGAAGATGTGGTAAAGTGGGTAAATGTACTGTCAAGAAGTAGATTTTTTATCATGTTCCAACTGCAGTGTGAGAGGATGGAGTTGAAATCTTCTGGGATGAATTTTTTTTTGTTGCAAACCTGATTGCAGGTTATTTGTCTGTGTGTGTTGTGTACTTGTCCGATTATACATATTGGGCAGTGGCCAATAATAGTATCTATTAGGGTACCACTAGAGATTTGGCTTATTTATGAGAATCCAGCCAGTTATTTATTTATTTATTTGTGAATTCTTGCGGTCTTGTTCATTTGTTGGGAAAAACCGGACAGGTTTATGGTGAGTAAGGTTGGGTTATTTAGTTTCCAGTCAATATTTATGTCTCCCATTATTACGGTTTCTTGAACTATGCAGTTTATCCAGTTAAGTACTTATTCAAATGTGTCTGCATTATTACCTGGGGGAATGTGCAGTTACTGTAATGCATATGTATTTATCTTTATTGATTTTTAATGTGAGCTCTAGGATTTTGGCACCGTGGAATTTTGTTAGTTGGTGAGGAGAGATTGTTATTGCCAGGGAGTTTTGTATATCAATACAGTGACACTTCCTTATTTGACTTTTCTGTGTAGTCTGATTACTGTATCCTTGAGGAACTATTTCATTATTGCTTACTTTGGGTTTTAGTCAGGTTTCAGTTGCCACTTTTACGTCTGGGGGGTAATGAAATAGGACTGTATGGAGGTCATGGATTTTGCTGCAAACTCTTTGGAAGTTTATGTTCAGTAGTAGAAGGTTAGGGCCTTTTGTTAGAAGAGGAGAATATAATGGAGTTGATTGGGTGTGGGTGGTTAGATCAGAATGCGTGGTAGAAGAGAGGCCAGAGTTGGGATGAATTTCACCACTGAGTTTAGGTTTGTTGGTAGCACTATGGAATGGATGTTAGTACTTGGTTTGCTTATGGTGAATAATAAGGTATATGGTGGGGAATATTAGACTGACATATTTGTACGCGTGAAGGTAAATTAATGAGTGTGGGAAGAGTTCAGGTGATATAACTGAGAAATTAATTTGGTTTGAGTATATGTGCGAGTATGAGGCGGCAAGAGATGTGTCGCATATGTTGTGTGTAAGTTAGTGGGGGAAGCTTGTCACGAGTGTCATTGAGATTAGAAAAAGTGTTATGACAGGTTGTACTTACAACATTGCTATGTAGTGTTTGGATGATACATGCAAATATTTCAGCATGGGCAATAATGCCCTTTTAGCCTGCCAATGTACCAAAGCAGTTATTTCCATACAGAGTGTCCAGGTTGTTCTTAAAATGTTTAAACAAGTGCTTGCTTTAATGCAATTTGGTAGTCCATTCCATGGATGAGCTACTTCCTTAGAGATCCAGTTAAAACACCTATCATTCCTATATAATCTACATAGATTGCTTGATGATTCTGTATTATTTTTTGATAATCCCAAACAATTCCAGCAGTAGTGGTCCATAAATGTCCTACAGAACTGAATAAGTTCTTCTCTTAAATGTCTATATATGACATGACAAAGCCCTAGTGGACCATGACACATCAGTCCAATGTACCTCAAGTCCACCCCAGAAGTTTCCATTTCCCTCTTTTGGTAGAACAGTACGGTAAAGGAAGGCAGGAAGGAGGCCTTGTAAGGAAATGAGAGGGAAGGTGCGAAAGAATAACATGGACAGCCAACCCAACACAGTAACCAGAAAAAATACAACAAAGAAGGGAGAAGGGGGAAACAGGACGGCAACAGTGTATACATTAAAACATCTACATTTATGAAATTCCTCACACAGTTACACTGTGTTTATTGTACTAGTCAGCAGTGCAGTCTTAACTTTTTGCAAAACTTTGTTAAGCAAGAAAGTAAATGGTAGATGGCAGAAAAAAACTTATTAATAGAGCAAGCCCTGCAAGATAACTGGGCAAATCCAGCCCCTGTGCTCAAGGTGGCCCCTTGATTGTACTGCCTGGAGAATGTGCACAGAGGACCAGGTGGCAGTCTCAATGACTGCTTGTGTACTGCCCCCAACCCCCAGGAATACTGCAATGGCTCTGCTAAAATGGGCTCTGACATGCACAGGAACCAAATGACAAAAGCAAGTACAATATGCAAGCCACTTGTAAAAAGTGTTTTTTGACTGGTTTACGCTTCTTTCCTTTTGCCAGGGAGATATAAAGTTGGTCTTTTTTTTTTTTTTTTTTTTTTTTACTTCTTAAGTTCTCTGAAAGTAGAACCTCAGCTGCCTGTGCAAATCCAGGGAATGGAGTGTTCCTTTTCTTTTGCTTTGAAGGGTAGGGAAGAACTCTAGGAGATGAACAGCCTGGTTGAGAGATAACTTGTGACCACTTTAGGCATAGAAGAGGAGTCGGTATACTGAGATATACTGTCCTAGTGGGATGCAAACATGGCTCCCTGTACATTACTGTCTTGAGTTGCAAGATCATTCGAGCAGAAGTTTCAGCCACTAAAAACAGCTCTCGTGCTCCCTTCCTTCACTCCATTTTCTGCTGAAACACTGGAAAAAGTTTCACAGGTACAGTGTCTCTGTGGTCTTCATTGCCAGAAGAACAAGCAGCAGAATCTTTTTCTGTTTCACAGCTAACCTTTTGTTGGACAAACTTGTATTTCCTCCTTAGCATGTACTTCATCAAAAAACTATTTTGTCCGCAGCACAAGCAGAAAACTGTAATTCATAGTGGAAAGGGATAATGCTGAAACAAGGGGGTTGCTCAAGAAAAAAGGAGAGACTGGGATTTTGGATGCAGGGCTTTAAGGAGAATAACAATAATCATACAGAATATTATATCCATAAAGTAGCAGAAAGTATTCTAAGAACTAAACCAACCCAGGAATGGAGAAAGGAGATTCCGCCGATAGGGACGACTGCAATTAGGGATATAGACAATAGGCAAGAGGGGGCTGGAATTTATTGAAGAAAACTGGCAAAGGAACCAAGTTACTGGGAGCAAATAACTACAGAGGGAAAGGTAATAGAATGGGAAGAGGCTAAGAATGTACTTGGACTGCAGGTTACAGATTGCCTTCCCCTATCAAGAAATGACATCAGAGTATAGGCAAAGAGAAAGAAATAGAGGATCCTAAACAAAAGACTAGCACTGGTAGAGTTTTTAGTAGAATCTAGAACAGAAGCAGCCATTAAAAAAGAAATAATTAGCAGAACATATAAGATATTGCATAACTATAAGAATCAATCAGAGGAGGTCACAAATGATTGGGAAGAGAGACTGGGTAAGCAATTCACAAAGAAACAATGGGAGAATATATGTATGCATGTCTCCCAAACATGCAACAAAATCTAGAAGAGTTAGGATTTCTGCTTGGAAATACTTACGTAGATATTTTTATACCCCAAGCAGACTCCAAAGAATTTTTCCTCAGGTAGACACCAAATGTTGGAGGTGTGACAGGAAACATTTTCTGGGAGTGCGGCAGATTGGTGGACTTTAAGGATTCCCTGTGGAATGGACGGTCAAAAATTCTGGGTGGGTGGATTGGTGTGACAAGTGAGATGATTTTTCTGAGCTATGATGCAGAAAGTACAGATGTGTACACATAA